>NC_140126.1:42384176-42556993 GCF_964035555.1 Netta rufina
GTTCTTGTTTTGAGCAAAGATTGGAAAGTCCCACAAGACTGGCATCTGATTCTGAAAGCTTTAATTAACTCCCTCTGCCATCCAGAAACTATTGAAATAGTCTTTCTTTCTAAAAGTTGGGGAGTGAGAATAAACTTTCTCTGATGAGGGATTTCTAGTAACAAGCATGGAAAGAACATCTATTTATTACTTATCCAACATAAGGAATCTGTATTTTCCCAGTACTACTTCATAGATAGCATTCAGCTATTTCTCAATGGAAATCAAAACTAGAAAATTTCAGGAACTTTTGAGCTAGGCAGAACAAGAGAAAAGCTATATGAATGCTTCAGTCGGACAGACTCTCGTCTAAGAGATGTGGGCTGATCAACTACTTCAGGGACCTCAAAGGCAGAACAAACATAATTTTGTAAGAAAATCTACCATGTTTTAAGGTACTCTGAACCTGCATTCAGTGAGGAAAGCAGTTACACTCTTTAAAGACAAAAAGCAATTGCATTCATTTTTTTCAACTTTCAAAGTATTTGATATGCAAGAATCTTAAATTTCAAAACTGTGGTGGGTATATAAAATTAATATTAGGTGTTAATAATCATTTGTGACAAGTAGCAGTTGCTATGTAAGGAGAAGTTTCAGAGGTATTTTGTATCATATTCAGTGTGATGGACAAGGGATGGGAAATGTTATTATAATTACAAAGTTTTGTTTACCTCCATGAAGACAATTAGAAGAATGTAGCTAACATTTTTTTGCCCTTTTACCTTCTGTGTTGACAATAATTTCAGTGAGTGAGTGAGTTCCATTTTGCATCTCATTTTGAGAAGGCTTTGAAGACATTACTCCTCAATCAGTCATTATTTAAGTATATCCAGGGAGACATTTCTCAAAGGTGTCTGACAATTTATCAGAAGAGCAACTTATTGGTAATGATTCAAAGAGTTATCAAAGCCATTATTTTTAATTCAGGTTTCTCATCACCATTATGCCACAAAGAGCTATTGTACTGGGTCTGGCTGGAATGTTAACTTTCCCGGCAGCAGCCCATTCAGTGCCGTACTCTGTACTTGTAGCTGGAACAGCAGTGTTATCACACCAGTGTTGTGTCTACTGCTGAGCAGCAGTGGCACAGCATTGGGCCTTTCTCTAACCCTCCTAGGGGGTGGGCAAAAAAGTGAGGAGAGAAACATCACTAGGGCAGCTGACCTAAACCAATCAAAGGGATATTCCATACCATGTGGTGTCACACTCAGCAATAAAAGGTGGAAACAGGAAGAAGAGGGGAGGGGTGGGCTCTCGTTGAGAAGACGTCGGTCCTCCTCTCGAACACCGGCTGCGTGCGTTGAGGCCTTGCTTCAAGGACGTGGTCAATCATCGCTCATTTGTGGGAAGTAGAGAGTAATTTCTTTCCTCTGCACTTCCATATCGTTTTCATTTATTTTGTTTGTTTGTTTTCCTCCCTTTTTCCCCTTTCCCTTTTATTTCCCCTTAGTTAAATTGTTTAGTTCATGGTAGTCTTTATTTAATTATTATAATTATTTCCCTTTAATTAAATTATCCTTATCTCAACCCGTGAGTTGTTCTTTGCTTTACTTCTCCCCCTCCTTATCTAAAGGAGGGGGAGTGAGAGAGCGGTTGTGGGGTTTAGCTGCCCAGCACGGTAAAACCACCACAGTCCTTTTTGGCGCCCAACGTGGGGCACGAAGGGTTGAGATAACAATAGAATTGATTAAACGCATACAACTAACACACTTGCTTGCTAGTAACCATGTTCCTTGCCCTGTTAATAATAATGGCTTTGTTCATATGTCATGCAATTCGTGTCATATTCTCCTTTCTCCTATATATCCGATCCGACCAAGTGCTACAATCTGTGTTCACTTTTTTTAATTCGTTGTGCTGCCAAGCACTGACCTTGGTTTTACTCTGGAATTCAGGCTCTGCGCTGTTATCATTTGGGTCCCATGGAAACTATCTTTCAGAGAATATTCAGAACTACACTGCCTTCCTTTTCTCATCTGGACACCAGTTTATTAATAATATCAGGAATGGTACCTTTCCCTTCTTTCACAGTGGGATAATTACAACAGTTTGGGAGTATTTTGAAGATCCATCTGTAACCCATGTATTGCTATTTCTAATTCTGAATAACAGGTTTCATTTTCTCTCTAAGATTAGTCGATTGTTTAGAAAACTTATTTGGGAATCTGTCCCGAAACAGTCTCGTGGTGAGTGGCACGGTGTGTGGGATGATGTTAGCAGATACCTGTCACGAGTGTCTCCTCCAATAGTTTTGAACTTCACCCCTGAGCAAGTGCTAAATCCTAAAAACTTGGTAGAATGTTTGAGAGTTGTATGTCCTGATCCTGATAATGCCGGAGAACAACAGCTTGCAGCATTGTGCTGGGTCCTGGTTTATTCCTATCAAACACTGTTTAACATCATCCAGCAACTTGAAGAGAGGGAGGAAGTCTCTGAATCTGATGACCAAGTAACACATGCTGTGGCTGACCCAGAGGACCAACCAACTATGGTATCAGTCGCCCCCATAGTCAAGTCAAAACAATGGAAACGGAGGTCAGCTCGTTTAGTAAGGGAAGAAGGCTCTCCTAAGAAGGAGGGAGAAGGGGAATTGGCAGGCACCTCTAAAGCAGAGCCATCACAAAAACAGCAGGAAGACGAGACGGAAATCATAAAGGAATCAGAAATCACTCGATCCTTATCCCTGAGTGAGATGCGAGAAATACGAAAGGATTATGGTCGACGCCCAGGTGAACACATCCTCACTTGGCTGCTCCGATGCTGGGATGCTGGGGCCAGTAGCCTACAATTAGAAGGCAATGAAGCCAAGCAGCTGGGATCCCTCTCTAGAGAAAGGGTAATCGACAAAATAATCGGGAGAGGAGCACAGGCCCTCAGCCTCTGGAGACGACTCCTGGCAGCTATCAAAGAAAGATATCCCCATAAGGAAGATATTGTATATCACATAGGCAAGTGGACCACTGTGGATAAAGGTCTCCAACATCTGCGGGAATTAGCTGTGCGGGAGATGATTTATAGTGATTTGGACAATGCCCAGACACCTCAAGACCCCGATGAAGTCCAGTGCACAACATCCATGTGGCGTAAATTTGTGCGGAGTGCACCAGCAGCACATGCCAGTACCCTGGCAGCAATTCACTGGGATGAGGGGATGGGACCAACAATGTATGATGTCTCCTGCCAACTTCAAAAATATGAAGACAATCTCTCTGCTCCACTACAGTCCTGTGTCTCAGCTGTGGAGAAATTGTCTAAAGGACTTGACAAGCTTGTGGAGAAAGTATATTCCCCCTCATCTAGACAGAGTGATACTTCAGCCACTAAGAATCAGCATTCGCCTGCTCAAGAGAGAGAGTACCCAAGACGTACACCACGTGGCACCTTGTGGTTTTATCTGCGTGACCATGGGGAAGATATGAGGAAATGGGATGGTGTACCTACTTCAACCCTAGCTGCTCGGGTACGTGAACTGAAAGGAAATACAGCAGCAAGAAGAGGGGCTCCTAAGAGAAATGCTGCTCCAGTTTCTATTGGGCAGTACCCCAGAGGCAGTAGAAGAGCTGATGTTATTCTTGACCACGATGAAGGGACCTCTACCTCTCATTTGCCAGAATTTGTGCATTTGCAAGAATTAAGTGGCAGACGCTCCAGCCAGGACTAGAGGGGCCCTGCCTCTGGCCAGGTAGAGGAGAGGGATAACCGGATTTATTGGACTGTGTGGATCCGATGGCCTGGAACATCAGAACCACAGGAATACAAAGCTTTAGTGGACACTGGCGCACAATGTACCATAATGCCATCAGGCTACCAAGGGACAGAACTCACTTGTATCTCTGGAGTGACAGGGGGATCCCAACAACTATCTGTACTGGAAGCTGAAGTGAGTCTAACTGGGAATGAGTGGCAAAAGCATCCCATTGTGACTGGCCCAGAGGCTCCGTGCATCCTTGGCATAGACTATCTCAAGAGAGGGTACTTCAAGGATCCAAAAGGATACCGGTGGGCTTTTGGCATAGCTGCTTTGAGCACAGAGAAGATTAGGCAGCTGTCTACCCTGCCTGGCCTTTCAGAAGACCCTTCTGTTGTAGGATTGCTGAAGGTTGAAGAACAACAGGTACCAATTGCTACCACAACGGTGCACCGACGGCAATATCGCACCAACCGAGACTCCCTGATTCCCATCCATGAGTTGGTTCACCGACTGGAGAGTCAGGGAGTAATCAGCAAGACTCGCTCACCCTTTAATAGTCCTATATGGCCAGTACGAAAGTCTAATGGCGAGTGGAGGCTAACAGTGGACTATCGAGGCCTGAATGAAGTCACGCCACCACTGAGTGCTGCAGTGCCAGACATGCTAGAACTTCAGTACGAACTAGAGTCAAAGGCAGCCAAGTGGTATGCCACAATTGATATTGCTAATGCATTTTTCTCCATCCCTTTAGCAGCAGCATGCAGGCCGCAGTTTGCTTTCACTTGGAGGGGCATCCAATACACCTGGAATCGGCTGCCCCAGGGGTGGAAACACAGCCCTACCATTTGCCATGGACTGATCCAGTCTGCACTGGAGCAAGGGGGAGCTCCTGAGCATCTTCAGTACATTGACGACATCCTCGTGTGGGGCAACACAGCAGAAGAAGTTTTTGAGAAAGGGAAGAAAATAATCCAAATTCTCCTGAAAGCTGGTTTTGCCATAAAAAAGAGCAAGGTCAAGGGGCCTACACAGGAAATCCAGTTCTTGGGGGTAAAATGGCAGGATGGACGTCGCCATATTCCAATGGATGTGATCAATAAAATAACAGCAATGTCTCCGCCAACTAGCAAAAAGGAAACGCAAGCTTTCCTAGGCCTCGTGGGATTCTGGAGAATGCATGTGCCAGGCTATAGTCAGCTTGTGAGTCCTCTATATCGAGTGACTCGAAAGAGAAACTATTTTGAGTGGGGCCCTGAGCAACAACAGGCATTTGAACAAATCAAACAAGAAATAGCTCGTGCAGTAGCCCTTGGGCCTGTCCGTACTGGACCAGCTGTGCAAAATATACTGTACACTGCAGCTGGGGAGCATGGGCTCACCTGGAGCCTTTGGCAGAAAACCCCAGAAGAAACTCGAGGTCGACCTCTGGGCTTCTGGAGTCGGGGCTATCGAGGATCAGAAGCCAATTACACCCCAACTGAAAAGGAAATACTCACAGCATATGAGGGTGTTCGAGCTGCTTCAGAAGTTGTGGGTACAGAGGCACAGCTCCTCTTGGCACCGCGGCTACCTGTGTTACATTGGATGTTCAAAGAGAAAATTCCCACTACACACCATGCAACTGATGCTACATGGAGTAAGTGGATAGCGTTAATTACACAGCGGGCTCGAATGGGAAAACCCAATCGCCCAGGAATCCTGGAAGAGATTATGGACTGGCCGGAAGGCAGAGATTTCGGAGTGCCAACAGAAGAGGTAACCCGTGCTGAAGAGGCACCACCATACAATGAGTTGCCAGAAGACAGAAAGCAGTATGCGTTGTTTACTGACGGATCCTGCCGTGTGATAGGGAGCCATCGGAAATGGAAAGCTGCTGTGTGGAGTCCCATACGACGAGTTGTGGAAGCCATGGAAGGGGAAGGTGAGTCGAGTCAGTATGCAGAAGTAAAAGCCATACAACTAGCCCTAGATATCGCCGAAAGAGAAAATTGGCCAGTATTGTATCTTTATAC
This sequence comes from Netta rufina, assembly GCF_964035555.1. Classification (NCBI taxonomy): domain Eukaryota; kingdom Metazoa; phylum Chordata; class Aves; order Anseriformes; family Anatidae; genus Netta; species Netta rufina. The sequence goes on from NC_140126.1 coordinate 42,389,919, forward strand.
TGACTCATGGATGGTGGCAAATGCTCTGTGGGGGTGGCTGCAGCAATGGAAACAGAGCAACTGGCAGCGCAGAGGTAAGCCTATCTGGGCTGCTACCCTGTGGCAAGATATTGCTGCCCGGGTAGAAAACCTGGATGTTAAAGTACGTCATGTAGATGCCCACATGCCCAAGAGTCGCACTACTGAAGAACATAAGAACAACAAAGAAGTGGATCGAGCTTCGAAAATTGAAGTGGCTCAGGTGGACCTAGACTGGGAACGTAAGGGTGAGCTGTTTGTAGCTCGATGGGCCCATGAAACATCAGGACATCTGGGGAGAGATGCCACTTACAGATGGGCTCGTGATCGAGGGGTGGACTTGACCATTGAGGCCATCACACAGGTTACCCATGAGTGTGAGACCTGTGCTGCAATCAAGAAAGCCATGAAGGTAAAATCTCCCTGGAACAGGGGGAGATGGTTAGGGTTTCAATATGGTGAGGCCTGGCAAATTGACTATATCGGACCACTCCCAAAAACTCGCCAAGGCAAACGGTACATACTCACCATGGTAGAAGCAACTACTGGGTGGCTGGAAACATACCCTGTAAACCATGCCACAGCCCGAAACACTATCTTGGGCCTGGAAAGACAAGTATTGTGGCGTCATGGTACACCAGAGAGAATTGAGTCTGACAATGGGAGTCATTTCCGAAACAATCTTGTTACCTCCTGGGCAAAGAGGCATGGTATTGAGTGGGTGTACCACATCCCTTACCACCCACAAGCCTCTGGGAAGGTTGAGAGGTACAATGGACTGTTAAAGACTATGTTACGAGCATTAGGTGCTGGGACGTGGAAACAATGGGACACAAATCTACCAGAAGCCACTTGGCTAGTTAACAATAGGGGGTCTGACAGCCGTGCTGGTCCTGCCGAAACAAAACCCCTACACACTGTGAAAGGAGCTAAGGTTCCCGTAGTGCATATAGGAAGGTGGATGGGGAAGGCAGTGTGGGTTGCTCCTGCCTCGGGAAAAGGCAAACCCACTCGTGGGATTGTCTTCGCCCAAGGACCAGGGTATACCTGGTGGGTCATGCAAAAGAATGGGGATATCAAGTGTGTGCCTCAAGGAGATTTGACATTGAGAGAAAACTAATCTATAATCTAAGTTATATGTTGTAGGAAGATGCTGTAGGATCAACGACAGGTCAACTTTGCAAGGAGCCGGGCAGTGCAACAAGGACTGGTGCTGGTGTCCAGACATCCAACTCCGCCTGCCTTGAGTGGCCACTTTGGCAGATGAAGACCTAATCATCAACAGTTCTTATGAACATTTTCCAAGAAAGACTTATGGAATGAAAAGATACATCTGCCTATTAATCCTGTCCTGTTAAATCCTTGTCCTGTTAAAGGACAAGGGATAATGATGAGAATGCTTGTATGCTAAAGTATGGGGATCTGAGTGTGACACAAATGTTATGGAATAAGGGGTGGAGGTTGTACTGGGTCTGGCTGGAATGTTAACTTTCCCGGCAGCAGCCCATTCAGTGCCGTACTCTGTACTTGTAGCTGGAACAGCAGTGTTATCACACCAGTGTTGTGTCTACTGCTGAGCAGCAGTGGCACAGCATTGGGCCTTTCTCTAACCCTCCTAGGGGGTGGGCAAAAAAGTGAGGAGAGAAACATCACTAGGGCAGCTGACCTAAACCAATCAAAGGGATATTCCATACCATGTGGTGTCACACTCAGCAATAAAAGGTGGAAACAGGAAGAAGAGGGGAGGGGTGGGCTCTCGTTGAGAAGACGTCGGTCCTCCTCTCGAACACCGGCTGCGTGCGTTGAGGCCTTGCTTCAAGGACGTGGTCAATCATCGCTCATTTGTGGGAAGTAGAGAGTAATTTCTTTCCTCTGCACTTCCATATCGTTTTCATTTATTTTGTTTGTTTGTTTTCCTCCCTTTTTCCCCTTTCCCTTTTATTTCCCCTTAGTTAAATTGTTTAGTTCATGGTAGTCTTTATTTAATTATTATAATTATTTCCCTTTAATTAAATTATCCTTATCTCAACCCGTGAGTTGTTCTTTGCTTTACTTCTCCCCCTCCTTATCTAAAGGAGGGGGAGTGAGAGAGCGGTTGTGGGGTTTAGCTGCCCAGCACGGTAAAACCACCACAGCTATGAGCCAGCTGTCTACATGAGGCAACATGTTTTGGAAGTGTTGGAAAGCCCAAATCTGAGTCAAATATTGCATAATTAATCCTATTAATTGATTAATTTATGTTATAATTTTATATTATAATTATTTAAAAGATTAATTATATTAATCTTCAAAAGTAGGCCACATCTTCATTTAAGATTTTTGAGAAATGTAATGAATTGGGTATGATACACTCTGAGACTGAGTCATTTCTGCTACGTGTTAAAAAGGGATTTATTTATTTATTTATCTTTTTGTTTATTCCTGGAAGAAGACAGGTATTACAATAAATGCCCTTTAAATAGATTTCTGCTGGGAAGCAGTTCTTGTTTTTCACAATAACTCTTATGAAAAAGTATTTTAGAAAGGTGAACTTTCAGTGCAATATTTGTATCATTCTTAACTATACTCACTCACTGAAGTGATCGGCTCTGGGGCAGACGTGTTCTGCAGTGGAGTGGGGGATTACAGCATGCAGGTGTTTCCTGTATTGTGGCCACTCAAGACAGCCTAGGGAGCCACCAGTACCTGGCAGTCCTTGCAAGGGCAGCTGACAAGGCTTGGGCAGAGCCAAGAGCTCCCACCCTCTGTCACACAAAGGGCAGGCAAACAGGGCATGGTGCAGCAGTCAGGGCATGGTGCAGCAGTCAGGGTGTGGTGCAGCAGTTTGAGCATCAGTTCATGCAGGAAGTGTGAACAGGGAGGGCAGGAGATGGACTGATCTCTACCTTTTATTTGGGGAGCTGCACAAATCGGCTTTCCAGTGAGGCGACAATGGTGTCTACCTGCCGCACCTGCTGGGCAGAGGCTGAAACCCAGATGAACCACCCATGGCAGACACCTCTACCCAGACAGACCTCCCAAGGACTGCAAGAGCTTCTCAGACCCTCAGTTGGAGGGAACTGCAATGTCTGGAGAAACCCCTTGGGCCTGAAGGCAAAGCTGGAGTCATGGGTGCAAGTGTGATGAGATAGACACACTCTCTGAGCAAGTTGCCAGGTTGCAAGAGGAGCTCAGCAGGCTGCAATACATCCAGGAATCTAAGCAATACATCAACATGTGGTATAATATGCTGGTGCAGGCTGAGCAACAGCCCTGCCTTAAATCCTCACAAGGAGGTGATAAGGTCGCTTCCAACCTGAAACTGGAAGAATTGATAGACTCTCAAGACAGGTGAGGCTGGACACTCATTTCTGCTTGGAGCAGAGTGAGGAATTCCTCCCTTGTCCCTGAAGCACCCCTAATCAACAGATATGATGCTCCATGGCTCAAAAAAAAAAAAAAAAAAAAAAAAAAAAAGCTCTGTGGCTGGATGGCAGAGCTCAGAGGGCTGTACGCATTGGTGCAGAATCTAGTCAGAGGCCTGTAGCTACCAATGTCCCCCAGAGGTCAGTACTGGGTCCAGTGTTGTTCAACTTATTCATCAATGGCCTTGATGATGGAACAGAGTGAACCCTCAGCAAGTTTGCTGATGACACAAAGGTGGGAGAAGTGGCTTATACCCCAGAGGGCTGTGCTGCCATTTAGAGGGACCACAACAGACCAGACCGTTGGGCTGAAGGGAACCTCATGAAGTTCAACAAGGGCAAATGCAGGGTTCTACACCTAGGGAGGAATAACCCCAATCACTAATACAGGCTGGGGACAGACCTGCTGGAATTCAGTTCTGCAGAGAGGGACCTGGGAGTCCTGGTAGACAGCAGGCTGACCATGAATCAGCGGTGTGCCCTTGTGGCCAAGAAGGCCGATGGTTTACTGGAGTGCATTCATAAGAGTGTTGCCAGTAGGTCAAGGGAGGTGATCCTCCCCTTCTTCTCAGCCCTGGTGAGGCCATACCTAGAGTACTGTGTTCAGTTCTGGGCTCCCCACTGCAAGAGAGACATAGAACTACTGGAGCAAGTTCAGAGGTGGGCTGTGAAGATGGTTAGAGGACTGGAGAACCTGTCATATGAGGAGAGACTGAGAGACCAGTCCTGTTTAACATGGAAAAGAGAAGACTGAGGGGAGACGTCATTAATGTATATAAATATCTGAAGGGAGGGTGTTGAGATGATGGAGCCGGTCTCTTTTCAGTTGTGTCCAGAGACAAGATGAGAGGCAACACGAACAAACTGAATCACAGGACATTCCATCTGAATATGAGAGTGCATTTCTTTACTAGAATAGAGCCATACTATTTTCACTTTTGTCTAGTGATAGAATAAAAAGCATATACCACAAGATGCTCTGTATAAACATTGGAAATCACTTTACTCTGAGAGTGACAGAGCACTTGAACAGGTTGCCCAGAGAGGTTGTGAAGTCTCCTTCTCTGAAGATATTCAAAACCTGTCTGGATGTCATCCTGTACAGTGTTCAAGATGATCCTTCTAGGCAGGGTGGACTAGATGACTTTCAGAGGTCCCTTTCAACCGGGGACATTCTGTAATTCTGTGATTCTGTGAAATTCTTCATTGTAAGCATAGTGAAGTACTGGATGAGGTTGCCAAGAGAAGTTGTGGATGCCCCATCCCTGGAGGTGTTCAAGGCCAGGCTGTATGGGTCCTTGGCCAATCTGATCTAGTGGGTGGCATCCCTGCCTATGGCAAAGAGGGTGGAATTAGATGATCTCTAAGGTCCCTTCCAACCTAATCCATTCTATTATTCTAAGATTCTATTACCATACACTTTTACAGATTATCATCAGCAAACTATATCACTTACTACAAACTATTAATTTATCTTAGCTTGCAGATACACTTCTTTTTGACAGACATTATGACGATAATCCTAGGCTGAGAATAAGACACAACTTAATTTGGGGTGGTTTAATTCCTAGGGAAATTCAGTCTTACAGTAATGCTGTTCTCTTCTTTCACTAGGTATAAAGGGATGTTCTATTATTAAACACTGTAGTGTGTGAAACTTCTATCATTACTTTTCATCATCAGTCTTCTGTTACTTTTGTTTCAATCAGCAAAATTAATATTATTTTCATCCCATCATTCTGTTTTACTGTCTGAGGAAATTGTTTTGTTTATAGGTAGATGATGCCTAGAAATCTTGGTGGTCATGGTTGTGTAGGTTATTGGGGAAGAAGAAGAAGAAAAATCTTATTACCACCATCTCTTATTAAACTGCTGAGTTTAAGCAGAATTCTGATCTAGATCTCAATACTAGCACCTTTTTCTAATTGCATATACAATGTTGCAGTAGCAGATATAAACCAAATGGAGTAGAAATAGAAGTTACTAATACTTGCTACAACAAAACAAAAGTATAGCGTAACTAAATCTAATACACTGTTCCACACACTTTGATAGAGTTACGCAATTTATTTCAGTGTGATGAATTACTACATGCTCTTTACCTAGAATCTGCTTTCCAGTGAATTGAAATATCTTGTTTCCTTGCTGAGTTACCCAACAAGCTACTCTGCCATCATAACATTTAAAGCTAGGACCAAGAATTAGCCAAAGTTTTCAAAAATACCTTTGCATTGACAAAGATATCTATCTATCTATCTATTTATCTATCTATCTGTCTGTCTGTCTATATATACACACACATTATATATATACACAATATATATATATACAAACTCTTCTTTTTCTTTTTCTTTTTCTTTTTCTTTTTCTTTTTCTTTTTCTTTTTCTTTTTCTTTTTCTTTTTCTTTTTCTTTTTCTTTTTCTTTTTCTTTTTCTTTTTCTTTTTCTTTTTCTTTTTCTTTTTCTTTTTCTTTTTCTTTTTCTTTTTCTTTCTCTTTCTCTTTTTCTTTCTCTTTCTCTTTCTCTTTTTCTTTCTCTTTCTCTTTCTCTTTTTCTTTTTCTTTTTCTTTTTCTTTTTCTTTTTCTTTTTCTTTTTTCCTTGTCCTTGTCCTTGTCCTTTTTCTTTTCCTTTTCCTTTTCCTTCTTCCTTCCTGTTGCTTTTCTTTCATTCCCTCACATTTGAAGCATTCAGATGAATACCGTCAAATCAAATCAAACCTGATCTCTTCTATTGCTCACTCTTCACCTCAATCTAGCGTGTTATCCCAATATTTTACTGACTACAATCAGAATTAAGAAAGAAAGAAAAATTAAAAGCTTCTGCACTGAACACAGTTGGCCTCAGTGCATGCAACACTAGAAGCCTGTGAATACTTTGTGACATTTTGTATGTGACACTTTGACAGTATTCTTATGTTGTTTGGCAGGGAAATTAATTTAATTTTCCTAACTCAGGTTACAGTCTTCAGTAAGGTGAATTACATTAAGTAATGAAAATACATATACCCAGATTGTGTTTCTCTGACCCAGACATTCTTTTATGGTTGGTATACCTGTCCCTCAAACATAAATCCATCACAGACATTTTAACAGGAAATACTGACATTCGTTAAGAGCATACTGACACAGATATAGATAAAGAATTGGTTTTAATCATACTGAATAAATATATATATATATATTTCAGATATTCTTGTAGTATTTTCCATGATTAACTGCGTGTCACTTTGGAAAACATTAAACAATATTAGTAAACTGTAAAAAGAATGGCAAAAAAAATTAAAATAATATCACTAACTAATAATATCAATAACTAAATGTTACCCCCCACCATCCCTCACCCTCAATATTGATCACTCTATACTAATTTAAGGCTAGATAGATCATCACCAGTTGTACTTAGGAGTGATATATTTGTAGACTCTGCTAGAGAATGAGCAGAGCAGTATCTCTGAGCTTGTGTACGAACATGCTTGAGTCAGTCATTTTTATCACTACTTTAATCTCAACTCTTGATGAATGACTTTCTGATGGTGGTACTTGTGGCAATTCTATTTCAGCCCTGGAAATGATGATTCACTGACACTGTCATCTGTCTTAGTACAAACAACATGGTGCACTTAGTACAGTAATACAAACAAAATTTTGGCACCTGCAGTTTGCAAGCAAAAATATTCTAAGTGTATATATTTAATACAGAAAAGCTCTATTTTATTCCCATTATTGTGGGTATAAATTGCTACAGCAAGCATCTGGGAACAGCAGCCAACTCCGTCTGGCTGTTAGCCTGCATGTAGATCTGACATACACAAAAGAAACATGATTTTTTAAGTAAGAAAAAAGGTGCAGTGTCACCCCTCTGGTGCTTAAAGTGTATTTGTGCTTTTGTGCACAAAAACATGAATATTCTACTGTGGACTAACAGATATTCTGTAAATTAACTCAAATATTTAATCTGATCTCCACTTTGGCTCTGTGCAAACTATTATTTTTCAAATGTTGCAATGTGCATGTGCAGTTCCATTTTTGCACCTGTACATTTTGGGGAAACTCAATCTGACAAAATCATAACAGGATATAGTGAAATCATTAGGTGTTATGTTCCCTGCATAAATAATGTTTCCCTAATCTGGCATTCTATTTATGACTCCCAACCTTGTATTCACTTACAAAATTGTATATCCTGTCTTAGAAAACGAGTAGATTAATAATTAAAATATTTTTTCTCTTCTGTACACTGGCCTTTATTTCTCAGTAATTCCAAGGGTATTTAACAATTTATCCGTCTACATCTATATCTATATCTATCTACACATTATACCAAATTCTCAGCCAGGAAATTGGCATAACTGTCCTTAGGACACTGAGTTAAGTCTTCCATCATCTTTTCCATGATGGAAAATTCCAACTGAATTGTTGGTAATGCTGAAATGTTGATAAGAAATTATGAAGTTTTCAGAAAACCACAACTTAACCAGTCCATCAGCCCATCAAAGCCCCATCCCTCCCCCTGTTTTAATACTCTTATTCTTACAAAATGTATAATAATAATATGAAGTTTATTATTTATCTTCAAACCTAAGAGAATTTCTGATTTTGTGACACCTGTGTACTTCCGAATTCATAGATTTGAATGTCACTATTTCACTATAGATATAATAAATAAGTTCTTGAACACTTTAAATTAAAAGAGGACAAGAAGTGCACTTCTGGTTCTGTTTCATGAACATAGTGACTGAGAGTATAACTGCAATAGCTAGAAAAATAGCATGGGGAAAAAGCATTTGAGCTAGACTAATTGAATTTCATGATGTAGTCACATGTGGCTTGATTATCAGAAATAGAGTACAACATCTTTGTTGGCTAAATATTTAAGTTATAGATAGTACAGCTATAAATATTACCAGACTAACAAATCTATTATGATTTAATGCAACTTTGGAGTACAAAATTTATTAATAGAATTCCTAACAATGAAGAAAAGTGTAGTTATTATTATTTATCATTCAGTATTATTTATTTATTTCCCTTGCAATAAATCTTCACTTTTCAGCAATCTAGATTTTTTTTTTTTTTTTTTCCCCAACAGTATTATAATGACATTAACCCTCATTTGTGATTTTCAAAAATGTCATTACAATGTTCATGAAACTAAATCAGCCAACCAAAACACTCAAATGAGAAATTCAGGGACTTCATATTTGCATCAGTTTTACAGCAACTGGTGTATAACAAATACACAGCTAAGCTGAGTTATTTATAAATCTATGTTTAACTTAAAAGCTTTTCTCATGCTGAAAATTGTGCATTTATGCATATTCAGATCCCATCTTTTCAGAGCATCACAGCTTCTTACTTTTAATGACAGCCATTATGGAGAGCATACCTACTGGAATCAGGCTTTATAATATATGTAAAAATAAATAAATTACAGTAGTCATGTAGAAAAATTTCGATGGATTTCAGAAATGTAGTATTCTTGTTAAAAGCCTTGATGAATTGAACTATGCAGTTTTTGTGACCTACTATGATTACATCTTTATCTTTTCTTTAGAAATGTTACATTACCTAAAATATTTCAGAGAATTTTTTTACAGAAGTATCTTCAAAATGTTGGGATTTAATAATACTTATACAATATTTTCTTGCTTGGAATAATTAATTTTCTAAACTGACATTTCTTTAGCATATGTCTGATGAATTAGAACTCCATCTGGTATCAGCATGAACCCAAATCAGCAATTATCTGTTAGTAATTGTATTTTTAGGAATAAATCCATTGTCACATACTCTAAACTCTGTTCAGTGTCATGTAACTCAGGGGTAAATACAATATTAATTAATAAACTATTTTTAGAATAAAATGAAAATCAAAAAACAGATATAACCACAAATAGAAACTGATCAGATGTCTGTACTTCATTTATGTCTATATTTATGAAGTTACTAATTGTAAACTGCAAGCTGATATCTGAAATCACTGTTTCTGCTGTCTATATGCAAATATACATATGGCAGTTTTACTAACACAATATCCCCAAATACTATCCTAGATTATAGGTTATCCTAGGGTATTATAGGGTAATAGCCAGAGATGGTTATTGTATAAGAAATGGGACTGCTCTTTTGTTTTACATTTCTGAGAGGTTTGATTGCTCTCTTGTTTTCTCAAATATGTTATGGAAATATAGGAAAAATCTCTCTATATATAGAAAAAATCCTTACTGGATAGGCAATCTATCTAGATGAACATGTATATATACAATGACAAAAACATTTCTTATTAAAATCTATTTCAAGAAGCCTTCAAAATACATATAGATTATGCATATATATATACACATTTATATAATTGTAATAAATGCATCAAATAATATTGTAATTTATAAAATGGGAAACTGACAATAACTGTCAGAAAAGCATATTATATATACATGTACATTTCTAAAATGTCTTAAATTTTATCAGCATATTATTTCTCTAATTTAAGAATGACATTAGAAACAATTCCAAATGGATTTATCTATTCAAAAACTAATTTCTTACTCATAGGTAGTTGGAAATTCTTTTGTCAAGGAACAAATCAAACTTGGATAAAATCTTCCCCAAAGAACAAAATGCTTAATCTCTGCCTCAAACAGAAGTGTATTCAAGGCTTGAAATTTGGTGTTTTGATTGACACATTTGCTCATGTGAATGTGTTATATCTTTTGGCTTTGCTTGTTTCCTTCAGAAGTAATCTTGTTAACTCTGGCAGGTAAATGAAAATAAAGTGGGGTAAATATTTCTTCACAGTAAAAATGTTGATCCCTGTATTAAATAACTGAATAATAGTGAAACTGTTTATTAAATAAAAATAGTTTACTGATTATTCATTAATATTAGCATGATTTTTTCTTTGCCAATTGTAAAAGAAATATCCTCTATTGTTTGATCAGTCTTCTCTTACACGAGTATAATGAAATCACAGATAAATAGGAAGATCTCTTCCAATCACTAGGATTTAAAGTTTTGCTGGAGTCTTAAAGTTATGCAAAACTAACAAGTTGCTTGAGCTTGGAAACTTAATTTTTTTTTTTTTTTTGAGAGGTTGCATTCTACCTCTAAAGGCAAACCCAGAGCTTCCTATCCTAAGAGAGAAATGATCCTGAAACTTCACTAAAATAAATGACAATGATGGTAACATGCCAAAAGGAATTAAGATGTAGCGCATAAAATTTCAATAAAAAGATCATCATGGTATTAACCGTTGATAATCTAATATAACTGAAATTCTCAGCAAAAAGATAATCTCTGGTAAAAGTTGAAAAGTGTGCTCTAGTCAGAAAATAGTCTATTGCAATGCAGATATAATGGTTAATAAATGTTTACAAAGTGCTTACAAAGCTTTTATTCTTTTTCTTTTTTTCTTTTTTTCTTTTTTTCTTTTTTTCTTTTTTTCCATGAAGGTGTTAGTTGGTAAGCAGTGCAATAAGAATTTGCAGTTTTTTCACTAGAACTACTCTGTCCCACATCTTTCATCTCCCACTTGCTGCAAGCAGCCACAATAAATAAATAAATAAATAAATAAATAAATAAATAAATAATAAAATTAAATTAAATCAAATTAAAATTAAAAACATCATGTTACCTGAGTTTTTCCAGCTGTAAAGCTTCCATGATTTTTTTTTCTATTCAGACCTCATGGAGAGGCTTCCCTTCTGGAAGATAACTAAGATTTTTGGATAGTTATTAAATGTCGTTACCACACAAATACAAAAAAAAAAAAAAAAAAAAAAAAGTGTTCTATATTCATATTCCAGAACAAAGAATATCTATAGTATCATAGTAATTCATGGCAGGGGAAAAAAAAAATAAATAAAATATGAATGTATGTATGTATGTATATATATATATATATAATATACATGTATAAACACATATGTTTAAAATAAAATAAAATAAAATAAAATAAATAGGTTAAACTGGATGCTTTTGTAAACTGTACTGATATAGAACAAACTTGTGTCATTCTAAAATGACTAAAACAAACATAAAAATATGATTCTGTCATTGTGTCTCTCTAAAATAACTAAACTAAGCATAAAAATGTATGAATTGACTATTTAGTCTCGCTAAAAATATTTTTATATATATTAAGTATTATGCATATAAAAATAGTTAGGTACTCTTATCTCTAGATGTACAAGTTTAGTCTGTAGAAAAAGAGAAAATAAACAAATGAAAAACGTCTGCTTTTTCTATCTTTATTCAATGGCTGACAGTCTATGAGCCATCAAAAAAACTAGAGACCTGCTACCTAAAATTACCCTCCATAATACCAACTCCCTGAATAATTCAATACTAATATGTTTATTTTTGTTCACCAGATAGGATGACACACATATGGTCTTAGAGTGGGCCACAAAATCAACCACAAGCCCACCTTCAGCCAATCGTATTAATGGAGCCTTTTATAGCTAGTTGTCTTCCCATACAGTGCCTGCCAAGAGCTGTTGTGTTCTTCCTATATTATTCAGTTACTTGGAATGGAAAAGATATAGATTTGTGTTTCAAATTCACTGATCTGTAAAAAAATCAGGAAGAATTACTTTACAAGAAATTTTGGAAGCATAGTTTGTTATTAAGGTTATCAATTACTTCCAATTACAGTTCTCTGTTTCCAAGCATTTCAAGTTCTGACAGATATACAAGACTGAAATACTCTTTAGTTGTTTTAGGCTTATTTTTCTCTCTCTTTCTATCTTCTTCTTTTTCATCTAGCAAAAGCCTGTAGCAATTCTAAGATTTAGACCAGGATTTTTCTGATTATTAGGTGATTAATAGTTGTCAAGATTATGCACATACATACATACATATATATAATATATGTACATACATACATATATATAATATACATACATATACATATAATATATTTATCAACCACAACATTTAGATGTCTTATAAATCTTTGCAAGCAACATTTACTACAAGATTACTGAAGAGTCTGGCTACATTGCTTCACTGAATCAGTGCTGCTGCTAATATCTAAGGGCTAACGCTATGTACAGGAACTGGACTGAAGAAATCTGTTTTGCAGCTCATTTTCATTCTCATCTGCTTTATTTAGCTGATGCAAAAGATGAAATTCAGTACAGAAAGGCAAGAGTTGGATCAAAGATGAGAAGTTTATATTGGGACAAAGAACTCCAGTGTGATTTGAAATGGACTCAGTCAAATACATTTAGCACAACTACATTAGATCAGACATACCATGGAATCATGGAATCATTAAGGTTGGAAAAGACCTTCAAGGACTTGTGTACCAGGCCCCTCACCAACTTTGTAGCCCTTCTCTGGACATGTTCCAGGGACTCGATGTCTTTCTTGAAGTGAGGGGCCCAAGATTAACACAGTACTCGAGGTGTGGCCTCACCAGAGCAGAATGTATATGATTGCTAGGCTGTTTTTCAGCATCTATCATCAGTCATGTTCATCTGGAGAGGTTCCAGATAACTGGAGACTTACTAATGTATTTTCCATCTAAAAGAAGGGTCAAAAGGGGAACTACAGGCCTGTCAGCCTCACCTTGGTGTCAAAAAAGGTGATGGAACAGGTCATCTTGAAGGCAATCATGCAATGTATGCAGAACCACTGGGGAATCTGGCCCAGTCAACATGGGTGCATGAAAGGCAAATCCTGCCTGCCCAACCTTATCTATTTCTATGACTAGGTGACCCTCCTGGTGGATGAGGGAAAGGCTGTATATGTAGTCTACCTAGACTTCAGCAAGGCCTTTGACATGATCTCCCATAGTATCCTGAAGAAACTGGCAGTCCTTGGCTTGGACAGGTACACTCTTTGCTGGGTTAAAAACTGGCTGGACAGCTGGGGCAGAGAATGGTGGTGAAAGGAGTGAAATCCAGCCGGTGTCCGGTCACCAGTGGTGTTCTCCCAGGGCTGGTGTTGGGGCCCATCTTTTTTAATATTTTTATTTATTATTTTGATAAGGGAATTGGTCCACCCTCAGTAAGTTTGCAGATGACACCAAATTGGAGGGAAGTGTTGATTGACTGGAAGGTAGAAAGGCCCTGCAGATGGTCCTGGACAAGATGGGTTGATGAACAGAGGCCAATAGGATGAGGTTCAACATGGCTAAGTGCTGAATCCTGCACTTTGGTCACAACAACCCTATGCAATGCTCCAGGCTTGGGGAAGAGTGACTGGAAAGCTGTGCAGAGGAAAAGAATCTGGGGATGCTGATTGATGCTTGCCTGAACATGATCCAGCAGCGTGCTCAGGTGGCCAAGAAGGCCAACGGCATCCTGGCTTGTGTCAGGAATAGTGTAGCCAGGAGGACCAGGGAAGTGGTAGTTCCCCTGTACTCAGGTCTTGTGAGGCCTTACTCACCTTGAGTACTGTGTTCAGTTTTGGGCCCCTCACTGCAAGAAGGACACCAAGGCCCTGGAGCATGCCCAGAGAAGGTCTCCAAAGCTGGTGAAGGGCCTGGAACACAAGTCCTACAAGATCGGCTGAGGGAGCTAGGGTTGTTTAATCTGGAGGCTCAGGAGAAGCCATATTGCTCTTTACAACTACCTGAAAGAAAGGGGATGGGGAGGGCGGGGGGTGGGGGGGTGGGGAGTGGGGTGGAGAGGGGTGGACTGGGGATCAGCCTTTTCTCACAGGTAACTAGTGATAGGACTAGAGGCAGTGTCCTCAAGTTACACTAGAGGAAGTTCAGGTTGGATACTAGGAGAAATTTATTAGAAAATGTGGTTAGGCATTGGAACGGGTTGTCCAGGGAAGTGGTGGCATTACTGTACCTGGGAGTGTTTAAGGAAATGTGGCACGTAGGGATATGGTTTAGTGGGCAGTATTGGTGGTAGATGGATGGTTGGACTAGATCATCTTAGAGGTCCTTTCCAAATGTAATGATTCTGTGATTATATGAAATCTATCTTAGGAGAAGTTATACATTACATTCAAACCTATTTAGTCATCCTCTGAATAACTTAATGATCTTGAAAAAATGCATAGGAATTCTCAAGACTTTGTAGGGGTTGAAATTCAAATCAGAATTCTGAGTCTATTACCCAAATAATTTAGTGGGGAAAAAAATAAATAAATAAAGAGAAAGATAATTTTTACTACTGCCAAAGTCTCCGCTAGAGATAAAGACATAGTCTATTTACATCCTCGCCAGACAAGGCATCTTACTGCAAGATTTAATCCTTGTAAAAGGACTCCAAAGACTGAAATAATAAATATTTCATGTATTAATGACCAAGAATTTTGGAAAAATGTACTATCCTTATCCACTTTATCAACATTTCGTCTTTGCTGATATATTGATATGGTGTCTGTTTTTTAGACATTCCAAATTTAACAAAATATATACAATGTTTAATACTAATGGGAGCAGTATGGTACTATAAAAATATAGCTAATAAAATTTTGAAATGTAAGCCAAATTTAAAATACATAATTAATGTATTAATTCATTCATAGGTTTAAAAATATCCACAACTGTGATATCCAGTGCTGCCAGATGCATGAAGAGAGGCACAAGTCTTCTTCTCTGGAGATACTCAAAACCCACCTACATGCCATTCTGTGCAATGTGCTTTAGGGTAATCCTGCTTGTTAGGGGGGCTGACTAGATGCTTTTAAGAGGTCCCTTCCAACTTCAACTATTCTGTGATTTTGTGATCCTGTCATTTTAAGGTATGCACAATCCAGAACACGTTGATGTGAATAGAACTTCAAGCAATGCTCACTTCTGATGACAGTTGTTAAATTTCATTAATTCTGTGAAGGGAACGTTAAAGAGTAATTGTAATAATTTAATAAAAATATATATAAATAATTGTGTAAATGTACTTCATCTAAATTTTTTCATTATTACGATTCAATTTTATTTGCATTGCCCTGTGACCAAGTGAAAGTTGTGTTAATTGTTTTTAGAAATAGAGCAGCAAATGTGTGTCTTTGATAATAAAACTTGAAGCTGTAGAAAGATGGATGTCCTCATAAGAACTCAAAAAACTCTATTAATTTCAAAGTGTAAAATTCTCAAAAACAGACTGTCAAGAGATCATTGATAAATCACTTTTCTGACAGCTCTTGATATTTTGACCTCTAACATTTGAAATACAATTAAGCTGCTTCATGACAAAGTGTATCTGATTCCTAAAAATAGAATGAGGGGATGAAATTGGATCTTCTCTCTCTTTGTTGTTGAGAGGAATAAACAAATTTATATCTGACAAGAACAATCCTTTGTTTGAGGTTACTGTATGTCTGTACTTATATAGGATGTTTGAAGTTTAGGGTAATTTATAAAATGTGTAGAGTTTTGAATATAGCACAAAAACAAAAAGGTGCAAAAAGTCATGTATTACATGTAATTTATTGCATTAGCCATTACCCTAAATGCAGGTACTTAATGATTGTAACAGTACCCTAATTAAACCAAATTCAGGACTGAGAAGGGAAGAGGCAGAAATTTAAAATATATCTGATTATTAGAAATGCATTTTTTCTTGTTCTGTTTCAGCTTTTTTTCCACAATTTATGTTTGTTTCTTTTCATAAGAAACAGTGAAACTTTTACATTTCTCTTAATGTATCTTTGCAATGTTTTACATCAAAAAACTTCAAGACACCCTAAAACATGTTTTGCCAAATGAGCCATGAGAATTTAAACTGACATTTTAGCTTCATTAATCATAGTACTTCTGGGTAATGTATACAATGTTGCTTTGCTTAATCCTTTAAGACATTTTTTTTTAAGACTCTAGACCTTCAATGACTTCTCACAAATACCTTGTTAATTTCAGATTTTTATTTATTTATTTATTATCAATGAATGTGGGACACATTACTAGGAAGAGTACTGCATTCTCTTTTTAAAATGACCAGTAGTTGGCAAAATACACATCTTTAGAGATCTTAAGAAAATTACCATTCCTGTAAGAAACTGAGAGCAGAATACATCTTCCTTTTCCTTAAAACTTTTTGGCTTTACAGTTTGAAAACAAACAAACAAACAAAAAGCTAAAAATAACAATTATGATACTAATAAATACGATGATGATAAAAAAATCCGCCTCATGCCTATCACTAACAGATTGCAACATTAAGAAACTAAAAGCAAATTAAAACCACCTTCTCCCCCTTCCACCTTTTTCTACCTCCTCTCTGCAAGAGGCACAGGGGAACAGGGAATGAGGTCTGTGTTTGGTCCATAAAACTGTCTCCACCACTCTTTTGAGGTCACTCTCTTCCTTTGCTCCTATGTGGGGTTCCACCCACAGGATTACATTTTTCCCAAACTGAACTTGTGTGCTTTCCACAGGCAGCAACTTCCAAGAACTGCTCCAATATGGATCTGTACCAAGGGGTCCATACTTCAAAAGCAAACTGGTCCAGCATGGGTGGCAGGTCCCATGAGATCACATGCTCCTGCATGTGCTTCTCTCCAAAGGCTGCAGCTCTGGCTCACAGCCTGCTCCAGTGTCCTTCAGGCCAGATACCTCTGCTCTACCATGGGCTGCAGCACAGAGATCTCCTCTGCCATGGGACCCATGGGCTTCAGAGGGACAACCTACTTCACCATGGGCCTCTTCACAGGCCACAGGGGAACTTCTGTTCCATTCCTGGAGCACCTCCTGTCCTCCTTTTGCACTGACCTGTGTGTCTGCATGGACGGTTCTCACTCCTCTCTCCTACTGGTGTTGTGTAGCATTTTATTTTTCCCTTTCTTAAATCTGCTCTTTGAGACACAAACAACATCGCTCATTTGTTTGTCTCTGGCCAGTGCCAGGTCCCTTTTGGAGCCAGCTGAAACCATCTCTTACCTAAAATAGGGCAGCTTCTGGACTCCTCTCACAGAACCTATCCCTGCAGTCCCCCTGCTTTCAAGTCTTTGCCATGTAAACCCAGTATAACACATAGGAACTTAAGAGTAATCTATGACTATGCAAGATATTTTTCATGTCACAAATAAGAAGTTTTCTTTGTCCATCCTTCCCAGGACTCCTAGGAGCTTATTTGGAAACACTCTGATATGTTTTATTTTCAAAAACTGCGTTTTCAATAAGACCAAGACTTTGTGAGTTACTGTTAAGCAGTTCTCCCTCTGGTATTCATGATATTGTAGAGCTGAGAACTGAAAATTAAACAGGAGAAAATTGGCAGAGTTAAGACTGAACTGTGATTTCTGGCACATAAAATCATAACACCAGGAATTTCAGTGTGAATACTTGCAGGTCTGACCTAGTGTTAGGGTTGCAAGCAGCTGGGGCTGCCTTCTTCATGAAGACTTACATAGTGACCGACAAGAAGAATTTTCTAAATGTCAGAATTTTTCTTTACAGAAAATGAGATTCCCAGTGTTGTTTCTGGCAGTAGCTCTCAAATCCTTTTATATGTCTTTTCTACTAAATTGTCTAATCTTTTCAAAACTTTAAGACTAGAAAAGACACAGTTATCTCCATAACTTCCTAGTTGCTGAGGCAGTTTTTTTTACATAGTTACAGAGGAACTTCTGGCCTTTAAACCAGCTTTCAGATTGTCTAGATTCAATTTCACAGTTGAACTACCAGATACTCAAACCAGATCTGAAGTCACTGCACCTTGTAAGAACAGACCCTGCAGGTACAGAATATCATACCATGAAAACAATTATCAGAACAAAGTTCCTTACCCCAGAGTCTTTCTAAAAAATTGAATCTTACCTGGAGCTTATTCAGGTTTTTGTGCTGCTAAGCTTTTGACTCCTCATTGAATCAAAAGAGACAGTTTTCATCCATGTCGTAAATGTTGCCTACTGTCAATATCTGTCTGTCCTCCATTTTTGTTTATTTTTTTTCCAACATGCTTAATCTTCATTTATTTATTTACCTATTTATTTATTTATTTCCTCACAGCATTAGTAATTATGACAAACAGTCAAACACTCAGAGAACACACATTATAGAATCATAGAATAATTAAGGTTGGAAGAGACCTTCTGGATCACCTGGTCCAAACATCATCCTACTACCAATGTCACCCACTAAAAAAATTTCCCTAAGCTCTGGGTCCAACCTTTCCTCGAACACCCCAGGGACAGTAACACCATCACTTCTCTGAGCAACCCATTCCAATATCTGACTACTCTTTCTGAGAAGAAATGTCTCCTAATTTCTAACCTAAACCTCCCCTGGCACAACTTGATGCTATTCCTTCTAGTCCTATTGCTGGTTATCTGCAAGAAAAGGTTGACCCTCCAGCCCCCACACCTTCCTTTCAGGTAGTTCTAGAGTGCAATATGGTCTCCCCTGAGCCTTCTCTTCTCCACTCTAAACAACTCCAGTTCCCTCAGTTGCTTCTTGCAGGACTTGTGTTCCAGGCCCTTCACCAGCTTTGGAGACCTTCTCTGGACATGTTCCAGGGCCTCAGTGTCTGCGTGGGCCCAGTGTTTTGAGGGGCCCAAAACTGAACACAGTACTCAAGGTGAGTAAGGCCTCACAAGACCTGAGTACAGGGGAACTATCACTTCCCTGGTCCTCCTGGCTACACTATTCCTGACACAAGCCAGGATGCCGTTGGCCTTCTTGGCCACCTGAGCACGCTGCTGGATCATGTTCAGGCAAGCATCAATCAGCATCCCCAGATTCTTTTCCTCTGCACAGCTTTCCAGTCACTCTTCCCCAAGCCTGGAGCATTGCATAGGGTTGTTGTGACCAAAGTGCAGGATTCAGCACTTGTTTTTTTGAACTTAATTCCAGCCAGTGACCTCTGTCCATCGATGTCTAGGTTAATCAGTAGGGCCTTCAGGCCCTCTGAAATTTGTAAAAGTAAGTATTAATTGTTACTATAATTGTTACTAATAGTTTGGATTTTTATTTCAGATTGTTGTTTAGATCTAGTTCCTCATACAGGCTTATTTAGGACAACAGTTTTTTTTGCTAATTAGAAGCAAAACAATTTAATTTAAATTATCTTTTTTTTTTTTTTTTTTTCTTTTTTTTTTAGTTTGGTCAGAACAATGTAGAATGACCACAAATTCCAATTGTAGAATTTTGTAGAATTACCACAAATATACATATTTACTGATTTACTGTTCCTTTTTATCAGAATAATTGTACATTGAAAGAGACAGAAATTAGAAATTAGAAAACTCTCTGCTGTCTACCTATCTCAGCAGTGGCATTTCAGCAGTGGTTAAACCAGTGGCATTCTACCAGACTGAATGTCAAACTATTTAGTACATCCTCTTTATGTTATCATGAAAATGGTACAGGGAAATATCAATGAGGGAGACATCTTACCATGATTCATGATTCAGGGAGATGGCAACCTCAGTGTGCAGTGACATATTTGCTTGGGTACCTTGGGTACCCACGTCACCTCTATTCCAGACAATTCTTTACTAAAAGATCGTCTATATTAGCTAAAAGAGATAAGCAATCAGTTTCTGACCTCAAAGTATGTGTGCACGGTTGGCTTTTGCTGTAGGTGTCACTCCATTCTGGGAATAGTGTGGCTGGAATGTTAGCTTTCCCTGCAGCAACCCATACAGTGCTGTACTCTGCACATGTAGCTGGAACAGCAGTGTTATCACACCAATGATGTGTCTACTGCTGAGCAGTGCTGGCACAGCATCGGGTCTCTTTCTAACCCTCCTAGGGGGTGGGCAAAAAGTGAGAAGAGAAACATCACCTGGGCAGCTGACCTAAACCAACCAAAGGGATATTCAATATCATATGATGTCACACTCAGCAATAAAAGGTGGAAACAGGAAGAAGAGGGGAGGGGTGGGCTCTCGTTGCGAAAATGCCGATCCTTCGCCCGAACACCAGCTACGTGTGTTGAGGCTCTGCTTTAAGGGCGTGGTAAATCATCGCTCATTTGTAGGAAGTAGAGAGTAATTTCTTTCCTCTGCACTTCCACATAGCCTTCATTTGTTTTATTTGTTTTCCTTTTTTTTTTTTTCTTTTTTCCCTTTCCCCCTCCCTTTTCCCTTTTCCCTTTTTATTTGTTAAATTGTTTAGTTAATAGTAATCTTTTTTTAATCATTATTATTATTTAATCATTCTATAATTCTATATTCTCTATATATTCTACAAATCTATAATCATTAATATTATTTCGCTTTAATAAAATTATTCTTATCTCAACCCGTGAGTTGTTCTTTGCTTTACTTCTCCCCCTTCTCATCTAAGGAGGGGGAGTGAGAGAGCGGTTGTGGTGTTTAGCTGCCCAGCATGGTAAAACCACCACAAATAGCCACACAGGTTAAACACTTAAAGGAAAGTAAAAGATCAAACTGAGACCTGTGAATAAATAAATAGTATATGTATAAATAGTGCATCCTTTCTAGACATTGCCATGTTGAGTACCATACACAACTTCTTTTGTCCATTCCAAAGCACAGGAAAAAAAAAGAAAAGAAGAGAAAAAAAAATGTTAACATGCAAAACAAATAATCGTATAAAGTGATATATAATTATTTTGTCAAGAAAGAAAGTCTCTCCATCCAAGTCCATTCAAATAATTTATTACAAACTATCTGGCTATCAATCCCTCCCCCCCTCCCCCCCTCCAATAATAAAAGGTTGAGGAACCAAGGATATATTTTATTGTTCTCTGCAAATCTAGAGGAGATATAGTAGGGAATATAATGTAAAGTTATTTTACAACAATTTTCAAGATCTAACACCATTTGCTATTACTGTTCTTATACAATATCATGAGACTTAGCTGAAAATTATTAATTGAGGATATAAATTACTTTTTAGTTTTAGAAGAAAAAACAAAATGATATAAGAGTGATAGAAAAAAATGCTGTTTTTCTTTATCTTGCCTGGAGACAAATGGAATTTAATCGAAACTGTTAAATAATAAAATTTCATTGGAAGTCTAATTTCAAAAAAAACTTGGCTGAAACAGGATTAGGTTGTGTCAGTTTAAAAAGTGACTGAAAATATAAATGTCCATTTTGCATACCTAATGCCACTATTTGATATATCTATGTATCGAAGGTATTACATATAATATTGCATATTTCTTTATTATTATATTTATTAAAATATGTATTGAATAATATCATATTATCTGAAGAATTCAGGATACCTAACTTCTATTTACTTGGACAGCAAAAAGATGAGACATATTCCAGTCAATGTAACCTTCCAGTAGTCATACTTTAGGTATTAGTCAATTTTACATAATGACTCTATTACTTCCCAAAGTTATACTTTTTATAAATGTCTAATTTAATTTCAGCTCATCTGGATTATTTTCTGAAATGGTTCAATACAGGATTTTCTGAATCTTTAAGACACTTAAAGATGTAGATAAGAATGCAATATAATATGGGAAATATAAGATTATGAACATAATAGGATTTATTTGAATTGTCTGTATGTATGGCACTTCCTGTGGCTAAGTGACTAAGATATTCATAAAAATGTCACCATTTTGCAGTTTTGAGACAAATTCTGACTAGGAATTCTGAGTTCTCTGACCAGCCAGGTTGGTATGGCAGTACCGTCCCCGTGTGATGGCAGTAAGAGGAGGATCACTACAGAGTGTTGTATGCCAGTAAAATGAGCACTAATTGAAGCTAAATAGAAACATTTTAAAGGAGTTGGATACTTTAAGTTTGCATGCCACATTTTCAGAAAAGTCTGTTTTTTTTTTGTAGAGTGTAACTGGAAGAATTTTTTATATTTTTATATTGATCTTCCTTCAACTGAATAATTAAGGAATCCTTAGGAGACTGGAATTTAGGAAATTAAAATTGTTTTGGCAGTACAATTAAAATCAGTCAAGTGTATGTGGGTAATTTCCTAACCTCTTAATTTAGAAGATTAACCAAAATCTCTAATTTTGACCTGTTTAGGAGATGCTTCTGAAGTTTGTTTCATTTATTAGCAACAGAATGTCACTCCCTCTGACCTTGAATGAGTTGTAGCAAATTATTCACTTTGTTCAATTTTGTTTAGTATTCTTTTCAGCCCATTCAAGTTCATTTCTAGAAGTATTTGAATATGATATCTCAATGTATTTTTTAATTTTTATATATATATATATATGTATATATATATATATATACATATATATATATATATCTTTTTAAATTCCCATAACTATATTTCAGGTAGAAATAGAATCCCAAACAATTACAACATTTTTCCTGCTTTTTCTGTGCTTTCCATTATCATTTTGATTTCCTATTCCACAGGTGTTCTCACACATGAAATAGCTCTGGTTGAAAGTTTTTGTTATGTTTCATTATGCTAGAATGGATTTTGATTACAAAGCTGGAATTCAGCTTCTGAAAATAACTGTATAAACATTCCTAACTCCTCATAAATGTTCATGAAAGTAAAATGCTTTGTACATACTTGTAAATATTTTATACTATTTGCTTACTCCACTTAGAAATAATTTACTACTCTCTTACTACATGTTTTTGAAGCGTCAGAATTACAATTAAAAAAAAAAAAAAAAAAGTAAATTTTACTATATACAGTAATTAAAGGTTGTTGTTTCAGATCCTGTCTTCACTGAAGCTGATGTGAATCTGATCATTTCTTAAAACTCTTCCAGTACAGCTACATAGCACAGTGAATAGCACACCATGCACAATTCTGTTTATGCCCATAAGTTATTCTTTAGGTGTTTAAAACAGGTATTAAGAACATTTTCTTCAGCAAAAGTAAACTTGTTCAATGATATTAAAAAAATATAATAAAAAAAATTAAAAAAATAAAAAAACCTTTTAATAATTAATATTCTGAGCTGTTAAAAAAAAATAAAAATCAATGATTTCTCCCTCAGAAACTTACCAACACTTTGAATGGACTTTCACTTACAATACAGCAGTACGCACTATCTGTTTTTTTACGTGTTAGTCAATGTAGCCATTGATTATCTTATTCAGTTTAAGAATAAAATATTCAGAATGCCACTTTTGTCCTTTTCCCTACAGACCTGTTGAAATCAAGTAAATCATAAAAATCTAAGCCATGATGTTAGTTGGATCAACTTAGATTTGCATGTTTGCCATCAGATTAGATCTTTTTCATTCTATTTTCTTACTACCAGATTTATTGATTTTTATTTGTATATGAATGAAATTGAGAGAGTAAGTTTTTTTAATTATCTTTTGGTGACTAAAACAAAAACAAAAACTAAAACAAAACTAGTTGCTATTAAGTTCTTGATTTTGCTTTTTATTTTAATTTTCAGTATTTATTCAGTTTGTGCATGTCAAACGATCTCTTACAAAAAAAAAAAAAGTATTTATCAATAATCAATCTTTTTATTTTTTCTTATTCCATGAGAAATATTATTTTATCCATTTCAATCTACATGCTGCAAGTTCTTAAAAAGTGATAAAACTGCTGTTCTTGTAAAAAACAAACAAACAAACAAACAAAACATTAGATGAAGTTAAGAGTACCATACTGAATGAACTACCTTTCAGATATCCTATTCAGTGAAAAGGTAGGGTGAAGGGGAGGAAAGGGGAGGGAAGAAGAGGAGAGAGAAAGAAAAAAAAAGTCCAGTTCTATATGCACACCAGAGAAAAAACTCTTTTTCCTTTATTTTTTTTTTTTGGTAACTTAATGTATTCAAGTTTCTAGGACACTTTTGAATATCTGGCTATGTAAGTTGACAGCATAATTAAAATACATGGGTTACTTCCCACCTCAGTGAAAAAGAAAGCTGTAAACCAGATTTTTTTGGCTACTTAATAGCTTCTGTATTTAATTTTCTTCTGTCATATTCTAAACCAAAGTATTAGTGTATGAACGCCAAATCCCTGTCCAGCTCATTTAGCTGCACAGATATGAGGTATGCTTGCCAGGCAATTGTTTTCTGAATTTTTACCTGGTTTTACAAAAGATCATTAATTCAAAGGCAGCCCAATGTTCTTGGGTGAAGGGTTCACAGCCCCATTAATAACTATTTTCCACTGGGATTGACTGATCAGACTGCAGCCAAAAACAGAAGAAACCCTGCCCTTAGCAATGACACATTCTTCTCCTGTTTGACAGAAAAGTTCTTTCACAGGTCATTGTTGGAAAATATTTCAATAAACCTTCTCTATTTCCAGATGAAGCAAACCATCTTTAATGCCAAACTTCAGCTGAATATTCATCATAAAAGTTATTGACATTGATTGAAGAGAAACACAATGTAACAAGTTAAATGTTGGTATTCATGGTTTCTAAAACTAGAACATGTCATGATAGGCGTGTTCTCAGTGCTGGCCACTTTTGTCGTTGTTTTGGGATGTTTAATAGCTACCTATATAGAAGTATTTGTTGCCTATTTAATTTATGAGGAAAAAAAGAAAATAAAAAATCCTAAAATCCTTAAATCCTATCTGCCTTTTTCAAGCCTTTTGGTGGTCTGACAGCATGACCACTTAAAAACTATATTCTCTATTTTCTCTTTTGTGTTGTTTTGTTTCAATTTTTGTTTTCTTTGAAAAAAAGATGCATAATAATGATAATAATAATAATAAATAAATAAACTCTTCCCGTAGCATATTTTTTTCTTCCTTGTGTTCACAGTGGTGGAATTGGCATAAAAAATATCTTAATAAATAAAAACTCCTTTTATCTGTTTGTACATACAAAAGATTCCTTGTCTCTTTTTGTCAAAGAACATGGTAAAGAAATAATAGTATATTGATGGTTTAGCTCAGATCCCAGATTCATTCATAATCATAACTTTGTAGGACACAGTTGCTATCTGAGAAGTAGTGACTGGGGTCATACACTATATTCTTCTAAGCATTTAATTTTACAACCCACTTTGTTAAAGTGATTATTTCAATAGCTCAATTGATTACCATACCTATATTCTTTTGCTTTGTTGGCAGGATTATTTTCTGTTTCACCAATCCTTATGTTATTTATGCATTTCATCATAAATGATTTGTATTTACTTGTAATAATTAACAGAAGTAATCAATAAAGATGGGCTTAGAGTTTCTCCAGAGCTTCTGTGGAAACACTTTTATATAGCAAAAATAACTTTTATTTTTTTGAGATCAGCCATCCTGATCTTAATCCATATAATTTAACTGTATTGATATTTTGCTGTTATTTAAAGTTAGAATGTCATGCAACATTTAGGCAAAAGTCTATAGAAGCCCACGTATCCCTGCATTTCTGAGTTATGTACCAAATTTATACATAAACTGGGGTGTTTTGTTATTTATTGTTGATAAGGTCTACTTTTCCGTTAAAAATATTTAACTTTCATTAGCTATTTTATTTTTATTTATTTATTTATTTATTTATTTATTTATTTATTTATTTATTTATTTATTTTACTTGCATGTTGTATTTTCCATTATTTCAAACTTTCCATTATTTCAGGCAGAACTGATATTGTGGCAACTACTTTAACACTTAACAGGAGTATTTTATTGTCTGTACTTATGTATTGAATATTTGTAAAGCTTCAGGAAACCAATACACCAATATTAATGCAAAATTTTCAGAACATTTAACAATTTGTTCTTAGATGTTTTCAATTTCCTTGGCAGCCAATGAACCAAAAATCCCTTTCTGTCCTCACATAATT
Source organism: Netta rufina (assembly GCF_964035555.1). NCBI lineage: Eukaryota > Metazoa > Chordata > Aves > Anseriformes > Anatidae > Netta > Netta rufina. Next base: position 42,415,921 of record NC_140126.1, read on the forward strand.
CAAGCATATTGTTTTTTTCCTTTATAAACAAAGACCTGAAACATACAGATATTCTATGCTTATAACATCATAGTTAGCTGTTCTACTAATATGTCTATGTTTCACCTTTTGTGCGGTCTTTGAAATCCATACTTTTTTCTTTTTTTTTCCTTTTTTTTTCCTTTTTTTTTTTCTTCAAAAAATGTAGCTTTCTTTCCCCAGTTCCTTTATCATTTCCTATTAATTTATTAAATTCAAAACTGTGTGGCTAAAGACCTCTTCTTCAGTGTAACTTCAAATATCCCTTTTATGGTTAACTTTTTGGTAATTTCTGCCTTTCATTTGGTGACTGAAATACATGTAGTGTATATTTATATACAGATTTATTTTATTTCTCTACTGATGAATTATGACAGTTTGACTTCTAAAAAATCTGTGTAAAAGCACTCTACTTTTCCTGTGTTCAATTTTCCCTAATTTTGATAGTTTAAAAAACAAGTGCATTATTGAACTGGGATAATCTACTTTTCTAAAGTGAATTTGCTTAAAGTTCAAAATCACTTCCCACCAAACACTAATAACATATCAATCTAATTCACATTGTTCTGTAACAGAATGCTTAATATCAAGTAATAATTCTCTTCTCTAAGTGCAAAAATTAAAAAAAAAAAAAAAATGAGTAATTTATTTAAGAATAATTTATTGAAGACCAAATATTTTTTTCATCTTGCCCCATCAACACAATTCAACAGAGTCATTTCTAATTGAACCAAAAATAACCTAACCAGCCTGATTACTAAACCAAATAAAATGTTTTGAATGTGCAAAATGAATAAGATCTTTACCGTGTTGCGTGCTGTGACCCTGAGATATACAAAAAGTGAAAACAGAGAGCTACGAGTCTTATAATTGGACATCCTACTGCTTTGTATCTACATGAGGTAGATAGATGCCAAGGGTAAAGCCACGATCATTTATAATGTACACATGCTTTAGAGGACAATGTGAAGGAAAAGATAATTCTAAAAAAAAAATGCATGGTACAAACAATAGTTAGTACATTAACAAAAAAAAAAAAAAAAAAAGAGTCAAATGTCTGGGTAGATGAGGGGAGAGAAGTGAATGTGGTCTATCTTGACTTCAGCAAGGCTTCAGCACTGTCTTCTGTAACATCCTTACAGACAAGCTCAAGAAGTCTGCGATAGATGTGTGGACAGTGTGGTGGTGGATCGAGAACTCTAACTGAATGGCAGAGCTCAGAGGACTGTAATCAGAGGCACAGCCTAGTTAGAGGCCTGCAGGTAGCAGAGTCCCACAGGGGTTGGTACTGGGTCCAGTCTTGTTCAATGTATTCATCATGGATTCATCACGTCGATGTATTCATCGACATGGATTACGGAAAAGAGTGCACCCTTATCAAGTTTACTGATAACTCAAAACCTGATGAATGTCTGATAACCTAGATGGGTGTGTTTCTATTCAGAGGGACCTGTACAGGGTGAAGAGTTGGGTGGAGAGGAACCTCATGAAATTTAGCAAAGGCGAGTGCAGGGTCCTTCACCTAGGGAAGAATAACCCCATGTACCAGTCAGGTTGGGGGCTGACATGATAGCAAGCAGCTCTGTGGAGAAGGACCTGGAAGTCCTGGTAGACAGCAGGTTAACTATGAGAGAAATGTGCCCTTGTGGCCAAGAAAGCTAATGGTCTCCTGGGGTGCGTTGGGAAAAGTGCTGCCAGCAGGTCAGGGGAGGTGATCCTCCCCCTCTACTCAGTCTTGGTGGTTTCTCACCTGGATTATTGCATCCAGTTCTGCGCTCCACAGTACAACAAGATGAAAGAACTATTAGAATGAGTCCAGAGGAGGACTATGGAAATTATTAGAGGGCTGAAGGACCTGTCACATGAGTAGATGTTGAGACAGCTGGGGCTGTTTAGTTTAGAGAAGAGAAGACCGGGAGGGGATCTTATCAATATGTAAAAATATCTGAAGGGATTGTGTTGGCCCTCTTCCGATAGGGCCAAACTCTATTCATTGGTGCCCAGAAACAGGGCAAAAGGCAATGGGCAAAAACTGAAACAAAGGAAGTTCCATCTGACTATGACGAAATATTTTACTATAAGGGTAATGGAGAACTTGAATAGGCTGCCCAGAAAGGTTGTGGAGTTGTCTAGTCTGGAGATATTCAAAATGCACCTGGATGTGATCCTGTGCAATGTGCTCTAGTTCACCCTGCTTGGCAATCGGGTTGGACTAGATGACCTCTAGAGGTCCCCTCCAACTTTAACCATACAATGATTCTGTGAAATGCAAACAAGTTTTTATATGTACATTTTAGGTAGATCAATATCTTTAGGAAGATACAGTTTAGTGAGAACTCAGATGTTAGGTAAGATTTTTTAGAGCACTTATTTAGAACACACCACTTATCACTGGCCACCACCTGGATATAAAGCCATTGATCACCACTCTCTGGATGTGACCTTCAAACCAATTCCTTATCCACTAAATGGCCCACCCATCAAATCTGTATCTCTCCAATTTGGAGATGAGGATGTCATGTGGAATCACAGAGATACAAGAATGGATATATTTTTGTTATTGCAAAGTATTGTTATAAGTTAATTTAGTTACATACTTATCAGCTATTTATATTGATGTCAAATGTAATATTCGAATTTAATACGGTAAACTGGTGTGGTGGTTATACCCAGCTGAGCAGCCGAGCTTCACCACAACCACTCTCTCACTCCCCCTCTTCAAAGGGAAAGGAGGAGAAAATATGATGAAAATAGCTCAAGGGTTGAGATAAGAACAGGGAGATCACTCTACATTTATCTTTATGGGCAAAACAGACTCAGCATGAGATTGATGACATTTCTTACCTATCACTAGAAGACTGGAACAATGAGAAACAGAAAAACAAACTAAAAACATCTTCTCTCCCATCCACTCTCTTCCACCTCCTCCCCTGAGCTGCTCAGGGGAACAAGGAATGGTGGCTGCAGTCAGTCTGTAGTACTTTGTCTCCACTGCTACTACACAGCCACTCTCTTGCTCTGCTCCAACACAAGCTCCCTCCCATGGGATACAGTCCTTCCTGAACTGATCCTGAGTGGGCTTCCCACAGGCAGCAGATCTTCAAGAATTGTTCCAGATATGGGTATGTACCACAGGATCCATTCATCAGGAACAAACTTCTCCAGCACGGGTCCCCCACAGGAAGCAGCTCCTGCCAGATCACCAGCTTTTGCATGGTCCACTCTCCATAGGCTAGAAGTCTGACCTGAAGTCTCCTCCAGCAGGGGTTCTCCACTGGCCATGGCCTCCTTCAGGTCATATCCGCATGCTGCACCACGGGTTCCTCCACAGGCTGCATTATGGAGATCTGCTCTGCTGTGGTACACCATGGGCAGCAAGGGAAAAGCCTAGTCCACCAGGGGCCTCTCCACAGGTGGCAGCAGAACTTCTGCTCTGGCACCTGGAACACCTCCTGCTCAACTTCTGCAGTGACACTGGGTTCAAACCTGTTTCTCACTCCTCACTCTCCCAACTGCTGTGGTGCAGCAGTTTTTTTCCTTTCTTGAATCTGCTCTCAGAGATGTGAAAATGGCACAGTTTATTGGTTGACCTCTGGGCAGAAGCTGGTCCCATATTGGAGCTGGCCAAAACTGGTGCTTATCTAACATGGGGCGGCTTTTGTACTATTCTCTCAGAGGTCTCCCCAGCAACCCCTGCTAACAAAGCCTTGCCATGTAAACCAAATACATCAGGTTTATTTGAATGTCTCTAAATAACCAGTACAGTTCTTATTGTCTGTCTTAATGCTGACACTAAAGTTAGATTGTGATATAAGACATAACATCTTAAGTGTATTTTCTTTACCTCTGAACTAATTTCTTTATTTCCTGTTGGGTAATAAATAAACAGAAGTCAGTGTCCCCAGCAACTCATTCTTAGAAAAGCCAATGTTTGCTCTTGTTCTCAGTTTACTAATTGTCAGAAAGTTGAGCTTTAAAATATCCTTGAACATAGTCTACACTTGGATCATAGCTTACAAACAACATACAAAGATGATTCAAAACAGTAACATATGCTCTTGAATATATAAACTAAATTAATTTCAAACTGAAATTTAGCTGTTTTGCCATAACTTTAAAATAGAATATTATTTTTAGGTATGTCATCAGTGAGATTTTATTTACCAATAATATATATCTTGCCAGATTTTAATAATATCCTTCCTAAAGATATTTATTATTTATTAATTCTTAGCATTAGTACTTTGATGTTAAGAACAAGAACCTCATAGGTGTGGTGGGAAAAAAATATAAACAAATAAAATAAAAAATGGAAATCTTATGTTAATGACAGGAATAACTGAGCTCCTGGACATTTGGCTAATGAGACTGACTATTGAGATTGCTCAGTATTTTGAAGTTAATTCAAACTTGATTTAATCTTTTAATGTTCAGTGCAGTTACATTTATCTTTAATGTGACTTATGAACTCATTATAAAATAGACCACCAACACAGCACAAAGTTTAACGTGATGCATCTTGACAGTTTAAAATCTTTTTTTTAATTAGTTTTATTTTTACTTTTTTTTTTGTCAGAATTTATATCAGCAAACAGATACTGTACGAACCTTCAGAAGAGATGTCTTTCACAGAGAAAATATGATAAGACTTTTGTCATTAGGAACAGAAAACATATTTACACTACTTAGAAGAAATTCTTCATTCATGTAGTAAAGATAACACTAAATACAAGATACTAGTTCCTTCAGTAAAAATGAAAAATCTCTGGATCTTGTATGACAAATGTTCAAGTGTAATAGCAAATGTCTAACAAACTTTAAGGGCATTTAACAAAAGAAAAAAATGTCCCATAATTGATCTGAAATTTTTAGTCTAAAACGACTGAAAATCTACGTTTAATTAGTAAATCAGAAAAAAAATGGATATGACATTGTGCTGTCAGCATAATATAACTGATATATAACTGTAATATAACTGATAACTTAATAACAAGGTTTCTTTTCCTTTACTAAAAAATTGGACCATATGATAGTTACATATTTTTCCACTTTCTCAGTAAATAATATAATATTAGATTCAGTGAAAAAAAAAAAATTACAATAACTAGGATCTTAAATTTCTAGGAAAAGTATCAAACATTTTCTAAAACCTATTTTCTAAATATCAGACCCTGTCTTTCCAGCTGGAATATGCATTTGTCTCTAATTCCTTACATAAAGACATTAAATGACACTCGTACCTTTGCATATCCTGTATTTCGCCTCTATGAGAAAATAGATTATTTTATTTTATTTTATTTTGTTTTGTTTTGTTTTGTTTTGTTTTGTTTAATTTTACTTAGAAACAAAAATAATTTTAAAAGATGTTTTTGGAATAGGCACAAATATATGTCCAAAGCTGTCTACGTTTAATGCTGGAAAATCACATGAAGATTTCAGATTGATTCAGGAAGAATCCCTTACATGAAAATTAGTAAAATCTTTACAAAATTTTGCCACAAAGAAAACTAAATGTAGTGAGTTATTTGAGATTAGCTATTTTACCTTTCCTCTCTCCTTAAAATAACAAATTTAAGTCTCTCCTGCCTCAGTATCCCCAAACACACTCACAAAGCATCATTTCAACTTTGTGGACAGGTAAGAAAATACGGTATTTTATTTATTTTATTTTATTAAAAAAGAAAAAAAATCAATCAACCAATAAAGCACACTCACCCTCTCTTCGATTGAGCCTTGCAAATCCAGGGCTGTGACTGCTAGACAGCTCTGATGAACTGCTGAATGATGACTGAGGCAAACCAGACACCAACTGATCATCACAATTATCTGTCAGTGAAAAATATCAAGTTTAGGTTAGTGAAGTGAACATAACCCTAGCACAAGATGTTTATTTCCTTTAAATTAAAATAATAGTAATAAAAGTAAATTAAAAACAAACAAACAAACAAAAAATAATAATTTTAAGACTTCTTAGAATGACAAACTGGAAAATCTTTTGCTTTGTTGATGTTATGCATTTGAAAAAGATGTGACACAAAATCATTAACACACAGTTATTAACATGAAAGTCCTAACACCAGGCAAAACGAAACCTTAGTTCTCTGGAAAAACAAAACAAAACAAAACAAACAAACAAAAAAACACTACACCTTAACTGTAGTTCACAATCAACGGTGCACAAAAAAGCACATGTTAATTGATACTTTGGATGTTAAATACCTCTCCAGCTCAATTACTGTCTAGGGCATGCATCCATTCTCCATTTAAATTTGCAAAATGTAAATTGAGAATCAATATATTTTATAATTTTATCTGAATGAAGACGAACTTTAAAACACTAGATATGTAAGCAATATACTGTGCTGGCATCTGTTGATTAGAAAATGTGGGGAAATTATGTAAATTATTAGTCTTTATGAAATGATTGTTTTCAGGACAAACATTCTCTGGATGTAACTGATAAGTGAAAACTCACAGGTGAGTTCTTCTACAAAGCCTTCTTTTTGTCTACCAGGTTCCCAGTGTCAAAATCACAAATGTGAATCTTTTCCTGACTCGGATAATTAAATGTTTCTGCTGATTAATTATCAATATTTCTAATTATCAGCAATCCTCTTACATAAATGTCTCCAGGGGATTATTATATATTATTGTCGTTGTTGTTATTATTATTATTATTTATTATTATTATTATTATTATTATTGTTGTTGTTGTTGTTGTTGTTGTTGTTGTTGTAATCACTTTCAAATACCTATCATTTTTCATGTTGTCTCATTTGGTTCTCTAAGCAAAAAGGGAAAGGAGCTACTTTTCTTATATGATATAAGGAAACCAGCTATCAGGAAAATGATAACAGGAGATACGAAGTAAGCGGGAATTAAACTGCAGGGAATTAAGATAGGAATTCTTCAAGTATTAAGAATTACAAATCCAAGCCACAAAGATATAGATATAAGCCATTAATTGTAGGCCAGAAATAATAGATATCATCTCGTCCACAGTCCTCAGTAACTTGGACAGAGAAGAAAGAGACAGAGACAGAGTAGAAAATAAATTATGAATTTGTACCCTGAGGATCAGGAGAAAGGAAAAAAAAATCTTTCATAAAGAAAGGAAAAAAAAGTTGATTAAAAAAAAGAAAAAGTTTACATTACATGTCCACAAGGATATATAAATACAGTAATGGGACAGAAAGCAAAATTAAACATTGCTGATTACCTGTTCTCAGACGGATATTGTAAGTCTATTGATCTAACAATACTATAAAACAATTAAATGTACTGATAAAGTACTAAATGTACTGTCTTATCATGTAAAATGGAAAATCTATAATATATTTAAAAAAAAAATATTTTAATGCAAATCAACAGCTTACATCTACAAGTATTTAAACTTTGAAAATGCATTAGAATTATTGTCCATTGTAGGACACTAGATGGACATATGTATAAACAGCCTGACCAGTTCCTGCTGTATACAGATGGTTTTATCATATTTATTTGTATATAACACAAATAAAGAATCAACTAATCAGGCTACTTATGTGGAACAATGCAAAACCCAGGTAATATGCAAGGATCATTCTTTTCCACTTATTCCTTGAGAACAATATGACAAATCTATGATGATATCTATCAAAGAAAGACAGAAAAATACTACAGTCCCTAAATGTTGTAATAGAGCTAAAATAACATAAAAATAACACTCCAAATGAATCTTCATACAGAACCACATATTTAAATTCATTAAAAAAATAATAAGACCTTTGAGACATAATTTATTTTTCAATGTACTTACAAAATTAACATTGCAGTCTGACAACTCAAGGAGAAAAAAATGTAGTTTAGGAGAAACCGTGCTTACCCTACTGAGTTCTGACTTCATTAACTAAGTTACCAACTTTTTTTTTTATGCATAAGTCAATGTTAAGTAGAACAAAAAAAAAAAAATAAATGTATGAGCTTCTAATCTTTTGTTTACTCAAGGATAGAAAATAGGAAGACAGTTTTAGGTTGAGTATGACAAAATCTTAATCTCTGAGCAAACAGTGCAACCTCAATGGTACAGCAGATAGCATAACTATGTACTCTTTTTCCTTAAAGTATATACTGGCTGGCAGAATTAGTTTGTTTTTGTTTTGTCCCTAGTTCCTTCAGTCTTTCTTCCCTCTAAGTATGAGCAGTCTTTCTGTGCTGATGGAGACGAAATCTCTTGCTGGACACTGATCTATTTAGCACAGTCTTCTCACATTTCCATACATAGTTGCATATATCATTTCAAAATCAATAGAATTGTACTCTGATCTATTCCATACATTTCTGTCCTACTTAAAGATGTGTGATTCATTGTTAAAGAAAACATATTGAATGATCTCTCATATTGAATGAATATTACATGGTGTCTAGAAAAAACACTTATTTTCATTATTTCTTAATCAGTTTATCCAGTATTAAAATAAAGTTGATTTTGTCATTCCAGTGAATGCTCCTGCCCTATTAATTTTCTCTTCAAGTGAGTACCTAGCTTTAATAACTATGTATTTCTTGCTATTATATCAACAACTTAATGTGATGGCAGGGGTTGACAGTGAGAAAAGGATTTTTATTTTTTTTCCTGACTGGCACTATCAAGTACAGAGATATTCAGATGACGTTCTGAAACAAAAGGACTAGTAAGGTTGTACCACATCAAAAAACAATCGCTGCAAAGTGCAATTACACTTGCTGTTGTCATACATATCATAAAATATTAACTTACATAAGCCAACTTTACAAGAAACACTGCTGAGTCATGAACATTGGAAATGTTCTTGGTGAAATCAACTGGTGAATGGAGTGAAATCCATCTGGAGACTGGTCATGAGTGGTGTTCCCCAGGGGTTGGTGCTGGGGTGCCATCCTCTTTAATGTCCTTATTGATGATTTAGATGGTGGAATTGAGTGCACCCTAAGTAAGTTTGCAGATGATACCAAGCTGTGGGGAAGTGTTGATCTGCTGGAGGGTAGAAAGGTCCTGGACAGAATGGGTCATTGGCCAAAGGCCAATGGGGTGAAGTTCAACAATACCAGGTCCTGCACTTTGGTCACAAGACCCTACACAAGGCTTAGGGCAGAGTGGCTTGGAATCTGTGCAGAGGAAAAGGATTTGGGGGGCTGGTTGATGCTTGCCTAAACATCAGCCAGCATTGTACCCAGGTGGCCAAGAAGACCAACGGCATCTTGGATAGCACCAGGAATAATGTAGCCAGCAGGATCAAGAAGGTGTTTGTATTCTGTTCTGTTGAAGCCACACCTTGAGTACTGTGATCAGTTTTGGGCCCCTCACTTTAGGAAGGACATTAAGGGCCTGATGCGTGTCCAGAGAAGGGCTATGAAGCTGGTGAAGGGCCTGAAATGTAAGTCTCCTGAGGAGTGGCTGAGAGAACTGGGATTATTTACTCTGGAGAAGTGAAGGCTCAGGGGAGACCTTACCATTCTCCATAACTACCTGAAAGGAAGTTGTGGGAAGCTGGGTGTCAGCCTCTTCTCACAGATAACCAGTAACAGGACTAGAGGGAATAGCCTCAAGTTGTGCATGGGGAGGTTTAGGGTGGAAATTAGAAGAAATTTATTTTATGAAAGAGTAGTCAGGCATTGAAACGGGTAGCCCAGGGAGGTGGTGGTGTCACCGTCCCTGGGGTTGTTTAAAGAAAAGTTTGATGTGGTGCATAGGGACATTTTTTAGTGGGTGACATTGGTAGAAGGGTGATGGCTGGACTGGATGACCTTGGAGGTCTTTTCTAACCTTAAAAATTCTCTGAAGTGGACGGAGGACAGGACAGAGATAATGTTACCTGTACCACAAACCACTTGCATAATCAGAAACCTGAGATGAAATCTGTAAAAAAAAAAGAGCTGCTGAGAGGTTTTTTTGATAGCTCATTATCAATGCAAAATAAATGAAGTCAATAAACTGTCCAAAGTTCCATGACTCCACAGTATCTGCTTCTAACTATTGTAAAATATAATTAAGCTAGAAAGAATAGACAGAATCACAGAATCATGGAGTCACAGAAGGGTTCGGGTTGCTGGGGACCTTTAAATTCTATTTAGACCAAAGTTCCTACCAAGGACAGGGACATCTTGTAAATTTGTGACTCCATTTTAGTGAGGATTAAAATGGAAATATTATTCTGTATGGGTTCCTTCTGGACAGTGTAAATGGAATCTATCAGTCTAACAAAGAAAACACCAATTGCCACTAGAAGTCTTAAACAAACAGACAAACAAACAAAAAAAGACACTTTCCTAACTTTCTTAATTGTCGTGACTGTCAATATCATTTATTGAAACAACCAATCTGCTTATAAAAAATGTCCATGAAGAAAGTGTCTAAAGTGCTACTGTTGTGTTTGTTGGTTTTACCCTGATGGGCAGCTGAACCACACCACAACAACTTTCTCACTCCCTCATGGAAAAAAGGGGGAGAAAATATGATGGGAAGGGCACAAGGGTTGACATAAGGACAGGGAAATAATTTAATAATTATAGTCATGGGCAAAATAGACTTGACATAGGGAAAGTAATATAGTTTATTGTCTACCACTAGAAGACTAGAACAGTGAGGAGTAAAAACAAACTAAAATCACCTTCTCCCCAGTCTACAATATTCTAACTACTCTACCCAAGTGTCACTGGGGAATGGGGGATAGGTGCTGTGGTCAGTCTCTAATGCTTCATCTCTAATGCTCCTTTATGGTCACTCTCTTCCCTTGCTGCAATATGTGGTCCCTTCCATGATATACTGTCCTTCCCAAACAGACAACAGCTCTTCAAGAACTGCTTTCTTCATCACTTATCATCTTCTGACCATCAGTGGGTCCTTTTGGAGCCAGCTGGAACTGGCTCTTATCTAACATGGGGCAGCTTCCGGATTTTTCTCTCAGAAGCCAATTCTGCAGCTCCACTGCTATCAAACCCTTGCCATGTAAACATAATACAATTAGAGAAACAGGGTAATTACAAAGAAGCTTTCTATCATTTGGGAATGCATTGTTTGTAAGAGATAAGAACTCAGCACATAGTACCTGAAGATACAATACTGAACACCCTCTCCCAAAAGGTGTGTGCAGTATGTTCTGTATTTCTGTATTTTCCACCTTTTTTTTTTTTTTTCTTATTAATATGTATATAAATTAACTATGAACTGACTCAGAACAACAACAGATCATTTTCCTTATCACCTTTAGGCAGATGCATTCATATCTGCATTCTTATCTGCAACTAAACATACTTGAGTGCTCTATAAATTCACATCTGTAATTATCCATGGACATCAATAATAAAACCATGTAAAAACTGAGCATGAAATAGAGGCCAAAGAGAGCACTTCAGTGTGAAGAACATTAGTAAGATATAAACATGTGGTAGGCATTTCTTATAGAATAAATTTTAAAAATCATGTTTTATTATAAAGAAATAGAAAAAAAAAAAGTCTTGAAGTCTTATATATATATATATATATTTGATTATTTATTTATATATATATGCAAGTACAAAGTTAGGTGTATAATATCCAAAAGAATTCACTGTCATTACATAAGAAAATATCATAAGGTTTAAGGTTTAAGGTTTAAAGTATAAAATTATTTCCTCATTTTTTTTCCTCTTTTTTCTTCTTTTCTTTTTCTTCTTTTTTCTTCTTTTTTCTTCTTTTCTCTTCCTTTTTCTTCTTTCCTTCCCTCTCCTTCCCTCTCCTTCCCTCTCCTCTCCTTCCCTCTCCTTCCCTCTCCTTCCCTCTCCTTCCCTCTCCTTCCCTCTCCTTCCCTCTCCTCCCCTCTCCTCCCCTCCCCTCTCCTCCCCTCTCCTCCCCTCCCCTCTCCTCCCCTCTCCTCTCCTCCCCTCTCCTCCCCTCTCCTCTCTCCTCCCCTCTCCTCTCCTCTCCTCTCCTCTCCTCTCCTCTCCTCTCCTCTCCTCTCCTCTCCTCTCCTCTCCTCTCCTCTCCTCTCCTCTCCTCTCCTCTCCTCTCCTCTCCTCTCCTCTCCTCTCCTCTCCTCTCCTCTCCTCTCCTCTCCTCTCCTCTCCTCTCCTCTCCTCTCCTCTCCTCTCCTCTCCTCTCCTCTCCTCTCCTCTCCTCTCCTCTCCTCTCCTCTCCTCTCCTCTCCTCTCCAAGATGGTAAATACACAGATTTAAATTAATATCTCTCCTAGAGGAAGGACCATGTTTGTTATAATCTAGCTGCATATTATGAAAGTGTAAAATTTTCTAAGTAAAAAAATGATGTCTTTCTTTTCTTCAAATATTGGGCCAGACAGGGTTATTTACTTTTAAATTTCTTTATAAAGCCTAGAAAAAACAGCTATGGAAATCTTTGTTCTGTCCATGTCAACATTCTAAATTTTGAACAGCAGTATTATATGTCAGTATGCTGGAAATTTAATTTTATCGTAACAGGGAGAAAGTCAGAAAGCCAGACATCTCAAGTGTAGTTAAAAAAAGAAAAAAAATATTCTCAAAGCTACACAAATACAGAATGAGTTTAACCACTGAGAAAAACATCACTTACTATTTTAAAGAAAGTTTCTTTTTAGTCTGAACCTTGTAGATATGTTAGAAATAACCCTTCCTCTCCTTCATGTCAAACTCCACTTTCTAATGCAGATGATCTTATAGTCTATGATCTGGTATATTATTTCTTCTTTTAGTGATATCTAAGTTATGGAAAAAAGTTACAATGAATTTTGAGAAGAAATTTCATAGAGTCTTAGTATTATAGTGTGGTTTATGTTGAAAAGATCTTTAAGATTATCTAGTTGTCCCCTGCCCCCTCATGCCCATCCCCTGCACACCACCACCACCATGGGCAGGGACACCTTCCACTAGAACAGGTTTCTCAAAGACCCATCCAACCTGGCCTTGAACATTTCCAGGGATGGGGCATCCACAAATTCTTTGGGCAACCTCTTCCAGTGTGTCTCACCACCCTCTGAGTAAAGACTTTCTTCCTTATATTTAATATCTATCTATCTATCTATACGTAAATATATATATATATATTAAAGTAACCCCCCTTATCCTATCACTACAAACCATGATAAAAAGTCCCTCTTCATATTTCCTGTAGGTTTTATTTAGGTATTTGAAGGCTGCTAAAAGGTCCCTCCAGAGCCTTCTCTTCTCCAGGTTGAACAACCACAGTCACTCATTCTTCCTTCATAGGAGGGGTGTTCCAGCTCTCTGATCATCCTCATGACCCTCCTCTGTACTTTCTCTAACAGGTCCATGTCCTTTTTGTACTAGCAAACTCAGAGCTGAACACAGTACTCTAGGTGGGGTCTCATGAGATCACAATAGAAGGTGAAAATCACCTTCTTTGACCTGCTGCTCTTCGATGCAGCCCAGGATATGGTTGGCTTTCTGGGTTGCAAGCACACATTGCCAGCTCACTGATGCTTATCAACCAACAGCCCCAAGTCCTTCTGCTTAGAGCTGCTCTGAGTCAGTTCTCCACACACCCTGCATTTGTGCTTGGGATTGCACTGGCCCAGGTGCAGGATTTACACTTAGCCTTGTTGAACTTCATGAGGCTTGCACAGACCAAACTCTCAAGCCTGTCCAGATCCCTCTGGATGGCATCCTTTCCCTCCGGCAAGTTGATGACACCAAGTAGCTTGATGAGTGAATTTAAGTTGGTTTTCATGTTCCAAATATTTTTAAACAGTCTTTTGTTTTAGGTTCATATAAAAAGGTTTTGGTAATGGAAAATATTTTAGTAGTTTAACACCAATAGATAACCATGAATGACCATGCTAGTATCTCACTCCCCTAATTGACAGAACAGGGGAAGAAAATACAGTGGGGAAAACCTACATCATCACTCTTTTCTCTTAATCTAGCATGGGCTCTATCCCATGGGATGCAGTCCTTCCTGAATTAATCCTACATGAGCTTCTCCACAAGATGCAGCATAGATACCTAATCCATCATTGTATGCTATGGGTTGCAGAGGGACAGCCTTCTCCATCATAGTCATCTCCATAGACCACTGGGGAACTTCTTCTCTGGTGCCAGGGCCACTTCCTTTCCCTTCTTCACTGACATTGGTGTCTGCAGGGCTGTTTCTCTCACATTTTCTCACTCCTTTCTCTCCCAGCTACTACCGACTACCTATGAACCATGAACTACTAGAACCAACTACTATGTTCTTTTACCATTTCTTAAATGTGGTATCATGAAGGCACAACCAGCATCACTGATGAGCTCAGCTTTGTCCAGAAGTAGATCCCTTCTTAAGTCACCTGGAACTGGAACAGGCTCCCCAGGGACGTAGTCACTGCACCAAGCCTGTGTGAATTTAAAAAGCAATCGGACTGTGCACTTAGTTACATGGTCTAAACTTTCAGATAGACATGTGCAGTGCCAGGAGTTGGACTTGATGATTCTTATGAGTCCCTTCCAACTCGGGATATTCTATGATTCTATGATTCTATGATTCTGGACTCTCCTCTCAGACCACCCCTGCAGCACTCCTGCTACCAAAACATTTAAAGGAGGCTATAACAATCAACACAGTGAGTATTTGTCACCCACTACTATTTACCAGTAATTTACCTGGTTACTATGACAGACTGCAGTTTAAGAAACACATAGAATCTTACAGTATTCTGATCTGAAAAAGCATTTTGCACTTTTATTTATTTATTTATTTATGTATTTATTTTATATGCCTGTGTGTATATATGTATATATATATATATATATATATAATTATTATTTCTGGCTGAAACTGTCCACAATTACAAGTGTAGTTTTAACATAGTCACATAAGTGGGGTTCCAAAGGAATGTTCCAAATAGAATTTCACAGTCCTTAGGAATTTCTTCTTCATCAACTGTTTTTTTTGTTTGTTTTTGTTTTTGTTTTTTTTTTTTTTTTTCCTGCACATAGCTCTATACTAACAAATGACAGGGATGAAATACAAGGGTCATAGGTACATTCCAATGTTCTCCTAAGGCTGGGTCTCCCAGGTTTAAGATTATTTTGTGTTAGAGTCCAAATAGAATACCTGAGAAAAGGAGGCATAAACAATTTTAGATGTTATCCAAATGTTCTATATTAATTAAAATATTATCTGTAATGTATATAATTAAATATATATAGAATCAGTAAATGATATTACCTTTGCTACTGTAAAATGGTACAGGTATGAAAGATAAATCTCCCCCAAATATATACATATATATTTATCTCCTTTTAAGATGTTAAACCACTTAACCAGACATATGCAAATAGCTATCAAAGTGAACGTGAATTCAAGCATCATATTCAGCGTTTCCTAAGGAAGTCATAGTGATCTATTATGATATCAATTCATTGACACTAGCTCACCAGCAGATTTTTAAATCAAGTTTTTCGTTCCTGAGTGTTCTAGTATGCACAACCACACACTGAAACATGACATAATTTAATTCCATTCAACATACATTTTCAGCACCTTTGTCAGTACCTTAGAAACAAATCCACTGAGATATTGTCAAAATATATTAGATACATCAAAACAAGAACTGTCCCCTTCATTATCTCCATCCCACATATACACTTTACTAGAGGTGAGTATTAGATCAGGGAATTCTTTCTCAAAATTTCTCAATTTATCCATATATCAAATATCTACTAAGAATACAATACATTGCTCCAAGAAAAACTGTAATGTGAAATTTGTAACTAGAAGCTGCACAATCTTTGTCATTTTAGATTTGATTTTTTTTTTTCCTTTCTGCAGATATGACACAAGATGGTGGGAAAAAAAAAAAAAAAAAAAAGCAAATTTTCTACTGTAGTATCATAAGTTCCTAAGTATAACAGAACTTAATTTCAGCAAACATATGAATCATTCCCTTACCCAGAGTTCAAAATTTAGGTCAGTCTAATTGGATATTTAAATATCTAGGAAGCTAGCAAATAGATGCAGACATTTTATAAAGGATTCAATAAATAAAAACCCTTCATTGCAGATAGTGCAAAAATATACATATTGGTCCTTATATATAATCACTTTTTACCCAGTCTCTGTCTCTTTTTTTTTTTTTAACTTCGTGGAAGGAAGGAAGGAAGGAAGGAAGGAAGGAAGGAAGGAAGGAAGGAAGGAAGGAAGGAAGGAAGGAAGGAAGGAAGGAAGGAAGGAAGGAAGGAAGGAAAATCCAAACAAAGATTTCATAGCTGACTCATGTCTCATTTAGTCAATTCTGTACTTCATTTTACTTAATTATTTATTTTTGCTACAATGGTCAGAATAACATTTTTCACAGAGTATACCATGAGTAAAATTCTGCCTTTTTCCTTTTCCTTTGACACATTTATCATTGTCATACAAACCTTTCAAAAATACATTAAGAAATGAGACTACAATGAAACTACTTATATTTGTTTTTTTGTCAGCTGGGACAAATGTATAATTCTATTTTGTTACAGAACTCTGTATCTGAATCCTCCAAACAAAGCAAAACTAAAAGACTTGTGCATGGAAAAGAGATAGAGACCAGTTATATTCAAACTATTCAACATGTTATCAATAAATGAATAGTCATCTCATTTCTTCTAAAGTTTTTATTTAATATTTGTTTAGGTAAAACTCCCATTGATTTCCCTAGGAGCTCTGGTTGAATAAAGACACTGAAATTTATTGTTGTTTTAAATTGTTTTATTTATTATTAAAATTATGGAGATTATTCTGGGAGTTATTGAAAAACACCTGAAGGACAAAGCAGTTACTGGTCAGAGCTAGCATGGGATCACTAGGGAATGGTCATATCTAATAAACTTGATTTCCTTCTAAAACAAGATCACCCCGTTAGTTGACTAAAAGAAGTTAGTCGATGACATTGTTCTGGACTTCAGTAAAGCTTCCAATACTGTCTCTCACAGTATCCTTCCAGACAAAATGACCAGAATACAGTTAGATGAAAGCATAATAAGGTGGGTGAACCATTAGCTAATTAGTCAGGCTCAGATGTTTCTTGTAAGTAGGGTTACAACAGGCTGTCGACCTGTCACTAGTAGGGTTCCACAGATATCTGTTTTAGGACCAGTCCTCTTTAGTGTTTTCATAAAAAAATTTGGATGAAGGACTTGAATGTTTTTTTGAGCAAGCTCATGCATGATACCAAATCGGGTGGAGCTGTTGGTCAGAGGTCAGTCATCAAAGGTGGTGAGGCCTTGCAGAGGTATCTTGACAAATTAGACAGCTGGGCAATCACCAACAGCATGAAGTTTAACAAGAGCAAGTGCCAGATTCTGCACCTGGGAAGGGGCAACTGCAGTTAAATGTATAGACTGGAGGACAAGATGCTGGAGATCAGCCCCCACACAAAGCTATTTAGGGGTTTTGATCAACAGCAAGCTGAACACGAGCCAATAGAGTTCATTGGTAGCCAGGAGGGCCAACCACATCATGGGGTGCATTGTCAGCCAATCAAAGGAAGCGATTGTCCTGCTGATGTGGCCTCACCTTGAGTACTGTGTGCAGTTTTGGGTGCCACAGTATAAGAAAGATATAAAGCTTTTAAAGGTTGTCCAAATGAGGACAATAAAGATGGCAAATGGTCTAGAGGGGAAGATGTATGAGAAGCAGCTAAAATCACTTGGATAGTTCAGCGTGGAAAAGAGGAGGCTGAGGTATGTCCTCATTGCAGTCTACAACTTCTTCATGAGGAAGAAGTGTAGAGTCAAATGTTGATCCCTTCTCTGGTGACTAGTAATAGGACCTGAGGGAACAGATTGAAGCTGTGACAGGGAAGGGTTGGGCTGGATATCAGGAAAAAGTTTTTCACCAAGAAGTTGTTCAGGCACTGGAACAGGCTCCCCATGGCACACAGACTGCAGGAGTTCAAGAAGCATTTGAACAATGTTCTCAGATACCTCCAATTTATTTATTTATTGGAGGGTGGTCCTTTGGGCACCCAGAAGTTGGAATTGATGATCCTTGTGAGTCCCTTACAACTTGGATATTCTATGATAGATTTATGATAGATATAATAACAAAATCCTATGTGCCAAATAGTCTTTTTTTTTTTTTTTTTTTTTTTCTTAATAACAAGGTAAAACAAAACAAATGGTATTAAAGTTACACTATTATTACAAAACTATTTCAAACTAGACAGGTGCATAGGTAGTGGTATTCGAGAAATAACACTTAGAGACACAGTTTGTTGCGTTGGAGTATAAAAGGTTTTCCTATCTTCTCTAGTAAGAGCCTATAACTGTCATTATATGCTGGTTGGTAAAAAAAAAAAAAAAAAAAAAAAAAGTTTTCAAATAAAAACAACAAGATACTTTTATCTGTTTTATCACTGTTATCTAGACTCACAGTCATAACTAGTGATAAGACAAATTCTACACTGCAAAGTGTCTTATACTAGAAAACTAACATTCCATTAATTATTTTTTTTTCTTCTATCTTTTGCATGAATTCTTTACTACTATATTCTCTCCACATACTATAAAGGGACTTAACTACCTCAGAGGCAGACATCCAGGTTTCAGGTCTTTAATTTTAGACAGATATATATATATATTTTTCCCTCTCTAGAAACCATTTGAGTTCATCACATTGTCCAAGAGTAAGACCAATTTGTTAATTTATAAAGCAGTAAAAAATCAGGAAAAATTTACATTCTGCATCTCCTTCTAGTTACTTTTCAATGAAAATATCTTCCAGATTCTAATTAGTATTTTCTTATTATTGCTGTATAATTTTAAACATCATATGCCCTCCCCATAATTTGTAATATTGGGAAAAGAAATGTCCCCTGTCCTCTCTTCAAAACTTTCAGATGATTACAGAATATCTATGTTGAGTATATCCAATCTAATATAGCAGAGCATAAAGCACAGTGCTGCAGGTGAATTAACCAGAGTCTTCCTATATGGAGGGTGCCTTCTTCTTGGTGCCTGCTTGCAGCACTTTTTTTATATTGCACATCACTCTCTGAAAATTTTACTCTCACTATCTTGTTCAAAATCTCTGCCCCAGAGCTGGAACAACCACCTCTTCTATTTGCTGTACTAGTAAGGTTCTTTATTAGTTTACACATCATATAAATCATGATATTTTTTCCCTCTTGTTTAACTACATTTTTCATGACAATTTTGTTTGCTTGTTTTGTTTAGCTTAGAACATGTTAAGCAGACACAGCTGGGAATTAGTGGAGGACAAACTTCAAATATACTGGGCAAAAAAAAGATCTTTAGAAAATCACATTTTTAAGAACAATTATGTTTTGGGAAAAATTTCTATTTGAATTTAAAATTAGGCACATCAAACCCTTAAAAGAGCAAGATCTACTTCAGTTAACATCTGAATAAAGAATGATATTAAGTAATAAAAATAAATTCAAATATTTCATCATGATGTTTCTAATCTAAATTTCCCTCAAGACCACATACGTAATTATGTTAATTACTAAAAGTTTGTTATAGAAGCAAATAGGTACTCTACCGACAAGAAATAAGCAGTAACTTATTTTGAACACTATCAAGGAAGAAGATATAATTAATAAAAAAGTAACTAGACCTAACACATAAATTTCCTAAAAATGTTTTATTTGTTTATATGTTTGTTATATCAATCTTTTGTGATTTAAAACCTTAGACATAGGTGTTTTGTATGTCTGTTTTTGAATAGTCTGTTGAGAAGTATGTTTAAGTATTTTTTCTGTAGGTACTAATTTTAATCTGTTCAAAATGTAAAACGTTTTCAAGTTTTCAATCACTTTTAAAAATTATTTAATTGAAAATATGCCATAAGTAGTACATAAACAAATTTTTTTTCTTCTATGCCATATCATATTTTGCTTACTAAAAATTGCATAGAAATTTGTAATAAACACTGGTGAATCTGAAAAGAAAATCAAAACAAGACACCGAATATCTTCATTTCACAGTTTTAATTGAAGACTGGTGGTATAGGCTTCGACTGATGGAGGGAGACCTATAGAGTCTTTGACAAATATTAATCTGTAATGTTATACTGCTACATTCATAAAACAAACACAATAGATCATTAAGCATTAATAAGTACATAAATGTAAACCATCACAAAGATAAAAGTTCTAGTAACCAAAATCACTTATACATTAACATTCCATCATTTTTTACAAAAATGAATCAAAACAGAGCCATTTTTATAATCACAACATATATATATATATATATATATATTATAAATTATATTTTTAAGGCATATTGAAGCAGCTTTTGTCATGACAGGAAAGTAATAAATGGTATTGCATGGAAACATACATTTCTTTTTCATTTTTAACCTAGAAATCATGCACAGGCCTAGCCTGCAAAAATTTAAGTTGCAAGTTACACACACTGTAAAAATATTTTACAATAAAGAACTATCAAATATATCTGCCTTTTTTTTTTTTTACTTATATTTAACAGAGAAAAGAAAAAAGAAAAGGGAAAATAAAATACTACTAATAAAAAGGTAATAGAAATTAAAAAGAACATAAAAAAGGGCAGGGCAGGGCAGGGCAGGGCAGGGCAGGGCAGGGCAGGGCAGGGAAGGGCAGGGCAGGGCAGGGCAGGGAAGGGAAGGGAAGGGAAGGGAAGGGAAGGGAAGGGAAGGGAAGGGAAGGGAAGGGAAGGGAAGGCAAAAGTGCAAGCAATTGTACAAAAATACCAAAGCACAAAATTATCACTATTGTTTTACTTTCCTTTCCTCTTTATGACATAACTGAAAACTGAGAAGCAAGAGAAAAAAAAATCACTTTACACTACAGAACCTCTTAAAGAAGTCAATGTATACTTCTGGAGTCACTTACAGACATGACTAGTTTTAAAAGTTAGCATTTCTTTATGTTGTTGATGTCCCATCATTGGACCTGTTTAAGTCCAGGTTGGACGGGGCTTTGAGAAACCCAATCTAGTGGAAGATTTCCCTGCTCATGGGAAAACCCCAAATATTCAGTGGTTCTGTGATTCTATTATATAAACTAGAAAGCTGTCTAGTGTGTTCCAGGACATTTGAGCCCTTTGAATGGTCTCACTGCTCCACCCTCTGCTATAATCAGAAATGTTGTTAGCAACTAAAAAAGAACAAACACAAAAAAAGTACTGAGAAACTTTCCCACAAAAGAGAACTCTAACCTTTAAATATATTTCACAATAAACTTGCAAGCTTGCAAGTAGCACCAAAGTGAAAGTTCATTTCTGGAGGAAAAGACAGCCAATATTCAAAACATGGAATATTTCTCCGGCATCCAAGAGTTCTTTTTATTTATTTATTTACCGGGGGGGAGGGGGGGAAGCGGGGAGGAGGGGGGAGAGAGGGGGAGAGAGTGGGGAGGGTGGAAGGGCTGGGAGAAAGATTTGACCTATTTTTTTCCAGATGAAGGTTTTAGAATATACATTTTTTTAGCTTGCCCAAGTTTTTTTCATAAAATGAACTGATGAAGTTGCAGATATATCAGATGAGAAACACATATATGTAGCATGTCATTTTCTACTGCTACATAGACATATTCAAAAACATATTACTAAACTTGAGCATTTATACTCATATAAAATGATAGAAATATGCATTATTTTCTGAAACATGGGAAATTGAATACAACGCTTTAGTTAAAGTTGGTCTTTCTTGATGAATGTTGATACATGCTTACACGTGAAAAAAGAAAGCAGAATGGCAAATACAGTATTATCAAGATCTGAATAAGTTAGTTATTATTCTGAACCCCTTAATGTTTAACAGTACTTGAACTAAAACACATTAGATAATAACATATGATGCAAAAGCTATTACTATCACTGATAATTTCACATATAACATTCTGCTTATTTATTTATTTATTTATTTTAATTGATTCTATCCTTATTTGAGGATGTCATTACTTGTCTGTTACCATCCATCAATCATGACCAGATTTTCTCCATCCATTCCACTGACTGAGCTCAGGGACAAACATGTTTGTGGGAATTTGAGAACCTAAAGCAATGGTATGTAAAGTGTTGATTACACTCCATTTAATAGACCCAACACCTTCCTGTGAATTCTTAACCTTGAAAGTCTGAAACAAATTTTGATAGATGTTTCCATTGGCATTGGTTTCAATATAATGTTGATACAAGCTTTAGTACAGTTACTATACTAAAAACATTCAAAATATACCAGAGACATCTCTAATTCATGTAAATAACAGCCCACATGTGGCCTGCTCTCTGATAGGATCTCCATTGCTATCTCAGAGATGAAATAGTGAATAATAAACATAAGATACATAGTAATGAGGCTAAATGAGAATTAATAACATTTCTATTTTCTCCTCCTCTACATTTCACTTCAACTAGAGGTAAAAGAATTTCAATTTAATTTAAGTTGTTCCTGAGAAACAACATTTTTGTATATTTTAAATGCAATTTCATGAAGTTGTTAAAATAGAAAGAGTACTTTTCAGCACTGATGACTTACGTCCAAACAAAATTCAAAACATTTTCTAAATTACATCGCAATACTTTTCTTGTAGTAAGTAAACATCTTCACTGGTGATATTACTTGTACAGTGACTTGCATATGATAATATTATGAACATATATGATTGTGGACCCCTCTATATGAAAATCTCACTATCATTAACAGTCATTCTTTGCTGGACTTAGAGGAAGCCTTTAGCAAGAAGTCCGGCATATAGTAACAATGATGATGGTGATGACGATGATGATAATAATAAATTGTTAATAAAAATAATAATAGACATTTTGGGGTTCATAAAAATACAGTCTTTGAAGTAAAAATATGGAAATCTGAATTGAGAAAATAGAAGGTTTTGTAAAACTGAATAGTTTTACAAAGGGAAGTATAAAGAAGTGAGAATTTACATGGAAAGTCACTAATGTTTTGTTTTTAATTCCATTTACAAAATTGACATTAATAACTTTTAGTCTGTTGAGTCAATATGTGTAGAGGGTTTTATCATATTTCATGCAATATTTGAGGTTTAGAGAGTTTACAGGGAAAAAGGAAAAAAAAAGTTTAAAGAAGTTATGATTTAATACCTCATTTAAAACTATTTAAAACTCACTTTTGACCTTACACACTTTCCTGTTCACAGATGTGTATTTCAAACTTCTCAATGCTTTGGGAGTGTAATTCTTTATGAGGAAGAAAACAAAGGAAGAAGATATCAAGGAGAAGCATTACTATAGAACATTTACAAGATTTGGTTTTCCAGCAGCAATTATTACCTCTTTTGGTAGGAAAAGTTATAATTATGTTTTCAAAATGATAAAGAAAAAAAAAATCATATTAACTCTCATTTTATAGATGATGTGGATGATGTGTCTGTCATCTTCAAAATACCTAAAAATGCAACAATCATTCATTGAAAGAAGGAATCCTAAGTTTTCTTTAACACAGAAATAACTCTGAATATGTGAATATTTGGTCCAATTTTACTTTACAGAATTGACTTAGTTACTTTGGTCTTCATATATTTTATATATTTTCTTTATATCTGTTAGCCAAAGGAAGATGAAGTATTCATGATCTGGTATTAAAAAACAAACACAAAACTAAAGGAAATGGAGTTGATTACTTTAGAGGAAGAAAAAAAAAAGTATCTTATTTACTTTGATGATTGACAATCCACTATCCACGAAAATTCATGCAAGGAAACTGAATTTTACATGCTTTCATAAACATCTTTGAATATATTAATGTCTATAATAGATCTACTGAAAGTGATTTCAACTCCTGATTAACTTCTTAAGAAGAAAAGATTAAAGTTCAAATGAATATATAATGGCTGCTACATGTATTGGCTATAATCATTAGTTATGAAAAAGTTTTCTCCTGAGATTATTCTGTGAAATCTAATGCACTAAGTTCACATGTTGATACATGAGATGGAAACTGTCACTTTTAAAATAAACTAATTCTTCCAGTGAAAGGTTTATTTCCAATATAATATAATATAATATAATATAATATAATATAATATAACATGACATGATATGATATGATATATGTTTACATATATAAAAATTTTGTTTGTTTGTTTGTTTTGTGTGTGTGGTGGTTATTTATTTATTTATTTATTTATTTATCCCAGGTTAGATACTGGAATGGAGAAAGACACTAGTTTGGCCAAGCTTTCTTTTGTTCAAATGTTAACATTCATTCCTTTTTAATCCAACTTCACATTTCTACAATCAGTTTTATTTCCTGTAGAACGGGTAGAGTTCTTCCTTTCTCAGTTCAAATGAATGTTTTGACATAGTAGCTGGGATACATTCATAAATAAAATAACAAATCATTTATAAATATTAGCCGAAGTGTGAAAAATCTATTAATTCAGGTCACTCATTTTATACTGTATTTGAGTTTGGCTGATTTTGGTAAGTATTTGAAAGCCAAAAATAAATGTTTTTCATACCAGATTTATTTTATGCTTCGTAATTCTGCGTTGAGAGTAAGCAGTTTGAGTCTTTTCCTCAAATCTTGTTTCCTAAATTGTAAGAGTGACCCCTAGTGTTTTACTGCTTTGCTGTATGCTGCGTCTTTTTTTTTTTTTTTTTTTGCAACGGTTTTAATATACCTCCTTGTAATCGACTGATTTAGCTTTGTGCATACTGCCAAATGCTATTAATGTGCAATTCAATTATCATGGTCCTGTGAAAATGGATGTATTCATAAACTGTACAATGCAGAATGATGAAGAGAATTAAAGCTGTGGCTGGATTGCAGAAGGGTGTTTAACAAGAGGAACTTAGTATTCATGTTTAGGGCTACTCTATGCACTTGAGTATCAAATGAGATATCATTACTGAATGACAGCACAAGATCATTTTTGTGCTGCAGTGTGAACTTCTGGCTCATGGGAGCATGCTTGGTTTACAAACCATCCTTATGCAAAACCCTAGTCTATAGACCCACACAGCACTTCAAACTTCTCTGCCATTGTTCCAATGTTTCCAAGGAGCTGCCCCTGCCACTGGTCTGTAAGGTTATTCCTGAACATTCCTTGTTGCTTTGGCATTCACTTTCTTTCCATACAGATATTGCTTCTACCCTCACCATCCCTGTGATTCCTAGCCAGTGCCTTAACAGGAAGGAAGGAAAATATGCTCAGTTCAGATAATGAGCATCTGGTATTTAAGCAACTGTTATACCACATGTATGCAGAATTAAATCCTTCAGAATGTTTATGCTGAATCAAAAGGAACAAGTACATCTCAAAACAATTACTGAATGAGAAAAAGTCTTAAAATTAATTTCCTTGTAAGTTATTTTTCTTTTTTTTTAGATTTAAGGATGATTAACGTAATTCAACACTGAAACCAGAGGTATTTAGGATATATATCAGATTTTTGTCCTAGAGGGCAGATTCTCTTTAAAACTATAATCACTGTCTTTATTTTGTAATACCACCCTACTGGCTAACTATGATTTGCTCATTTTTTAAAAACTTTCTGATGGAACGGATAGCATAGTCTTTTTTAGCCATGAATATACAATACTCCCTATGCAAGAAATGCAGAACCCATAAAGTCTCGTTATCTGCATTTTTCATTGTTATATTTGTATTGATGTTGAACTGCATAATAATGTCAATCAGAATTATCTCAGTGCTAGCTTAATTCAGGAGATGCAGATACCAGCTTTCAAAATTATAAATTGCTAAAAAACAAGCTGATGCATTACACAATAGAGATCTGCCAGTAATTTCCATGTAAGACATAATTCCTTAGAAAAAGCTGCAATTATAAACAGAAAATAAAAATGCAAATGGGTCTGAACACATATCTCTATGTAAAATGCTTTCAGATACTCTCAGAATGTAAGGTTTATAAACAGTGTTCTGTACCTAGACACAATGAAAATCCATAGAAGGATTTTATAATATTTTCAGCCTAGTAACTTGCAGGCATGATTTCAAAACAATAAACATTAATCCCCCCAAAATATTTATTCTAAATGTAAATAAAATATACTGGAAGTTTTCAAAACACCCTGTATTGAGTTTTAAATCATATATAGTACTTACATTTATTCCCTGCCACTACCATGTTCCAGTTACGAACAGATATGAGAAACAGCAGCTTCAAGAAGATCTCAGTGACAGAATCCATGTTCACATTCACTAAGGCATCCAAAAGAACCAGAGTATTAGGAAACAGCTGCTCTGTAGTTCAGTCTTATTCTTGCCTCTTCTTCTCACTGCCTCCCTCTCTGTCTCTCTTCTCGCAGTGCTTTCCAGCAGGCAGACACCTCAATCAAACGCACTCGGCGTCTCCTCATACATGAATACACACCTCCAAATTTGTTCCCCCCCCCCCCCCGCCCCCCAACCACCACCACCACCACCACCACCACAGCAGCAGCAATCCCCGAAGAGCAGCAAGAATCTCTCCTCCAGTTTCACAGAATCATTCAGCGATAAACAGCCAGGCTACCCTGCGCAGCTCGCTTTCAGGGGCTGCACGCTCACAACGCGTCCTGGACACCCCTTGTGGTGACAGGTAGGAAATGTGAAGCTCTGACGAAAGCCAGACAATAAAACAGAGCAACCAGCACATGAGCACTAAGACAAACCTCTTGCTCTATGCTTGCTGCATGCTCGCCCTAGACAGTTCGTTTCTTCTTTCTTTCTTTCTTTCTTTCTTTCTTTCTTTCTTTCTTTCTTTCTTTCTTTCTTTCTTTCTTTCTTTCTTTCTTTCTTTCTTTCTTTCTTTCTTTCTTTCTTTCTTTCTTTCTTTCTTTCTTTCTTTCTTTCTTTCTTTCTTTCTTTCTTTCTTTCTTTCTTTCTTCTCACTCTTGCTCTCTTTCTTCCTCTCTCTCTTGCTCTCTTGCTCTCTTGTTTTCTCTTTTTCTCTTCCTCTCTTCCTTTCTTCTTTCCTTTGGATGGGAGGCAGTGTGAACATTATCTATGTGTACTGCTGTTTCTCTCTCTCCATTATATATGTTTACTGCTGTTTCTCTGTTTCTCTCTCTCTTTTTGCAAAAATGCAAAAATGCAATTCTGCATTTTTGAATTAAGTTTTATGTATGTAATAAGTATTATAAACTTATGAGTGAGAATGGTCTGCTTTCAGTGAATGAGTGTAGGCTGACTTACAGGCTGCTCCTCAGAAAAATAAATTATGAAATACCATCTGTGGGTTTATTGTTATTAATAATGACACTTAATAATTACATTTTCAGACCCTAAGAGAAAATCCTTCCAAAATAAACATAAGAATATGCTGATCTTTTCTGAAGAACTTTTATTCCAATATATACACATAAAATACATTTTATTTTGTTTGTTTGTTTGTTTGGTTGGTTGGTTTGTTCGTTCATTTGTTTGTTCATTTGTTTTCTTAAAGTGGAAGTTGTCATTGGCATGTACTAATGTTTGGAACATATATACAAGCATTTCATTTGGGAAAGAGCTGGAAAGGAATTTTAGGTCATTACATTTAAACTATATCCTTAAAGTGTTTCTTGTAACACTAGATAAATTGTTGTGTATGAAGAATAACTTGACTGTTAGCAAAGTTTTGAAACAGATGAGGACAAATGCTGTGCTAAAAGGTCTCATCAGTGGTTCCATCACTGATGCTTCTGAGGGTTTCTACTCTGCAGCATCTTAACATTTTGGAAGAAACTAGGTAAATAGTGAATTGAAAAATAACATTATGATTTATTCTGAAGTATACAGTCAACAGAGTTAGTAAATATAAATTCAGCCCAGTCACACAAACATTGTCTTCCTAATTCAGGTGTTCTGTTTAGGAGCTTTGGTATACCATATTTTTCCATCTGAAGGATGTCTGTAGATCAGACACTAGCAAGAGGAAAAAGAAAAAGAAAGAAAAAAAAAAAGACTTTTAAAAAGACTTTTAAAATGCTATCATGTTTAAAAAGACCTAGGTTAAGTTAGTATATTGTGCACATTGTCTCCTCTATATCAATTTTTGATTGTATAAAATAGGCATTTATGATCAAAGATAATATGGATCATCACCTGAGTTCTAGTTCACCTAAAGCTTCTCTTAAGTTTTAAACTCTATTTCCAGGATCTAGTTCAGCTATGAAGTAACTTGTCTGTAAACTGTCTTTCTTCGTAAAAGAAAGAACAGAAGTTCCATTGATTAATATTGACATTCTAACTAAATTAAAATGAGCATAAAAATGTCCATTCTACTGCATCTCAATTCTAAAGAATATCCCATGGGATGGTGCTGGACTCTGCATCTAGGAAAAAAAAAAAATCATGTTTAAAAAATAGGAAAAACATCACATAAAATCTTGGCAAGGTCATTCTGTAGAATGATAGTGTTTAAGATTAGCTCTCAGAACCCCAGGGCTTTGAATTAGGAAGAATTATCATTCCAGTAGTGTAATGCAAAATCAGTAAAAATGCCAATGACTTCGTGGATAAATATCTGTCTCATAAAATAGCTTACAGTAAAAAAAAGGGAAAATCTGATGGAGAAGGTCAGAGGTTTTTGTTGTTGTGTTTTTAGTTAGTTTGTTTGTTTCTTTGCTTGTTTTTATTTTTGACTCAATTGCAAATAAGTACACAGATGGATATTATGTATTTTATAATTATGGAAAAGCTGGTCTTATTTTTATAACAAAATAATATGCTGAAATGAGTACATATGCTTATGTGTGAACTGAGAATTACACAAGTCTATCTAACAGAACGTATATGGAATGTCAGGAAAATCATCTTTGTCTATTAATCTATGGTACCTAGAAGTTGCACAAAATAGGCAAGTTTGACTCACCTACTGGTGAGTCAACCTCCTCTCTGCTTTTGCATCGTAACTTATCTCCCTCCTACATCCATTAAATATTTTTGTTAAAATCAGCATATTTCTCCATTCTAACATTTAATTTCCCATACAATGCCCAGGTTTGCCATTAACTTTTGAGATCTTCTTCCTGGACCCTCCAAAAGTATTTCCCATTCCTTCTTGATTATATACATCTTTTACTTTTTTTTTTTTTTTTTTTTTAAAAAAAAAAAAAAGCCTCTTCCTATTGTCTTTTATCTCCCTCACTATTTCACTGTCCTGTTTTCTTTCTCACCTATTCTTGCAAAATGATCTGCATATATGTATCATTTAGAAAATGTGTGAGTTCTCCATAACATTGTTTTTGTTGTTGTTGTTGTTGTTTGTTTTGTTTTGTTTTATTTTTGTTTTGTTTTCCTTACAGGTTCATTCTCATTCTTGAAAATTCTGCTAAATTTGGTTGTACCAAAAATTGAGTCATCTTATTTGGATATTGTCAACCTTCATTTACAAATGAAGGTCTTTAAAATGAAGAAGTTTAAAAATATCATTATTTTTTAAATTGTTTTTAAACTGTTTCAAACTATTAGGAAAATAACTTCCATCTAAAATTATTCTGGCATAATATTTTTGGTTTACAAAATGAAAGCAATTTTTTTTTTTCTATCCATACTCATGGTGACACCACAGTCTTCTCACTAATTGTAAAACAATGTGAAAAGGTGACAAAGACATAGAACTGTTGCAGGTTGTAGCCCACAGTTAGCATTTTCCTTTGTCTGTCTCAGAAAGTCAACTTTACAGGGAATAAACAAATAAATATCATAATTATTCCTTACATTTTGCATTATAATTAAATAAATAAATAGATTCATATTTGTTTGCAAAGCACAAGAATTAGAGTAGAGTCATCAATGTCCATAAAGACCAGTTGAAAATATTTGCTTTAGTCCTCTGCAGTAAATTCCTCATTCCCTGAAGTCCTCAGAAGACAAACTTTAGAAATTAGCTATTCACTCATCACTTTCTGCATTTTATATTTTACTAATCCAACTTCATTTAGCCAACATTCTCTATAACAACCAACTATGCTACTCAATCTTTATTTCAAGAGAATAGAAAGACAGAGATATAATTTTAAACGTTTCTGTTTCTTTTATCCTAATTCATTCTGTTTCCTTGATCTTCACTCTGCTTGATGGCCCTGGTTAACCCTCCTTCTAGTGCCACCTGCTGCAGTTTTAATGCTATTACATTACATGTACTCTACGACATCTGGTCATAATGCAGCTGGAGCAAATGTGCCTTTTTAACATAAACTGAACTGTTTCAAGATCATTTTAAATCTTATTCTCGACATTGCTAGCAATCCTGCAGTAAAACACTGCTGTCTGCAAAGGCTGCAAACAACAGAAATGCACAAAGCCAAACATAAAAACAAATGAATAGAGCTATGTTACGCTATGTTATGAGCGTTTGTTAGTAATGAGGCTACATGATCTTTAAGGTCCCTTCCAAGCTGAGCCATTCCATGATTCTATGATTCTATGAAAATAAAATTCACATAAAAATAATGCTACTAAGTATATTTTTAATCATAGTAGTCCTCTATAATACAGACAGCATAGAGGAAAAAAAAAAAAAAAAAAAAAAAAAAAGCATTCCAAAAATACAGTGTAACTAATGGCCGTAAAATGATTTTTTCCCAGTAGAGGCAGAATACTACAGTTTGTCTGCTGGTTGCAAAGATGCAAGTTCCTGTGCAGCCTGTTCTTGTTAAAGAAAAAAAAATAATAATAAAAAATAAAATAAAATAAAACAACATAAAATAAAACAAAATAAAATAATATAAAATAAATAAACTAAACTAAACTAAGCTAAACTAAGCTAAAATAAAATAAAGTAAAATAAAATAAAATAAAATAAAAATAAAATAAAATAAAATAAAATAAAATAAAATTAAATTAAATTAAAATAATAAATTGTCTGTGAAGAGCACATTTTGCCAATTATTACAGTTATTTCTTTCCCAGGTAACACACAAAACTTAGAACAGAGTGTCTGTGGCCCAGATCACCTGCAGGAGGAAAAGAACACATGGAAAAGCTCTATCTGGACTGTTTAAGCACTGCCTTAACAGTGGGATTGAAGAGTGGAACAAGGTGTATAGCTGCACAGAATGTTTTTCTGCTGCTGCTGCAGGATAAATCGTATTTCCCTCCTGGAAGAATACCATGATTTACTAGAGGCATCTTTTTTGAGTTTTGTTGAAAATGCATAATTTTAGCTCTCATGATTCTTCTAATTTAACATTCAGGAGTTTTTAACCTTGTAGAGTAAACTCTTTGTGTATAATGAGTGCCAGCATAGGAAGTCATAATTTCAATAAACAGAACTGGAGAATGAATTTGTGCATTTGCTGATAAACATTTTACACAAGTCTCACATATGTATGTATAAGAAAGTAATAAAGTAATTTGTACAAATAAAATAAATGAGAAGCAGAAATTAAATAATTAATAATAATAATAATAATTAATAATAATAATAAAGATTGTAGTATTGCATAAGACTTATAGGACTTTACACTTAGCTGTTCTAGTGGCTTTACTTCTAAGTGAAAAAAAATATTGAAGGGGAGAATAACTAAAAGATACTGAAAGTTGACAGGGATGGCGTAACACATTACATGGATTTACCAAAGGTAGATCATAGTACACAAAACTGATAGCTCTGTTTTATATCTGATTCCTCCCTAAAGGAAAGAAATGCAGGTCTTCAACAAAGAACACATATGACTATGATATACTTAAGATATTTCTTTAGTAATGTAGAAAAGATGGAGTTTAGTAAAGACGATGTGCAACAAATAAGAAGGAGAATTAATATAAAAAAAAAAAAAAAAACACAAAAAGTTATCAGGATAATTATTTCATTAAAGTATAAATCATCTATATTAATTTATGACCACAGATCAAATATTAGGAACAGGCTCACCATGGTCTGGAAAACGTCCAGTAAAATATAGCCAGTGTAGGAAAGGCCTATACTATCATACACAAAGCATAGGATGACCTTCCTGAAGAATAAAAGTTAAGCAATAGTAAATAGTAAAATATGCAGAGAGCTTATTATCTAACTCTGATAATAACAGCATCAGCAGTAAATTAGAGGAGTTAATTTGGAAACGTGAGAATGGGTAAGTCCAAACTGAACTGGTCAATTGCAAATGGAATATAAGGTTCCAGTGTGACATAACCACAAAACAAACAAACAAAAAAAAACAAGTAGTAACCAGGAATTAATTTGTAGTAGAAATATAGTATAATAGTATATTTCAGCAGGAAACAAAGCTTCTGAACCTGTAATGGAGTAAAAGCCAAAGGACCTGTCAAGAACAAAGGAACTCAAGAACCTTTCTCCATTTCTGTTTTGTTGGCTGTGTCAGGGCTTGAAAATGTGGATTTGAAAATCTTCAGGGGTCATAAAGATTGTGAATACAAACACACAAAATTCCAGAAAAATAAATAAATAAATAAATAAATAACAGTAACGGAATAACTTCTGCTCCTTTTCTCTCAAAGGCAACAACCAAATCTTGTGAAGGCTCTAGACTGTGGCTCACTGAGTCATAGGTATGGTAACCTAACTCACAGAATCAGTCTGTGAATCACAGAACCATAAAATGGTTTGTATTGAAAGGGATGTAAGAGACCTTAAAGATCACCTAATTCCAACCCACCTGTCATGGGAAGGAAATTTCAGTAGGAACAGTGTATTAAGATTACTTCCTAACTTTATTGCTCCACACAGGCTAACGTGTTGTCCACTCAGTGCTGATGTCTTATCCACAGCTATCTTTCTGTGTGCATCATAGGGGGAGCTTAGTTGCATGGTTATAATGGTTGTATTTCATGCATCTGAAATCTAGACGAGATACTGCTTGTCCTGATTGTGCCCGAGGATATACCCACATAGTCTGATGCAAATGAAACTATAAAAGCATCCAGCCTGGAGCTATCTTGTGTCTACTCTCTGTATGAGAAATTTAACTCAGTTGTATTTAAAGAGATATTGCACCTGTTTAAAAGGATATTGACTGGCTTTATAGCTTAGGTTTCATTGCCAAGAAAATACTGTCAAGAAATTACAATTTGAAAATAAGCCTAGTTTTTATTCCTCTGTGCAAAGGAAAATACTAAAATCCTTCTTGAATTAGAAATGTTAGAAAAGTAAGAATTAATAGGTTGTTTATGTAAAATGTATTTTGACCATGTGGGGAAAAAAAAAAAAAAAAAAAAAAAACTTTAATTATATGTTAATTATTTCATGTTCAAAAATGCCAGTGGAAAGTAGACAAGCATCCAGCCACTATGCAGAACAAGATTTAACTTACACAAGCTCTATTTCCTCTATGTTAGGAGAAAAATCTATGTAATATGCTTTCCCTATCTTAATTTGTGTGAAATTATTCTTTTGCCAACAAAATTTATAACTGCATCAGGATGTTATGTTGTTGAAGCAATGTGTTTCAGAGAGATGATACAAAAGAAAAAAAAAAAAAGACAGTAAATAGACTTATGCAAGATGAACAAGGTCAAAAATATGGGACTCAGCTTTTCTAAAATGTGAATATCTCTAAATTGAACATGCAGATATCACCTGTATTGCAAGCACTTAAAGTAAGCTGCAAATAGCCAATGCTTCATTGATCTGGACAACATTTTAAAGACCAAGGTCAGAGTCTATATACTGTAGGTTAAATGTTGTTGACATTGTTCAATGTGTTAAGACAAACACTCAAAATTCTCTAAAGGAAAATAATTTTGTTCAATTCCTCCCTCCCTCCCCCCCTTTAAAATGTTATTTGTAGACATCATAAAAGGGAAAAACACATTACTCTTTATGTTCTTAGTACCCTCATTCATCTGTTGTAGCTTTATAGGGATCATTTGAGAAGTATCCGGCCTGAATAATTCCCAGTTTGTATCTAGATTTGCTTATATATGGTCTAATGTACATAACAGGCAGCTATAAACAATACCAGTGCCTATCTGGTAAATATAACTGATCTCTTCAAGGAGTAGAATTTCTTTACAGGTTTATGAAAGGTAGGTAATCTGGCTGTATTTCATTGTGAAACAGAAATAGTGAGAGGGAGATATTTTGAGGATACAAGCAGTGGCAGCAAGATTACCAACAACATAGGTATTTCTCCCCATCCACACAAGGAAACAATCAAACTCTGGGAAAGGCTGTTTCATTCTGAATATAAAATGAGTAATTGTCTTGTATGATTCTCTTTTATACAAAAACAAAGAGAATAATTCTTCTTTTGCTGTTTTATTACAAACATGACTGGACAAATACACTTGCTTATTTAGACCATCCCTTTTGCTGAGTACTATATCAAGAACCCAGACCAACTCTTGTCTGAGAATGACACATCCATGGGAATTATGCCTGATCTCTGAGGAAATCTCATGAGACGTGACATCTTTGTAGTGGGTTTACGTGGCAAGGTTTTGGTAGCAGGGAGCCATAGGGGTGGTTTCTGTGAGAAAGATCTAGAAGCTGCCCCATGTTTGGGAAGGGCCCCATTGTTTTCCAGATCCGAGCCAATAAGCGATGTTGTTTTTCGCCTCTGTGAGAGCATATTTAAGACAGGGAAAAAACGCTGCGCCACACAGCAGCCGGGAGAGTGAGAGGAGCGAGGAACAGCCTTGCGCCAAGGTCAGTGTAGAAGGAGGGGGAGAGGTGCTCCAGGCGCCGGAGCAGAAGTCCCCTGCGGCCTGTGGTGAGGACCATGGTGAAGCAGGATGTCCCCCTGCAGCCCATGGAGTACCACGGTGGAGCAGGGTTCCACGCTGCAGCCCGTGGAGGAGACCACGGTGGAGCAGGTGGCCCTGCACCGACGGAGGCTGCCGCCTGTGGAAGACCCCTGCCGGAGCAGATTCCGGGCCGGACCTGTAGCCCGTGGAGAGGAGCCCACGCAGGAGCAGGTGATCTGGCAGGAGCTGCTGCCCGTAGGGGAGCCAGGTTGGAGCAGTTTTCTCCTGAGGGATGGACCCCGTGGTACGGACCCATATCTGGAGCAGTTCTGAAAGAGCTGCTGCCTGTGGGAAGCCCACGCCGGATCAGTTCATCAAGGACTGCATCCCGTGGGTGGGACCCCACAGCACAGGGGACGAGAGTGACCAAGAAGGAGCGGCAGAGAAGAAGTGCTGTAGACTGACCATAACCCCCATTCCCCGTTCCCCTGCGCCGCTCGGGGGGAGGAGGTGAAAGAGGGTGGATGGGGGGGGAAGGTGCTTTTGGTTTTTTTTTCCTTTGTTTTCTCACTTCTCTCGCTTGTTAGTTGTAGGCAATAAATCTTACTATCTCCTTATGCCGAGTCTGTTTTGCCCGTTACAATAATTATTGCGTGATTTTCTCGTCCTTATCTCAATCCTTGAGCCCTTTTCACATATTTTCTCCCCATTCCTCTTTGAGGAGGGGGAGTGAGAGAGCGGCTGTGGTGGAGCTCGGCTGCCCACTCGAGCGGAACCACGACAGTCTTTTTTGGCGCCCAACGTGGGGCTCGAGGAATTTGAGATAAGGATGATAGTTAGTAGAAGTAACGGGCAAAAATATGTGCAGGATGATTGTTAGGAATGTACAAGTTGTGAAGAATTTAAGAAAGCAGTAACTGTTAGTGTGGTGAAGGGACGAGGGGTGGTGTGTGTGTAAAATGTCCACCTTGTCGGTGCTGTGATGATGTTATGTTTATTTTGGTGTGGTGAATTCTTTTTCGTTTTGATTTAAGTGAATTTTGTGAAGGTTGTTGTGATAATTGTAAAGTAAGAGTATGTTGTGAGTAGTCTTAAATATGCTTTTAACAGAGGCGAGGGGTGGAATGTAGTGGGTTTACGTGGCAAGGTTTTGGTAGCAGGGAGCCATAGGGGTGGTTTCTGTGAGAAAGATCTAGAAGCTGCCCCATGTTTGGGAAGGGCCCCATTGTTTTCCAGATCCGAGCCAATAAGCGATGTTGTTTTTCGCCTCTGTGAGAGCATATTTAAGACAGGGAAAAAACGCTGCGCCACACAGCAGCCGGGAGAGTGAGAGGAGCGAGGAACAGCCTTGCGCCAAGGTCAGTGTAGAAGGAGGGGGAGAGGTGCTCCAGGCGCCGGAGCAGAAGTCCCCTGCGGCCTGTGGTGAGGACCATGGTGAAGCAGGATGTCCCCCTGCAGCCCATGGAGTACCACGGTGGAGCAGGGTTCCACGCTGCAGCCCGTGGAGGAGACCACGGTGGAGCAGGTGGCCCTGCACCGACGGAGGCTGCCGCCTGTGGAAGACCCCTGCCGGAGCAGATTCCGGGCCGGACCTGTAGCCCGTGGAGAGGAGCCCACGCAGGAGCAGGTGATCTGGCAGGAGCTGCTGCCCGTAGGGGAGCCAGGTTGGAGCAGTTTTCTCCTGAGGGATGGACCCCGTGGTACGGACCCATATCTGGAGCAGTTCTGAAAGAGCTGCTGCCTGTGGGAAGCCCACGCCGGATCAGTTCATCAAGGACTGCATCCCGTGGGTGGGACCCCACAGCACAGGGGACGAGAGTGACCAAGAAGGAGCGGCAGAGAAGAAGTGCTGTAGACTGACCATAACCCCCATTCCCCGTTCCCCTGCGCCGCTCGGGGGGAGGAGGTGAAAGAGGGTGGATGGGGGGGGAAGGTGCTTTTGGTTTTTTTTTCCTTTGTTTTCTCACTTCTCTCGCTTGTTAGTTGTAGGCAATAAATCTTACTATCTCCTTATGCCGAGTCTGTTTTGCCCGTTACAATAATTATTGCGTGATTTTCTCGTCCTTATCTCAATCCTTGAGCCCTTTTCACATATTTTCTCCCCATTCCTCTTTGAGGAGGGGGAGTGAGAGAGCGGCTGTGGTGGAGCTCGGCTGCCCACTCGAGCGGAACCACGACAATCTTAAAGTTCTGGGATGACAAACAAGATGCTATTGAATCAGAGGTGTCTAGCAGATTTTTCCAGATATTTTTTCTGTATTATGATATTACAATTATTATTTATTTCTTTATTTACTGCCACCAAGACTTTTCCCACAAGATTACTAAAACAACAGAAAAGGTAGTAGCCAGTTGATTTAGTACACAAGATCACATATCTGCACCTCGTTTGTTCTAGTGCTCAATACCTACCTCTGCACACTCAGTTTTCTCCTCATCCTCATGGATTTACTAGTCTTTTTACATAAATAACTCATGCTCCCAGTTTACTTAGAGCAGCATTAAATTTTGATTCCAAATGATTTTGTTCTTCAAAGCAAGAACTAATATGCATCTAAGAAGACAACAGCAGAACAGCCACTAAGTCTTCCACAATGCTAAAGAGAAGGATGTCTCAAAGGAGTACTCCAGAGGTTGGGTATCTGTATATTTGCAGTGGGAATCAAGACTCCCCTCAGATTCTCAAACTTGATGCAGTTACAGTTATATTCTTTAGGTGTTCCATAATGTCATTTATCTCTCCTGAAACAGTAGATAATGCTCTGGGTTTCCCACAAATCAACGCCTGATATTGATCTTTCTCAGTGCTTTTCCCATATAAAAGAATGATTTGTCTGTTATATAACCTTGATTGAGCTGCGTGCACCCCTGCTGATATCAGCAGTACCAACAGTTCGGTTAAAATGAAGCAGGTTCAGAAAACATGTAGATTTCATGGGGATGTGGAAACATTTAAACATATGACAGACAAACTGACACATGTAGACTTTAACCATGTGGTGTTGGAAAGGAAGGGAACCCTAGTATCCGGCAAAACAATCAGAATTTTGGTCTTATTTATCATTTCAGAAGCACATGGAGAATACTTTGGGCAGAGATTCCTGAGATAAGAATCAGAAACAAAGGCAAACATGTTTAGTGTCACTCCTAGCTTTACATCACTAAGGATAGTCTCAGAGTATGTCTGTTGCTGTCTTCTGAAGAAACTCTCTAACTTTAATGAAAATGAACTTAAAGAAGACCTATACTGTCTCTAATACCCAACACTGCTTTTGTACTGGAAGTCCACAAAGGGATGGTAACACACTGAAAGTAATTTACAGTGGTGATAAGTACTTTCTTCTCCTGGAAATTTCTCTGCTTTACATAACCCCTTTAAAAACTTTAAATACACAACCATTGTAATCCGGAGTGTAGAAATAGATGATACCTTATAACAGCTTTCCAATACCTAAAGGGAAAAGATGGGAAGGGATTCTTTGTTGGGGGAGGGGGGTAGTGATAGAACAAGGAGTAATGGCTTTAAACTAAAAGAGGATATATTTAGATTAGATATAAGGAAGACATTCTCTACTCAGAGGGTGGTGAGGCACTGGAACAGGTTACCCAGAGAAGCTGTGGATGCTCTGTCCTTGAAAGTATTAAAGGCTAGGTTGGATGGGGCTTTGGGCAACCTGGTTTAGTGGGAGGTGTCTCTGCCTGCCCATAGCAGGGAGGGTGGAATTAAAATCTTTGAGGTCCCTTGGAACCCAAACCATTTCGTTATTCCAAAGTTTACTTTTACTTTTATAATATCCTTAATAAAAACAATATTTACAGAATATTGAGTAAAATCATAGCCAGTGGTATATACTGGTAGATCTGCTTATTCATTTGATATTGTACATGATCAGACATTAATTTCACAGATGTCAGTTTCAGTATGTTTTATAGTTGTTCTCTTCTTTTGCTTTTTCATGCTTTAATAATAGGGAAGAAACAAATTAAGTATTCAGCTAGCTTTGCTGTGTTTTGAAATGCATCTTCACCATACATTTTCTGAATGCAAATGATAACCAGCTTTATTTCTTGTGTAACCTATGTGGGAAATTAGTATAATTAAAAATTGGGATTTTACATTGGGACAAAGTAATCAAATCTCACTGATTTGTAACTCCAAATTAATAATGCTTACTCTTTCCTTTTAATGAGTCTCTAGTTTTGAACTAATGAAACCCACGCGGACTTTGTTTCTAAATTATCTATTAAGAGATATTTCAAGGTTGTACTAATTTTCACCTCAAGTGATTTAAGTGCCAAAATTTCAGAGTATTTGCACACAACAAAAACAATCTTAAATGATCTGTCTTGTATATGAGAACAGGACTATGCTTTCAGTGTTTCCATTTCAGTCACATTGCTCTCAGAGTTTTATTATATCAGAAACTAAGCCTAAACTGAAAGACTAAAGCTAAGCCTAAACTGAAGATTAAGCCTAAACTGAAGACTAAACTGAAAGCAGAATGATACTAAAATATATAACCTTTAAAATCCAGAATAATATCTTCAAAACATCTGTCTATGATAACATTTCTGTAAATACATAGGACATATAAATAATTATTAATCATGGATATTAAGAAATCAATAGATTGTTGGTATGCAATTTAACATAACTTCCTTCACTGGGCTATCAGTTTAAAAAAAGTGACTTCCAAGCCTTTGTAAATTAGTTATCTTGGAAATTTCAGAAATCTATAATAAGCGGGAACTATTAGCCAATAATTTTGGAACTAAATAATATAGGCTATTGAGTACACTTTCCTGGCACAGCTTTCCTAACTAAGTCTGAGACATTTAGGGTGAGATCAAAAGGAAACTACTAAAGGCTTATGGGCTAGGTGTTTCATCCCAAATTACAGAGAACTAAAATTCAACCACCAGCTAGTGTTAAAATCACTTTACTCTCCAAACTGTCTTTGTATCTGTCTTCAAGAGCTGAGGAGCAAAATGGCTTTCTCATACCTGACTGAATCAAAGCATTCAATCTGCTGTATCTTTCACAGGGTAGTGATAGCTGTTGTCTAATATAAATGTAAAGGACCTAACGTTCCCTTTACCACCAACTAAATATTATGTTGGTAAAGATACATTTTGCAAAATGCAACTTCCCTTCCCTTCCCTTCCCTTCCCTTCCCTTCCCTTCCCTTCCCTTCCCTTCCCTTCCCTTCCCTTCCCTTCCCTTCCCTTCCCTTCCCTTCCCTTCCCTTCCCTTCCCTTCCCTTCCCTTCCCTTCCCTTCCCTTCCCTTCCCTTCCCTTCCCTTCCCTTCCCTTCCCTTCCCTTCCCTTCCCTTCCCTTCCCTTCCCTTCCCTTCCCTTCCCTTCCCTTCCCTTCCCTCACAGAAATATATCTGAACAGCACTCTGAACAGCCCTCTGAACAGCCATCACAGCTTCCTGAACTGTGTCTGTCTTCTAGGTGTTGACTGTTGTCCTCAATGTGCAGAAGAAAATGTCCCAGGACCAGTCTTCCCGTTAAGACACTCTGTTCCAACATCATGTCATGGTGGATAGGTTATGGAAAGGCAAGGAACACGGTGTATCTTGATTTCAGTAAAGCCTTTGACACTGTCTCCCCAGCATTCTCACAGCTAAACTGAGGAAGTGAGATCTGGATGATTGGGTAGTGAAGTGGACTGTGAACTGGCTGAAAGGAAGAAGCCAGAGAGTTGTGGTCAATGGGACAGAGTCGATCTGGAATCCTGTATGTGGTGGAGTCCCTCAAGGGTTGGTATTGGGACCAGTGTTGTTCAATATATTCATTAATGCCTTGGATGAGGGATTGGAGTGTTCTGTCAGCAAGTTTGCTGATGACACAAAACTGGGAGGAGTGGCTGACATACTGGAAAATGCTACCATCCAGCAGGACCTAGACAGACTGGAGAATTGGGCAGAGAGAATTTTAATGAAATATAATGAGGGCAAGTGTAGAGTCCTGAATCTGGGAAAGAACAACCCCAGACACCAGTATAAGTTTGGGACTGCCCTGCTGGAGAGCAGAGAAGCGGAAAGGGAGGTAGCAGTCCTGGAGGACAGTGGGATGACCATGAGCTAGCATTGTTTTCTTGTAGTCAATGGCATCCTGAGGTGTATCAGAAGGGGTGTGGTTAGTAGGTTTAGAGAGGTTCTCCTACCCCTCTACTCTGCCCTGGTGAGACTGCATCTAGAATATTGTATCCAGTTCTGGGCCCCTCAGTTCAAGTAGGACAGAGAACTGCTTAAGAGAGTCCATCCAGCACAGAGCCACAAGGATGATTAAGGGAGTGGAGCGTCTCCCTAATGAGGAAAGGCTGAGGGAGCTGAGTCTCTTTAGCCCTGAGAAGAGGAAACTACAGGGTCACCTTATTAATGTTTATAAATATGTAAAGGGTGAATGTCAAGAAGACAGAGCCAGGCTCTTCTCAGTGAAATCTAATGATAAGACAAGAGGCAATAGATGCAAGCTAGAACGTAGAAGGTTCCGCTTAAATATGAGATTAAACTTTCTTATGGTGAAAGTGACAGAACACTGGAACACGCTGCCCAGAGAGGTTTTGGAGTCTTCTTTCCCGGAGACATTCAAAACCCACCTGTACACAGTCCTGTGTGACCTGATCTACATGTTCCTGCTCTGTCAGGGGGATTGGACTAGGTGGTCTTTCAAGTCTTTTCAATCTCTAATATTCTGTGATTCTGTGATTCTATCTGAATTTTAGGCAAAGGACATCTACAGACCTGGATATTCAATCTGTTCTAGTTCCTCCTTTTTTTTTTTTTTTTTTTTTTTTTTTTTTAGTTTAGTTTAGTTTAACTAAACTAAGTTTAGTTCTGTCAGTGCCCTGGCTTTCCTGATCCCATCCCTGCACATCAGACGTCTTTTCTGTACTCTTCCCAGGGCACATGGCCTTATTCCACCATCTGTGCATTTCTGTCTTTTGCCTGTTTGACCAGCAGATCCTTATACAACCATGTCAGTTTCCTACCTTCCCTGCTTGATTTATTACATATGGGAATAGAGAGCTCTTGCGCTCCAAGGAAAATATCCTTAAAACGTTGTCAGCTCTGATCAGATCCTCTGTCTCTAAGGACTATATGCCATGGGATCTTATTCACTAATTCTTTGGACAGCTGAAAGTTGGCTCTTCTGAAATTCAGGGTCCTGACTTTTTTCTTAGCCAGGCCTGTATCCCTTGAGATCACAAACTCAGCCAGGGTGTGTCACTGTAAGCTAGGTTTCCCCAGTCTTAACTTCTTTAATGAGCTCTTCTGCACTGATGAGCACCAGGTACCATCAGTGAGCAACCAGAGTACTGCTTCTCCTCTGGTTGGTTTGTTTAATATTTGGACAAGGAAGTTGTCCTCAATGGACTCCAGGAGTCAGTCTCCTGGGTGGTTTACTTCCTGCCACGTGGCTTTCCCAGCAAACATCTGGGTGGTTGAAATCTCCGAGGAGTATGAGAGCCCTGTGAGCTCTATGCTTAATGCTAGTTGGTGCAAGGACTCATCAACAAGATCCTCTTGGCTGAGTGGCTTGTAGTAGACCCCAACCACAAGATATACTTTGTTGGTCTGCTCCTTAATGTTTACCCACAGACTCCCAAACTGCTCTTGGCTGTTTCTTAGAGGCAACTTTTCACAATCTATCCATTTTTCATCATAGCGGGAAACACCCTCACCCTTCCTCCCTGGCTGTCTGTCCTGTAAAGCTTGTAGCCCTTCATTCCAATGTTCCAGCCATGTGATCTGTCCCACCACATTTCCATGATATCAATTCAATCACAGTTTTCTAATTACACTGTGACTTCCAACTCCTCCTGCTTGTTTCCCATGCTACATGCACTATCACAGAATCACAAAATCACAGAATTTCTAGGTTGGAAGAGACCTCAAGATCATCGAGTCCAACCTCTGACCAAACACTAACAAGTCCTCCACTAAACCACATCACTAAGATATACATCTAAACATCTTTTAAAGACCTCCAGGGATGGTGACTCCACCACTTCCCTGCCCAGCCTGTTCCAATGTCTAACAACCCTTTCGGTAAAGAAGTTCTGCCTAACATCCAACCTAATACTCTCCTGATGCAACGTAAGCCCATTGCCCCTCATCCTGTCACCAGGCACATGGGAGAATAGACCAACCCCCACCTCGCTACAGCCTTCTTTGAGGTACCTATAGAGAACAATAAGGTCGCCCCTGAGCCTTCTTTCCTCCAGGCTGAACAATCCCAGCTCCCTCAGCCGCTCCTCGTAGGACTTGTTCTCCAGAGCCCTCACCAGCTTTGTCGCCCTTCTCTGGACTTGCGTGAGCACCTCCATGTCCTTTTTGTAATGAGGGGCACAAAACTGAACACAGTACTTGAGGTGTGACCTCACCAGAGCCGAGTACAGGGGGAAAATCACTTCCCTAGACCTTCTGGTCACACTGCCTCTTTTACAAGCCAGGATGCTGTTGGCCTTCTTGGCCACCTGAGTACACTGCTGGCTCATATTCAGCCGACTATCCACCATCACTCCCAGGCCCTTCTCAGCCAGGCAGCTTTTCCAGCCTGTAGCTCTGCTTGGGGTTATTGCGCCCCAGGTGCAGGACCCAGCACTTGGCCTTGTTGAACTTCATACAGTTGACCTCAGCCCATCGGCGCAGCCTATCCAGATCCTCCTGCAGAGCCTTCCTACCCTCGAGCAGATCGACACATGCACTTAACTTGATGTCATCTGCAAACTTACTGAGGGTGCACTCGATCCCCTCACCCAGATCATCGATGAAGATATTAAAGAGGACCAGCCCCAGCACCGAGCACTGGGGAACGCCACTAGTGACCAGCCTCTAACTGGACTTGGCTCCATTTACCACGACTCTTTGGGCCCGGCTATCCAGCCACTTTCTAACCCAACAAAGCGTGCACCAGTCCAAGCCAAGAGCAACCAGTTTCTTGAGGAGAATGCTGTGGGAAACGGTGTCAAAAGCTCTGCTGAAGTCAAGGTAGACTACATCCACAGCCTTTCCCTCATCCACCAAGCGTGTCACTTTGTCATAGAAGGAGATCAAGTTTATCAAGCAGGACCTGCTTTTCATAAAACCATGCTGACTGGGCTTGATCACCTGGTTGCCCTGCAAGTGCTGAGTGATGACACTCAAGATAATCTTCTCCATGAGCTTCCCTGGCACTGAGGTCAAACTAACAGGCCTATAGTTCCCTGGGTCTGCCCTCTGGCCCTTCTTGTAGATGGGCATCATGTTTGCTAGCCGCCAGTCAACTGGGACCTCCCCTGATCGCCAGAACTGCTGATAAATGATGGACAGTGGCTTGGCCAGCTCCTTTGCCAGTTCTCTCAGTACCCTTGGGTGGATCCCATCTGGCCCCATCGACTTGCGCACATCCAAGTGCTGTTGCAGGTCGCCAACCATTTCCTCATGGATAGTGAGGGTCACATTCTGCTCCCCATCCCCTTCCACCAT
Organism: Netta rufina; assembly: GCF_964035555.1. Classification (NCBI taxonomy): domain Eukaryota; kingdom Metazoa; phylum Chordata; class Aves; order Anseriformes; family Anatidae; genus Netta; species Netta rufina. The sequence goes on from NC_140126.1 coordinate 42,459,958, forward strand.
CTCAGGGTACTGGGTATCTAGAGAACAACCGGTATTGCTGCTAAAGACTGAGGCAAAGAAGGCATTAAGCCCCTCCACCTTTTCTTCATCTTTTGTAACAAGATTTCCCCCTGCATCCAGTAAAGGATGGAGATTCTTCCTAGTCCTCCATTTTGCATTGATGTATTTGTAAAAAGATTTTTTGTTGTCTTTAACGGCGGTATCCAAATTGAGCTCCAGATGTGCTTTACCCTTTCTAATTTTGTCCCTGCACAGCCTCCTAATATCCTTATAGTCCTCCTCAGTGGCCCGTCCTTTTTTCCAAAGATTATAAACCCTCTTTTTTCTCCTAAGCTCAAGCCACAGCTCTCTGTTGAGCCAGGCCGGTCTTCTTCCACACCGGCTCGTCTTTGGGCATGTGGGAACAGACTGGTCCAGCGCCATTAAGATTTCCTTCTTGAAGAGTGCCCAGCCTTCCAGTACTTGTCTGCCCTTCAGAACCACCTCCCAATGGACTTGGCCAACCAGTGTCCTGAGCTGCTCAAAGTCAGCCCTCCAGAAATCCAATACAGAGGTTTTACTGGTCCCCTTCCTGGCCTTGCCAAGAATAGTGAACTCCACCATTTCGTGGTCACTCTGCCCAAGACAGTTTCCGACCACCACGTCTGCCACCAGTCCTCTGTTTGTGAAGAGAAGGTCTAGCAGGGCGCCACCCCTGGTAGGTTCACTAACCAGCTGCGACAGGAAGCTATCTTCCATGCTCTCCAGAAACCTCCTAGACTGCTTTCTCTGGCCTGTGTTGTGCTTCCAGGATATCTCAGGGAAGTTGAAGTCCCCCACGAGAACAAGTGCCGACGATTTCGCAACTTCTGTCAGCTGCCTGTAAAACTCCTCATCTCTCTCCTCATCCTAGTTTGGTGGTCTATAACAGACCCCGACCAGGACGCTAGCCTTGTTGTCCTTCCCACCCTTCCTAACCCACAGGGACTCAACCTTATCGTTCCCAGCCTCGGTGCTTATCATTCCCACCCTTTCTGTGCTGCCTGTCCCTTCTGAAGAGCTTATAGCCACGCATTGCAGCACTTCAGTTGTGAGAGTGGTCCCACCATGTCTCTGTGATGGCAACCATGTCATAGCTTGCCTGCGGCATGATGGCTTTCAGCTCCTCCTGTTTGTTACCCACGCTGCGTGCATTGGTGTAGATGCACTTCAGCTGGGCCATTGCCTTCTCCCCTGGCCTTGCCTTTTTTCCTCTTGGCATAGCTCCAACAAGCCTTGTTTCAGCCCCATCCTCTTTCTTACCTAGTTTAAAGCCCTCTCAATGAGCCCCACCAGCTCCTGGGCTAGGATCCTTTTTCCGCTTAGAGATAGGGATCCATCTGCGGCCATCAGGCAGGGTGCCGAGTAAAGTGCCCCATGGTCAAAAACCCTCAAATTTCTGTGCTGACACCAGCCCCTGAGCCACGTGTTTATCAGGTGGGCTTTCTGTGTCCTCTCTGTACCCCTCCCTGACACCATAGGGATAGACGAAAACACCACCTGTACTACCACTCCCTCCACTAATCATGTCAGACCCCTAAAGTCCTGTTTGATAGCCTTGAGGCTTCTCTCTTCAACATTGTCACTGCCAGCCTGGACTATCAAAAAAGGATAATTGTCAGAGGGGCAAACCAGGTTGGGAAGCTTCCTGGCAACATCCCTGACCTTCGCCCCAGGAAGACAGCAGACTTCCCTACGGGTAGGGTCAGGTCGACAAATAGGACCCTCTGTTCCCCTGAGAAGAGAGTCTCCCACAACAATCACCTTTCTTTCTTTCTTGGTGGAGGCAGTCCTGAGGCATGGAGTTGACTTCCTCACCCTAGGCATCCTTCTGGGTAGGCTTCCTACCTCATCCTCACCCACGGGTCTCTCAAGCTCCAGGGCCTCAAATCTGTTGTATAAGAGCACCTGGGAAGGTGGGGCCGGAAGGGGAGGGCATCACCTGTGAGGTTGAGCAGGGACCTGTCTCCATTCCTCCTCAACTCCCAGGTCCCCTCCCTATGCCCGACGGCAACAGAGCATGGGGTCCACCCCCATTTAGGGTGTCTCACCTTGTACCTCTCCTTGAGGCCCTGCAGGGAGTTGCTCCAGCAGTCTGTCTCCGGCTCGCACACTCTGATAGCCCTCAACCTCTCCACCTCCTCCTTGAGTTCTGCCACCATGAGGACCAGGTCGTCCACCTGCTCGCACCTCACGCACACAGTCTCTCTGCCTCCTGCTGATGGCAGCAACAGGCTCAGACACTCCCCACATCCAGTGATATAAATATCACTGAAATAAAATATAGCTAAATAAAAATAAATAAAAAGACTATAATTTTAATCATATTTTATTGGAAGTAACACTATTCAGGACAGCCAAAAAGTACATAAACCTATCCCCTTGACCACTACAGAAATCTTGTTTTTTAATCAGAATAAGCAAAGAAGAAACTTGTTCTGTGACCATAAATAGACTTACCTCCTGTAGTAACAGTATTTACCAGATACGTTAATTTCCTTTGTTTATACACTGAAGCAACTTTTTATACTTTATAATACACAGAGCCCAGCCCTTAAGTCACAGCCTTTGTCCTCATTTCCTCATTTTCCTCAGTTTTGCACCACAGGTTGATAATCAGTAAATAAATAAATAAATAATAGAAATTTAAAAATATCTGTTGAAATGAAGCTTAGAGGTACAGGTAATGTACCTGCTGTTTCCATGTCTCCCACAACTAATCTTGCATGAGTGGCGTAGTAAGGGCCACTGCTTCACTTGTATCCTCAGTTTTCTCAGACTGATATTTAAAACTGACACTTGTTTTCTTTACAAGAGGTGTTGTTTTCATAGACTGTTCTTCAGTGGTCATAGTAATAACAGCAAAAAAAGAGGGGGTAAGCCAAGCATTTTGATTGATGTTCTACAGTAATCAAAACTTACAAGGGGCAGAGTCATAGACTTTTTGCTTTTCTTATTTTTGGAGTCTATTACAAGCTACTAGCTTGTAGCTTTGAATCTGACAAATAGAAATTCAGAAAAAAAAAATATGTAAGGAAAAACAACAAAACCAAAACACATGTGAGGCAGTAATGTTAGTATTGCTCTAGTGACAAAGAACAGGCTGACTAATTAGGACAGAAATTCCTAACCCTTTACACTGACCAAAGTGGAGACATTGGAGTCTGGAGTATCCTTCTTTCTTTCTTCCTTTTTGTCTCTTACTCATATTCTCTGCCTTTTGCCTTTCTTTTTAATTTTGTGCTTCACTAGAAGTTTGTTCTTTGTCATTTTGTCCCTGATGGGTTTTGTCATGAATTTATCCTTCTAACAGAAAGACTGCTCTGATTTAGAATTGCATGCAACATACAAAACAGAATAGAAAGCTAACAGTGAAATAGAGGAGAGAGAAGCAAAAAAAGGTAATAAGATACATAAGGTGTTAAAGTCAAATTAAAACAGACATTTAAGGTGATCTAAGAAAAGAAAATTCCTGCTGAGAGAAATCTTAAAGAGATTTCTTAGACCTAAACATTCATCACCACAGAACTAATGAAGGTCCTTTAAAGATAATTACTGACCTTTTTGAATACTTAAAGTGCTGTTTAGATTCTAAGAAGCATTTAAAGGACTTAGCAGAATCATAACAAGCTAATGGATAGGAGGAAAAAAAAAAAAAAAAAAAGGAAGCTTTAAAATGGTGGTGCATTAAAACCACAATAAAAAACATATATATATATATTCACAGATTTAAAAGTTTATGGACCAAATTCGACAACAAAGAGAGTGCCATCTAAACCTAGTTTCCAGGTATAATGCATGTATGCAAAATCAGGTCTTGTGCATATAGATTTCAGAAAACAATTAGATATGCTTAATGGCTTTATATTCTGCGTCCTTGTATGGATCTGTAAGAATGGTATGGCCCTCATTCTGTCTTCTTGTGTGTGCCTAAGAGAGGTCCAGAGTACTAGGATTTACCAATTCCTGTGCTCAGAATAGAGGCATAAATCTAGTAAGCATGGCTTTCCTTTACAAAATACACAAAAAGTGGTCCCTACTATGGCTGTTTACCTGACACTTGTCCACTTGTGCCAATAACATAGTCTGTCCAAATCTCTTACTCAATACAAAGACTCAGGTGGAATCACTTGAAATTTGTGATGGAAAATATGTGAAGTATTTCTGAGTCTATTTAATTCCTGTTTTCCTGCTCAAAAATAAATTAAAAAAAAAAATAAAGAAAGAAAATTTTACAGATTTTAATTTCACAGTTTAATTTAATACTCTAAATATCTGGTCAAATTTCAAATTCTTTATTTGTTAGACTTTGCAAAAGGGAAAAGATAAACACAGCCAGCTAAACCTGACTTCTTATGCTAGCTCACCACGTGGTGATGATTATATCATATGGTGATTCATAATTGTGAATGAAGTAGATTCCCCAAAATTATACTATATCTTAAAACTATATTATCTGAAAATAATAATAATTAGGCTTGATAACTCATGCTGTAGTACATATTGACACTAGGAAAAATAAAGTATATATAATAATTTGTGTGTATTAGGATGTTTCATTTTTCAGCAAGCAAAATATCTACAAAGAACTTTTTGTTTGTTTGTTTGTTTTTGTTTTTGTTTTTCCTTGTTGAACAGCACTGTTAACATGAATGTAATGGATAGAAAATTGTCAAGCTAAATATCTTGTCAATTAGCAAAATAAAATCTAGTTTCTAAAAAAAAAATAAAAAGTATTCCTTATAATACTACCTTAAATATATATATATAGAGAGAGAGAGTTCTATTATTTCTCATCAGGCTGCTCTAAAATTTAAATTTTAAAGAACATAAAAAGTAGCATAATATATATATATATAAATATATGTATCTAAAAATAATAAAAAAATAAAGAATATATCAATTATAGAAAAAAGTGAATTTTAATCATTTATTCCATTATATATATATATATATATATATATATATATATATATATATATATATATATATATATAAATATATAAATATATATATATTTCTGTTTTATTTCATGGAACAAAGTAAATACCATTGCAAAGTTTCAAGTAACCTCACAAAAACTGATTTTGAGGAATTAAGTACCTGAATATTTAGATAATAGCGTATATGGATACCAGCTCAAAGTTAACCCCCAAAGCATTTTATACAGTATATAACTAAATGAATAAGTAAAGCCAAATATATTATAATAACCGTGTACAATAACTGAGAGATTTCCTTATATAAAAGTTTCTTGGAGCTATACTGGCCACAGAGGCACAGATTCTGTAAGTATCATAATAAAGACTGAAGAGAAATATCCCATGGAGGGAGACCCAACCAATCTCAGCTGCTTTAGATTCACAGGCTATGCACAGCACACTTATGCCAGATACCTATATTCTGTACAGCCTCACAGGAACAGAAGCACAAAGATGTCATTATATTCATCTTTTCTCAGCTACAGGTAGGGAATTCTCCCACCATGCTACAGATCCATTCTAAAGGGGAATTCCAAAACAACTCTGAAACACCATCTGCAGGATTTATTTTGCATGCTCAGAAAAGCTTTACAGACAAGCACACAAATAAATATCTAACAGATTGTCAACATTTCTTGAAGTTTGACATACAGAACTACAAGCAAAAATGTTTTCTGTTATGAATAGTGGTGCATAAGAAAGTACATAGAAATTGTTTATACATGTACAGCTGTATAAGCATTAGTTATATAACACAGGATAAGTTGCAGTTGTGTATGAAATAAATAACAGTGTATACACAGTTCCCTTGCACTAGCTGTCATTAAAAAGCACACATCAGAACAGAAATCTAGAATCAGAACAGAACCAGAAACCTAGAATCAGATCAGAATCAGAACTGAAACGTAGAATCAGAACAGAAACCTAGCCAAGTAAAAAAGGTTAAACAGATGCCATATTTAACATATTAACAAATATTAATGAGGTCACCAAGCTTACTTTTTTGGGTGGGAAGTGGAAGCTTTGAAGCTTCATAACGGGTGTTCCATGGCAAGCACAGCACCAATTCAGGCTCTAAAACCTACAGGAAAGACATTTCCACAATGATTTTTTTTTAACCTTCAGGAATTATAAAATGCTCTGACCTGAAATAACGATCCCACTCCTCTCGCTGTCCTTTCACCTCTGCCAGTGCAGGTTAGTGATGGGGCCAGCCCCTGAATTGTCAGTGGCACACAATCCCACCGTGGTGTTTTTTTGTTGGACTCGATGATCTTGAGGTCTCTTCCAACCTAGAAATTCTGTGATTCTGTGATTAACTAAATAATTATCTTTAAAGATATATATGTATGTTATAAGAAACTTAGGAGAACTTTTTTTTTTTTTTTTTTTTTTTTAATATATTTTCAAGATCAGTTTTCTTCCAGATCTAATCTCAGTTGAGTAATGGAATAAATTATTATGAAACAAACAAACAAAATTACTGGTGCTTTGAAAATGAATTAACATTGTAGCAAATTCTGTGTAGCAAAATAAGACTATTCAGCTCTCTAAAAGTCATTAATTACATGTCCTAATTTTGTCCTGAGTAGCTTGTGAAAATACAGACATATTCATCTCCTGTAAGGATTAGGTGCTTTCTTTAGCACTACTGATTTTCAGGTTTCAGTTTCCTTCACACCATGCTGTCTTAGTTTATCTGTACTACAAAGATTCAACCACAAAAATAATATGCAGATGTCCCAGGGAACAGCAAGTAGAAGTCACTACATGTAGTCAGGATTCTGAGAATATATGTCTAAGAGGAAAGTCACACCCTTAAATATTTGAACATTGCTTTACAGTCAAGATATTTTCTGAAGAGTATAAACATATGGAAATTTTGTGGGGATGTTTACTCTTCTAACTTCTTGTCAAAATGAAGATGGCTAATGTTTCACCTTAATGACTGCATGAACCTCCTATTAACTTTAATTTTTTGATTTATCAAGAAGATTAAGGTCCTGGAGACAAGTTTCAAAGTTTCTTTGAATTTACTATGTCATTTGAAAATAAAATTTAAAAAAATAATAATGTATTTACCTTGTTTAAAGAAGAATGAAATAATGCTGAATGCTATAAGAAAACAAGAAAGAGGTAATTCTTTTATGCTATTATGTGTTTTAACAGCCTATATTTTAATTTAAAAACAACTCACATTCTGCTGAAATAAGTAGTGTTCATTTAAATGGGATCAATTAGACAAATAAAACTGTAAGATACAGATGTGCTAAACTATCCATTGGTAATTTCACCTAAAGATATATCAGGATGGAAGACAAAGACTTTTGCACGTCATTTACTGAGTTAGTTAAAATACGCTCACAGAAGACCATAAAAAGGTAAATTGCCACAACTATGAAAAATAACTGTTTGTTTGTTTGTTTGTTTTTGAGGGGGCACTATATTTTTTTAATGCAAATTCCTACTGTAAATATTTCAGAAAATGTAGATGTGTCTATCCACCACCAGACTGGGTGATGAGATGATGGAGATCAGCCCCACAGAGAGGGATTGTGGGGTTGTAACCACAGAGAGGGGTTGGGGTTGTGGTTTATAGCAAGTTGAATATGAGCCACGAGTGTGCCCTGGCAGCCAGGAGGGCCAACCATATCCTGGGGTGCATCAAGCATGGCATTGCTAGTTGGTTAAGGGAAGTGATTGTCCCACTCTACTCTTCACTGGTGTGGCCTCACCTTAAGTACTGTGTGCACTTTTGGGCACCACAGTACAAAAAAAAGGATATGAAACTGTTGGAGAAGGATATGAAACTGTCCAGAGAAGGGCTACAAAGGTAGTGGATGGCTTAGAGGGGAAGTTGTATGAGGAGTGGCTGAGGTCGCTTGGCCTGTTCAACCTGGAAAAAAAGAAGGCTGAGGGGAGACCTCACCATGGTCTACAGCATCCTCATGAAGGGGAGTGGAGGGGCAGGCACCGATCAGTTCTTTTTAGTGACCAACGATAGGACTAACAGGAATGGTGTCAAGCTGCGGCATGGGAGGTTTAGATCAGTAAAGAGGTAAGAGGACCAGTAACATCAGTAAGAGGTTCTTCACTGAGAGGGTTGGCACACACTGAAACAGGCTCCCCAGGGAAGTGGTCACTGCAGCAAGCCTGTTGGAGTTTAAGAAGCATTTGGACTGTGGTCTTAGTCATATGGTCTGAATTTTTGGTTAGACCTGTGTGGAGGCAGGAGTTGAACTCGATGATCCTTGTAGGTCCCTTCCAAGTCGGGATTTTCTATGCTTCTATGATCTTCATGCTTAATTCTGATCTCTGCCCCTTTTCTGTAATTATGATATATATATATATATTTTTGAGAAAAGAGATATGAAATGTGTGCAGGTATTTACAGTCTTGCATTTGTTAACTTTGAGCATAAACAATTAAAATGAAAATTAATAATTATTACTATTACTGAAATATTATATTTTCTGGATTTTTTAAATCCTGATATGCTTTGAAATTTAGTACATTATAACCAGCACCCTAGAACCTAACACACTGTAAAATACTTGTCAAGGGCTGAGCTTTCAGAATGGTTGTAGATATCCTGAGTCTTCACCTGAACCTGCAGTATTGCCCATATTTTCCACATCTCTTGTTCTCCAGACTGATCACTTCTACAGCTATGTTATAACCTGTGTACATACTTTAACCTGCATTTCCATTTGGATGTAAGAAGCCAGTTCATTGAAAAGTTTTCTTGTTACTGACCTCTATGGTTCTGCAAAGCATATGCATGCTCTACACAATACACATGCACTCTATTCATCTCTCTGTCTATGAATGCAGTTAGGTCACACTGGTGTTAATGTTTTCAGGTAGTCCCAGAATAAAGTTTCCAAGAAATTCTTAAAACCTAAGAAAATAAAACAAACAAACAAACAAAAAAAAAACATGCTTGAAGTGTGCAGGGCACACTTAAATGTCTCATGTAAATGTCATGCAGGTGTAGATAAGGGTATTCAAATATTAAAGAAAGAGTCTTGAGTTAATTACAAAGATATGAGATATCACAGAGATATGAAAACTTGATTAAAGTTATCCTTCTTGCATGGAGTATAAATTTGGTTTAAAAAGATTTTCAGTTTTAATAGTGTTAAATATAAAATATTTAGATTTTGAAAATTATTGCTGATAAAACAATAGGTAATACTAAAATACCTAATATGAATTAGAATAATAATAATAAAAAAGTCCAAATCTGAACTCTGAACATCTCTTTGAAAATCTCGCTGAAAATCTCTCTCCCTCACCCTCTCTCCCTCTCTCACCCTCTTGCTCTCTCCTTCCCTCCATCTTCCCTCCCTCCTCATCTCTTTCCCTACCCTCCCTCTCCCCCTACCTCCCTCTCCAACTCTCTCTCCCCCTCCATCTCTCTCCACCTCTCTCCCTCTCTCCCTCTCCATCTTCCCCCATCTCTCCCCATCTCCTTCTTCCTCCCCCCTCTCCCCTCCATTTCTCTCTCCTCATCTCTCTTCCCCTCTGTTCCCCCTCTCCTTTTCTCCCTCCTGTCCTCTCTCTCCATCTCTCTCCCCACATCTCTCTATCTCTGTACTCCCACCTTTCCCTCCATCTCCCTCTCCATCTCTCTCTTCCCCATCTCTCTCTCTCTCTCCATCTGTAGATTACCTCAGCATTTGTCCTCCAACTATTGCCATCTGAGTATCCTATTGAACACAGATCTTTCTCTAGAACTTTTAATTCCACCAGGGTCCAATACCTTTCTGAAATGAAAATATCACACAAATACTGCTCCTTTGTGTATTTGCACGTACAAAAGTGTTGTGCAGACTAATTTCTCAGAGTTTCATTTCTCAGACTTTTTTTTTTTTTTTTTTTTTTTTATCTATGTAAATATACCCTGACGTTCCACCCAAAGTTCAGCTAAATTCACCTAAAATTCAGATGTTCATTTAATCACACTTCCTTCCTTGTGAACTTCATCCTTGATAACCCCATAATTATCATGTATTCCTGCATAACCTGGTTTGGAGCAATCCCAGACAGGAGTATAGACTAGGAGGACAGCTCACTGAGAGCAGTTCTGCAGAGAGAGAGTTGGAAATTATAGTTGATGTAAAACTTGACATGAGCCAGCAGTGTAAACTGGTAGCCCAGAAATCACAGAATCACAGAACTGTAGGGGTTGGAAGGGACCTCGAAAAATCATCGGGTCCAACCCCCCTGCCTAAGCAGATTCCTCAGAGCAGGCTGCCCAGGTAGGCATCCAGACAGGCCTTGAATATCGCCAGAGAAGGAGACTCCACAACCTCCCTAGGCAGCCTGTTCCAATGCTCTGTCACCCTCACTGTGAAGAAGTTCTTTCGCATGTCAGTGAGGAACTTCCTGTGTTCTAACTTGTAGCCATTTGCCCTTGTCCTATCCCCACAAACCACTGAGAAGAGGTTGGCTACATCCTTCTGTCCCCCACTCCTCAGATATTTATATACACTGAGGAGATCCCCTCTCAGTCTTCTCTTCTCCAGGCTGAACAGACCCAGTTCTCTCAGCCATTCCTCGTAAGGAAGATGCTCCAGGCCCCGTATCACCTTTGTGGCCCTCCGCTGGACTCTTTAAAGGAGATCCCTGTCTTTCTTGTACCGTAGAGCCCAGAACTGGACACAGTACTCCAGGTGACGCCTGACCAGGGCAGAGTAGAGGGGGAGATTCACCTCCCTTGACCTGCTGGCCACGCTCCTTTTAATGCACACCAGGATCCCATTGGCCCTCTTGGCCACAAGGGCACACTGCTGGCTCATGGTCAACCTGTTGTCCACCAGGACCCCCAGGTCCTTCTCCTTGGAGCTCCTCTCCAGCAGGTCGTTCCCCAGCCTGTACTGATACTTCAGGTTGTTCCTTCCCAGGTGCAGGACTCTACACTTGCTCTTATTAAATCTCATTTGGTTTCTTCCTACCCATTTCTCCAGCCGGTCCAGGTCTCGTTGAATGGCAGCACAGCCTTCTGGCGTGTCAGCCACTCCTCCCAGAATTGTGTCATCGGTGTACTTTGTGTCATCGGCGTACCCAGGAAATGCATCCTGGGCTTCATTAAAAGAGTAGGGGTCAGCAGGTAGAGGGAGGTGATCATCCCCTTCTAGTCTACCCTTCTGATGGCCCCCTTGGAGTACTGTGTTTAGGCCTGGGGGCCCCAGAACAAGAAGAATGTAGATCTGTTAGAATAAGTCCAGGAGAAGGCTATGAATTTGATCAGAGGTCTGAGCCGCCTCTCTTGTGAAGAAGAGCTGAGAGAGCTGGGGATGTTCAGCCTAAAGAAGACTCCGTGCTGACCTCATTGCAACCTTTAGGACTTATAGGAGACTTATAAAAAAAGATGTAGGGTGATTCTTTACTCAACCAGATAATGACAGGACAAGGGGAAATGGTTTTAAACTACAAGATGGGAGGTTAGGAGGAAATTCTTCACTCAGAGGGTGGTGAGGCACTAGAACAGGTTGCCCAGAGAAGTAGAGGATACCCCATCTGTGGAGGTGTACAAGACCAGGTTGGACAAGATCCTGTGCAACATGACCTAGTGGGTGGCATCCCTGCCTATGGAAGGGGATTGGAACTACGTGATCTTTTAACCCAGGCCATTCTATGATTCTATGAAGACAGATATGGACATACTGGAAAAAGTCCAATGGAGGTTCATCAGGATGATCAAGGGACTGGAGCATCTCTCCTCTAAGGAGAGGCTGGGAGGGCTATTCAGCCTGGAAAAGAGATTTTATCAATGTCTGTAAATACCTGAAAGGAGGACACAAAGAAGACAGTCATACTATTTTCACTTGTGCCCAGTGCCAGGAAGAGAGGCAATGGGCACAAAGCTTAACAGAAGATATTCTGTATAAACACTGGAAAACATTTCTTTACTGTGTGAAGTAAAGCACCCCAAAAAGGTTGCCCAGAGAGATGGTGGAATTTCCCTCCTTGGAGATTTTCAAAAGCTGTCTGGACATGGTCCTGGGCAACCTACTGTAGGTGTCCCTGCTTCAGTAGATGGTTGGACCAGATGACCTGCAGAGGTTCCTTTCAACTATAACCAATTATGTGATCCTTTAAACACTGTAGTTATTATATGCCAATGAATTCTAACTACATAACATAACTATCTGCATAATTTTGTGACTACATTAAAACTTTTTGTTTGACTTTATAAATGCAGTGCTGTCTACTGCTCAAACAATATTTATAAGATAAACACAGCAAACATAAACAAAAAAATCCTTTAGTAACATCACAACAAACACTACAGATGTAACTTGAGAAAGAATGTGGCATTTATTAGTTTGTGAGGTGCTAGACAAATGACCACTTAACTCTCTTTATTTCCTCATTACAACACTCAGGACAGTATGTGTTTTGTCAGTAACAAATGGGTTAATGGGTAATTGATTTGGAAGTTTACTGTTTTTCACAAAAACAAGCAAACAAACAAACAAACAAAAAACACATCCTGGAAGGTGCTATATTAAAAGTTTTTTTTTTTTTTAGCCTTAATTTATGTGTTGTTTTTAAGCAATAGACTGTCTTTTATAGCCAGGTCCCAATATACAATTCCTTAAGTCTCATCTAGAAATTAAAAGGGAAAGAATTGATCTTCAAAAGTGTAGATCCCTGTATTAATTGACAGTCTCCATGAAATACAGTCCTGAGGCTTTGGAAATAGTTTTAGAATTTAGTGGTGTACAGAATTTTATTTTCTGATAAGTTACTTGCAAATTTTTTGTTCTTAATACTGTGGATCGGAACTGTCGCAGAAAGTGCACAGAACTTTTTTTTTCTCACATTTATTAATCTTTTGTTTCAAATATTTATTTATTTATTTTTTTCTCCAAGACTGTCACTCTTTTGTCTAGCTATGGTCTTGATGACCATAGTTCAACACCTTCATTGACGACCTTGATGAGGGAATAGTGTCTGCCCCCAGCAAGTACGCCGATGTCACAAATCTGGGAGGAGTGGCTGACGTGCCAAAAGGCTGCACTGACATTCAGTGAGACCTGGACAGGCTGGAGAGATGGGCAGGAAGAAACCAAATGAGGTTTAACAAGAGCAAGTGTAGAGTCCTGCACCTGGGAAGGAACAACCTGAAGTATCAGTACAGGCTGGGGGATGACTTGCTGGAGAGGAGCTCTGTGGAGAAGAACCTGGGGGTCCTGGTGGACAGCCAGCAGTGTGCCCTTGTGGCCAAGAGGGCCAATGGGATCCTGGTGTGCATTAAAAGGAGCATGGCCAGCAGGTCAAGGGAGGTGAATCTCCCCCTCTACTCTGCCCCAGTCAGGCCTCATCTAGAGTACTGTGCCCAGCTCTGGGCTCCCCAGTACAAAAAGGACAGGGAAAGAGCCTGGCGGAGGGCTGCAAAGATGATGCCTGGAGAAACTTCCCTCTGGGTAAAGGCTGAGAGAACTGGGTCTGTTCAGCCTGGAGAAGAGAAGACTTAGAGGGATCTCATCAATGTGTATAAATACCTGAGGTGTGGGAGACAGAAGGATGTAGCCAACCTCTTTTCAGTGGTTTGTGGAGACAGGACAAGGGGTAATGGACACAAGACAGAGCACAGGAAGTTCTGCACCAACATGCAAAAGATCTTGTTCACAATGAGGGTGACAGAGCATTGGAACAGGCTGCCCAGATTTTTCTGCAGCTGTTAATGGTATATGTCTCCAAGTCTGAGAAAAGTCTGTCTCTCTCTCTCTCTCTCTCTCTCTTTATTTTATTATTTATTTATTTTTTAAAAAAGATGAAACTTCACAAATTTTCCTACAAGAAATATATTAGAATTCTTAAAGTCCCTTAACATTTCATGTTTTTTCCAAAAAAATAAAGAGAAAGAGAAAGAGAAAGAGAAAGAGAAAGGGAAAGGGAAAGGCAAAGGGAAAGGGAAAGGGAAAGGGAAAGGGAAAGGGAAAGGGAAAGGGAAAGGGAAAGGGAAAGGGAAAGGGAAAGGGAAAGGGAAAGGGAAAGGAAAGGAAAAAAGGAAAAAGAAAAAGAAAAAGAAAAAGAAAAAGAAAAAGAAAAAGAAAAAGAAAAAGAAAAAGAAAAAGAAAAAAAATGAAAGAAAAAATAAAAAAAAAAAGAAAAAAGAAGAAAAAATAAAAACTGAGGACTTTATTTTTATAAAGAAGTCTCTTAAACTCAATTATAATTGGCTTAAACTAATCCTTTATTTCATTGAGGTTACAACACTAAAAAGAATCAACAGAATTCATTAATTTCTGAAAATTGTATTATTTTTTTTTTAATAATTAAACATTTGGCAATTGTTTAATAAGCAGATTTAATTTCACTACAAGATTCTCCTTGCAATCCGTTGCAATAAGTAGTATTTAATTAAAAAGGAATAATTAAACAAATGGTGGTCTGTAAGAACTGCAAAACTACCAGATGTTGATTTGATACTAGTACATTTTTTTTATATATATTATTTTATTTATTTACTTTTCTGAATGTAGAGGTACATATATTATTACCCACAAGGTACTTTACTTTCAAGTGCATTTTTTGTACAGAAGGAAGCCATTTACCACTAGTGAAATATGCTGCATGTTGTCTAGAAACGCAAGTCCTTTCCACGTGGCTTTTGCAACACCTAAAATAACAAAATAATATTTAATAAGGTATGATGTTATCTAAATGATGTACCTTAATCCAAACTCTATTACATAAACAAACTCAGTAAAGCTGAAGAGAGAGATTAAATACTCCCTCTCCAGGACTATGATGTGTGTTTTTTGTTTTTGTTTGTTTGCTTGAGGTTTTTTGTTTGTTTGTTAGTTTGTTTTGTTTTTCTGTAATGTTGAGGTTGCTGTAGCCATTCGCAAATCAGAACACTGTGAGCCAAGATCTGTTCTTGTACTGTTCGAGGTCTTGTTCATGTTGTACTGACATGACAGGACCTCTGCATATGGCAACACTGGCCTGTAAATATCCTTCTAAATTTATCATATTCCCCTAATTCATTCAGTTCTGCTGCATCTAAACTTTAAACTAGGTCATTAGATGTGGCTTTAAACTGAGAATTATTGCATTTTGTGTATAGATTTAATTTCATAGATAAGAAAATAAACAATTAAATTAAAAAATAAAAAATAAAAATTAAAAAAAAAAGAAATTTCTAAAATCCTTCAGGACATACTTGCATTAAAAATTTACTGTATGGGGAAACCAGGGCACAAGTTTACAGAATGCTCCTTCTCATCCATAAAGCCAGAACACTTTACACCATTTTAAAGACCTGAAGAAAACGGCTGTAGAACAGCTGTAGAATTTGGACAGTTCTGGGAAGGGATGGTATGACTTACTACGGATGGTATGACAATATTAATAGGCTTCCTTATATTCCATAGCAATAGTTAAAACTTTCATTTTACCAAAGGCTTGTATAGAGGATTATTGGGTGCAGCACCAAGACCAATGGTTTGTAGCAATCTTGCCCCAGGAATTGTCAAAGTTGAGAGCCTGAGTTTAGGTCTCCCAGATGTCATGCAACTGCTTTGCTCAACCTACCACATTTCTTCAGTGGTTCCCATTGCACAGGCTGCAAGCACAGTCCCAGGGCATCAAGTAACAAAGAGGGTACCCACCTATTCCTTTCTAATGCAGCAGGATATCTTCCAATTATAATGTAATTTAAAGTGTTCTTTTAGACCCTGATTTTCCTGTGCCCTGATTCCTTAAATATTGAATCTCTCACCTCTTCTGCCCCATGATTCTGCCATGATGTTTGCTCTGATTCTTAAGAACTCCTGTTCTTAAACTCACAGGAAGCCCAGATCCAAAACAGTCAACTCAAATCAGACCTCCTCAGTTGTTCAGTATCATGGAAGTCTAGTATTTGAAATAAATAAATAAAATAAAATAAAAATAAAAATAAAAATAAAAATAAAAATAAAAATAAAAATAAAAATAAAAATAAAAATAAAAATAAAAATAAAAATAAAAATAAAAATAAAAATAAAAATAATAATAATAAAATGTCTCCATCAGAAATTATGGATTTATTTTCAAAGACAGAAATCACAACATCTAGCTTCTCTGGAATAGTGTGACAGCTGACATCCTCAGTATTTAACATTCCAGACCTACCCAGCTCTGGTCAGAAATATATATTGTCTATTATTGTTAAAAAAGTTGTAAGACAAAGGGGAATTAAGTTTCCAGGCAAACTTGGTCTTCAGCATAGATCCACTTGATATATTTGTACCAGGGACAAGGCTGCTATTTAGGTAAGTGATGCCAAAGAGAGAAAGGAGAATGTTGCAAGTCAGGTAAGACTTTTATTACCATCTGTTGTCTAAAGAAAGCTCTTCTACACACATGACGCTCTTTATTAGGTCTTCAGAATAACCTAAAACAACTGAAAAGGCAGACAGCAACAAATTTTAAAAACTTGTTAACCCTGCATGTCCTTCAACCCACTCTACCAAGGTAAGGTGAGAGAAAATGTACTCCATATCTGAATATACTCAGATATTTAATCTGTTAAATATTATAAAAATAGATCAGATATGAGTAAAGCAGGACACCATTCATACTTTCCTCACAAAGCATAAGTTTCAATATAGACATCTTTCAAGTGAATTCAAGGGAAACAAACAAACAAACAAACAAAACAACAAAATGTGAAGGATAAACACGGAGCATCGGCAACATGAGAGAACCAAGCTGAAATCCCTGCTCCAGTGTACATGGTTGCCACAAATTAAGCATATGTTTCAGCTGAAAAATTTCTGGTAAACCTTGGATACAGGGCAAATTACTGGAAGGTGTCAAGACACATTTAATGGAAAACTGGTGGTTTTTGAGATATCTCCAGAAGAGGAAATTTATATAACAAACTCTTTATAATATGTGTTTATATATTGAACGTTGTGTACTTGCAGCAAACAAAAAGTACTAATTTTTTTTTTTTTTTTAGTTATTTCTGTTTTTGGAAATCAAGAACAAAGCAGGAAGTTTCTTGCATTTTGAAAGTAAAAGCTTCTGTATCTCTAAGGGATTCAGAGTACTTAATAACCTTAACAGTAATAAATATTTATTTCAAGCAGATTTAAGGAGGGTGGATGAAAAGAATAGTTATGAACTATTTGCCTAAAGCCATAATGATATTTGAAAATTTACACCAAAAGGTAGAATTTTTTTTTTTTTCATTTTTTGTCATAGTAGGAGGAGGAATCACATAAATGCAGCAGAGTAAATGGAAAATAAATCTGTCATATGAACTTATTAACTTAGAAGATAAAAGAATCCCCAGATGATGCAATGTTGAGGGGGGAAATAGTAAAAAAATAAAATTAGTAATAATAATAATAATAATAATAAAAAGGTGCAGCTAGTATGGGGTAAAGGACGAAAAAATTTCAACAATTCCTTTTAGTGATTTTATCATACGTTAAGTGTAAGAATATTTACATTTAAGATGAGTAGAGAAGTTAACAGTGTCTTAACTTGAAAATAATAAGAGTAATGATGGAATTATGAAGCTCTTGTATTCCAATTTTTATTCTAATCTTTTGCCTGTCTTAATTGATTAACCCTCTATTCTGTCTTCCTCTGATGAACTAAGGAGATGCATATTATGCTCTGGCTGCAGATATGTGAAAATGTATTCATAGAATCATAGAATGGTTTCAGTTGGAAGGGACTTTAAAGGTCATGTAGTTTCAAGCCCTCTGCCATGGGCAGGGACATTTTTCACTAGATCAGGTTGTTCAAAGACCCATCCAGCTTGGTCTTAAACTCTTCCAGGGATGAGTAATCTACAGCTTCTCCGGGCAACCTGCTCCAGTGTCTCACCAATGTCATAGTGAACAGAATTTCTTCCTAATATGAAATCTAAATCTCTTTTAGCTTAAAATCATTACCCCTTCACCAATCCTGTCACTAAACTCCCTGATAAAGCGACCCTCCACAGCTTCTCTGTAGGCACAGTCTAATTACTGGAAGGCCACTATAAGGTCTCTCCGGAGCCTTCTCTTCTCCACGCTGAACAACCCCAACTCCCTCAGCCTGTCTTCATAGGAGAGATACTCCAACCCTCTGATCTTTGTGGCTCTGCTCTGGAATTGCTCTAATAAGTCCATGTCTCATGCTGGGGACTGTAGATCTGAACACAGTACTCCAGGTGGGGTCTCATGAGATCAGAGTAGAGGGGAAAAATCACCTCCCTTGACCTTCTGGCCATGCTTTTGATGCAGCTCGGGATATGATTGGCTTTCTGGGCTATGAGTGCGTATTGCCTTTTCAGTTTTTCATCCATCTGTTAAACATTCAATTTCTAAGGAACAGTCAGAATTTTAGATGACAAAGTTTTGACACCTAGTAGGAAGAGAAGAATGGAATGTCTTACGTGCCATATTTGCTATAACTTTTTTTTTTTTTTTTCTATATTACAGGAAGAACCCTATACTAACATAAACTCATTTGTTCACTAATAACAGCAAAGGAGACTAAGGAACTGATCTAGTTTTAAAATATGACTACATGTAAAGCTCAAGAACACAAAGCAGAAGCCCTAACACTGCTAAGTCTCACTAAATGTTTGTTTCCCTGCATACTTCCTGATATGCACTGTAGGATTTGACACTTCTCAAGATTTTATTGTAAATCCTGTTACACTTGTACATTTCCTGTTAGAAGGTTGGATACTGGAAGCATAGAATCAAAGAATCATTCAGGTTGGAAAAGATCTCTAAGATCCAACCTTTAATCTGGTACTAAAATCCACTACTAAACCATGCTACTAGTTCTACATCTACATATTTATTGAAGACATCCAGTAATGGTGACTCAGTGACTTCCCTGGGCAGCCTATTCTAATGCTGCACAACTCCTTAAGTGAATAAATTTCTCCTGTTATCCAACCTAAACCTCCCTTGGGACAACTTTAGGTCATTTCTCCTTTTCTTTTCACTTGGTGCTTGGGAGAAGAAAGCAATCCCCACCTCCTTTAAGGTAATTGTAAAGTCCAGTAAGGTCTCCCCTGAGCCTTCTTTTCTCCAAGCTAAACAACTCCAACTCCCTCAGCCACTCCTCATAACATTTGTCCTCTTCAACCTTCACCAGCTTTGTTGCCCTTCATGGATATGCTCCAGCACTTTGATGTCCTTCTTGTAGTGAGGGGTACAAAAGTGAACACAATATTCAGTGTGGCCTCACCAGAACAAAGGACAGAGTTTCTTATACAAGTACAGATTGTTTCTTTTACAAGCCAAAGATGATGGGAGACTTGCTAATGTGCTGCCCATCTATAAGAAGGGTCATAAGGAGGATACAAGGAACTACTGGCCTGTCAGTCTAACATGGGTGCCAGGAAAGGTTATGGAACAGGTCATCTTGAATACAATCACACAACATGTGCAAGTCAACCAGGGCATCAGACCCAGCCAGCCTGGAGAAACTGGCAGCCCATGGCCTGGACAGGTACATTCTTTGCTGGGTTAAAAACAGTCTGGATGGCCAGCTGGAAATTAGGATGGATGGTTGGAAATTAGGAGAAATTTCTTCTCAGAAAGAGTTGTTAGGCATTGGAATGGGATGCCCAGGGAGGTGGTGGTGTCACCCTTCCTGGGGGTGTTTAAGGAAAGGTTGGATGTAGTACTTAGGGACATGGTTTAGTAGGTAACATTGGTGGTAGGAGAGTGGTTGGACCAGATGATATTGGAGGTCTTTTCCAGCTTTAATGATTCTATGATTCTATGATTTATAATCTTCTCTTCCTAAAACAAAAACAAACAAACAAACAAAAACATTGAAGTAAGTTGCTCCAGAACCTCAATGTCCTTCTTGTAGTGAGGGGCACAAAAGTGAACGCAGCATTTGAGGTGCAACCTCACCAGAACCAAGTACAGAGGGACAATCTCTTCCCTTGTTCTGTTGGCCACATGGTTTCTTTTATGAGCCAGACTTGTTGGTCCTCTTGGCCACCCGAGAACACCGCTGGCTCATAATCAGTGGACTGTTGACCAATACGTCCAGGCCCTCTTCCGCCGACGAGCTTGCCAACCACTCTTTGCCAAGCCTGTAACATTGCATGGGACTGTTGCGCCCCATGTGCAGGGCCCAGCACTTAGACTTGTTGAACTTCATACAGTTGGCCTTGGCCCATCAGATTGGCCACATGGTTTCTTTTATGAGCCAGACTTGTTGGTCCTCTTGGCCACCCGAGAACACCGCTGGCTCATAATCAGTGGACTGTTGACCAATACGTCCAGGCCCTCTTCCGCCGACGAGCTTGCCAACCACTCTTTGCCAAGCCTGTAACATTGCATGGGACTGTTGCGCCCCATGTGCAGGGCCCAGCACTTAGACTTGTTGAACTTCATACAGTTGGCCTTGGCCCATCAGTTTAGCCTATCCAGATCCCTCTGCAGGGACTTTTTACCCTTAAGCAGACCAACACTAATGCCTATCTTGGTGTCATCTGCAAAATTACTGAGGGTGCACTCAATCCTCTCATCCAGATCATTGATAAAGATACTAAGGAGTACTGGCCCCAATACTGAGCCTTAGGGGACACCACCAGTGACCGACCTCCAGCTGGATTTAACTCCATTTATCACAACTCTCTGGGCCTAGGCACACAGCCAGTTTTTTACTGAGTACCCAGAGAACAACTCGTCTTGCTGCTAAAGAAGGCATTAAGTACCTCATCTCTTGTTACTATGTTCCCCACCACCACCACCACCATCCAATAAAGTCTGGAGATTCTCCATGGTCTTCCTTCTCTTGTTCATGTATTTATGAAAACATTGTTATTGTCTTTAACAGCAGCACCCAGACTGAGCTCCAGTTGGACTTTGACCTTTTTAATTTTCTCCCTGAACAGCCTAACTTCTTTATAGTTCTCCTGAGTGGTCTGCCTCTTCTTCCAAAGATTATAAACCCTCTTTTTCTTCCTGAACTCTAGCCACAGATCTCTGTTCAGACAGGATGGTTTTCTTCCTGCTATCCTCACTCCGCCCCCCTCCCTTTGGCTCATCTTCTGGCATGTGGGGATGGCCTGCTCCTATGCCTCTAGGATTTCCTTCTTGAAGAGTGTCCAGCCTTCCTGTACTCCTTTGCCCTTTAGGACTGCCTCCCAAGGGATTCTGAGAACCAATCTCTTTAACAGTCTGCCCTCTCAGTCCAGGGTGGAAGTTCTGCTAACCACTCTCCTTACTTTTCCAAGTATCGAAAACTCTGTTAATTCTTGATTGCTGTTCCCGAGACAGCATCCAGTCTTCACATCACCCACAAGTCCTTCTCTGTCTACAAACAAAAGATCAAGTGAGGCATAGTCCTGTGTTGTCTCACTCACCAGCAGTGTTCGGAAGTTATATTACACATGCTCCAGCAACCTTCTAGACTGTTTTCTCCCTGATGTGTTGTATATCCAGCATACATCTGATAAGTTGAAGTCCCACACGAGAACAAGGGCTACCTATTGAGAGACTTCTCCCAGCTTTTTATAGAATATTTCATCAGTCTCTTTATCTTTATTAGGTGGTCTATAACAGATGCCCACCAGGAAATCTGCCTCATTGGTCTTCCCCCAAATTCTTACCCATTATCATTCAGCCCTGTCCTCACCATTATTAATCTCAAGACAATTCAAATACTCCCTAACATACAGGGCTATCCCATTGCCACTTCTTCCTGGCCATCCATTCTGAAGAATTAGTAGCTATCCATTGAAGTGCTCCAGTCACACAAGAAAGGCTGTGGATGTGGTCTACCTTGACTTCAGTAAGGCTTTTAACACTGTTTCCCACAGCATTTTCCTGAAGAAAGTGGTTGCTAATGGCTTGGTCTGGCATACGCTTCATTGGGTTAAAAACTGGCTGGACAGCCAGCCACAAAGAGTTGTGGTGAATGGAGTTAAATCCAGATGGAGGCCGGTCACTAGTGGAGTCCCCCAGGGCTCAGTACTAGGGCCAGTTCTCTTTGATATCTTTATGGATGATCTGGATGAGGGCATCGAGTGCACCCTCAGTAAGTTTGCAGATGACACCAAGTTAGGTGCGTGTGTCAATCTGCTCGAGGGTAGGAAGGCTCTGCAGGAGGATCTGGATTGGCTGGACGGATGGGCCAAGACCAACTGTATGAAGTTCAACAAGGCCAAGTGCCGGGTCCTGCACCTGGGGTGCAACAATCCCAAGCGGAGTTACGGACTGGGAGATGAGTGGTTGGAAAGCTGCCTGGCAGAGAAGGGCCTGGGAGTATTGGTTGATAGTTGGCTGAATATGAGCCAGCAATGTGCTCAGGTGGCCAAGAAGGCCAACAGCATCCTGGCTTGTATAAGAAGCAGTGTGGCCAGCAGGGCTAGGGAAGTGATTTTCCCCCTGTACTCAGCTCTGGTGAGGCCGCACCTCGGGTACTGTGCTCAGTTTTGGGCCCATCGCTACAAGAAGGACATGGAGGTGTTTGAGTGAGTCCAGAGAAGGGCAACGAAGCTGGTGAGGATTCTGGAGAACAAGTCTTACAAGGAGTGGCTGAGGGAGCTGGGATTTTTCAGCCTGGCGAAAAGGGTTCCCACGTGCCTGATGACAGGACAAGGGGGAATGGGCTAAAGTTGCAACAGGGGAGGTTTAGGTTGGATATTAGGAAAAAACTTCTTTACTGAAAAGGTTGTTAGGCATTGGAATGGGCTGCCCAGGGAAGTGGTGGAGTCACCATCCCTGGAGGCCTTTAAAAGACGTTTAGATGTGGAGCTTAGTGATATGGTTTAGTGAAGGACTGGCTAGTGTTATGTCAGAGGTTGGTAGTCATCTTGGAAATCTCTTCCAACCTAGATGATTCTGTGGTTCTGTGAAGTTGTCCCATCATGTTTTGGTGATAGCATCTATGTCACAGACCTTGTGCTGCACAATTGCTTCCAGTTCCTCCTCTTTGTTGCCCATGCTGTGTGCATTGGTGTAGATGGAGTTCAGTGGGCTACAGATCCTGCCAGCTTTTGAGGGGGAAAAGCCATAAGTCCTGCATGACCATTCCCAGGCTCTTTTGTGATTTCTATCCCATTAACATCCCTTGTGTCTTTGATACTCTATGGGTCTCTAACCCCTACTTCAGAAGGGATTGTAATATACATTGCGTTGTACAAGTATATATTAAACTCACTTTCTGCCCAACGTAATAGGAATTTAAATTCAATGCTTTTACTGTTCCAGTGGTGGAGCAGGGAGGGCTGGGGCTGTGTTGGAGTGAGCTACACAAGCTGATTTGATTTTAAAGACAGTGATTTTTACAGAAATATCTTTTATCTTGACTCATGTTTTATCAGCAAACTGGGGTTAACATAACTGAATAAAGATGCTTTCCTTATAACTGACTTTATTGTAGAACATGTTGTAGTGGAGAAACAGCAATGACACTATGTCTGACAGAGAGCCAGTACAGATCATTCAGCAGTTATTCAGCTGTGTTATTCATTTTTGTTGCAGAAAAGTCTAATAACTTAGTTCAGGTGTATGATTAAGTAGCTTGTACCCACATATAGATTACTTCTGAAAATGCATTTAATTGAAACTTAAATAATATTTTTTTTTCTTTATTGAACACTAGGTAAAAAACAATTTCAGTTGGTCCCAAACCATATATGAATTAAAGATAAATTTGATAACATTTTTAACTGCAGTTTCCATTACTAAATTAAAATAATTTTAGGACCTACTCACTTTACATAATAACCCTGTGATTTAAAATAGGTCACTCATTAGTTTCTTTCACTGTAGGTTTTGATCTCCTTATTTTCTGTCAAAGTAGTACTCCATCTGTACATCTACCTGATAATTTCAACCATTTCCAATGAATATGCACTACTTAAAAATAGTAAACTTTTTTTTTGATTTCTTTGCCTGATAGTTGGGGTAGTGATGAACAGTGATAGGATAGTGATGAATATCATATGAGGTATTACCATTATTTGTTGTGATTATAGTATTTCAACTACCCTGAACAGTCTGTTATTTGCCTAAATGCACTTGAAGGCTACAGGTTCTTCTTTAGGACAGTCTATCCCTCATTGCACAGGCTTTTTAAAATATTTTTATTTTTATTTTTGATCCTTTCCCCCATCCCAACAGGAAAAAGACATCCCTACAGGAAAAACATCACTACAAGAAGGACATTGAGGTGCTCAGACATGTGGGGTTTGTAGAACAAGTCTTACGAGGAGTGGCTGAGGGAGCTGGTGTTGTTCAGCCTGGAGAAAAGGAGGCTCAGTGCGACCTTATCGTTCTCTATAGGTACCTTAAAGAATGCTGTAGCGAGGTTGGTCTGTTCTCCCATGTGCCTGGTGACAGGGCAAGGGGGAATGGGCTAAAGTTGCGCCAGGGGATGTTTAGGTGGGATATTAGGAAGAACTTCTTTACCAAAAGGGTTGTTAGGCATTGGAATAGGCAGCCCAGGAAAGTGTTTCAGTCACCATCCCTGGAAGTCTTTAAAAGAGACTTCTAAAAAAGTCTTTAAAAGACATTTAGATGTAGAGCTTAGTGATATGGTTTAGTGGAGGACTTGTGTTATGTCAGAGGTTGGACTAGGTCATCTTGGAGGTCTCTTCCAACCTAGATGAGTCTGTGATTTTGTGATCTTGTCCTGCTTGGACTGTCTCAATGTCTACTGCATGAACTATTTCCTGTTTAATTTGTTCAAAGGTTTAACAGGTTACTTGATAGAACAGGTTTATAATCAGACTATAATTTGGAATGTGCAGTCTCCAAAAACCACAACACCTGAGAAAGTTTGTGTTTCTTTTTTGCCAGTTAGTAGAGACATAGGTGTTATTTTATTGATCACATTCACTGGGATTTGATGACATCAATTTTGCCATATTTTTCTTAAAAATCACTTCTCTTGTGAAATGCCTTTGACTTTTGCTTAATGCCTTTGCTTTTGCCTTGACTTTGCTTAATTGCAAAACCATAGTTCAGAAGGCTTTGGACTATTTTCTTCCCTTTCTTTAAAACTTCCTCTGCTGCGTTAACCCTACAGGATGATGTCATCAATGTGCTACAGTAGCTTCCCCCTGCTATAGTGCAGTAGATTGTAGTGCAAGGTAGATTTTCCACCCCATTTTCTCGTGTACTCTCCATAGTCATGTACGTAAAACTATAGGGTGGCATTAGGTGTATACCCACCATATATTCTTTCTTGAAGAGAAGGACATTTACTCCTGATAGCTGAGACACTAGACCATACAGATGGGGAGGAAGATGTATTCTTTTTAAGTTGGTGGACCTCTTCAGAAACTTTCTCCACAGCCAAGACTTAGGCCTATAGGGCAGAGGAGAGACTTTGTACTGATGGAGTTGTTTAATCAATTCATCCACTGTGGGTTTCTCTTGTTTTTTTTTCCAGGTCAATATCCTTCCACACTCCCTGTCACTCATAACTATCCTGCCTCAGGACAGATCTCTGGGTGGCATTCCTAAGTAGTTGTTTAACCATAAACAAAACCTGACGTGCATTCAGAAGACATAACAATAAGAACATGCTGGTTTGAACATCCCAAGGATATTCAAAGCTTTGAAGAGATATCGTTAAGTAGCCCAGAGGAGAAAAGGGAGGTGAAGAAGAAAGAGAGAGTGAACAAGTGGGAAAAAACCTGCCTCCTCCATAAAGTGGCCCCCTAAAGATAACAGGTAAAAGATGCAATTATTAATAGTTTCTCAGATATGATTTCCAAAGCATGGAGTTGACAGTAATGCTGAGTACAAATACCAGATTAGTCTCATGATCAGTAATTTTATCATATCATAAGCCAGTGCTACACAGTACAGCAAAATAATAACTTTAAACGAGCCCCCGGAAAGGATAAACAGCATGACAGGGGACACATACAGTAAGTAATGTGTTATATAACTCAATCTGGATAACAGGCACAGCAGACCTGAGATCAAAATAAATAAATAAATAAACAAATAAATAAATAAAATGTGATTAACAACTATTAAACTGATCTAATGTTTATAGCAATTTTGTTTTGTCATGCTCTGTCTAAAAGACTGTTGTGGTTTAACCCATCTGGCAGCTAAGCATCACAGAGATGTTTGCTCACCCTCTCCTCTTCCCTCTTCTACTCTACCCATCCACCCTGTTGGGATGGGGGAAAGAATCAAAACGAAAAATAAAAAAAAAGCCTGTGGAATGAGGTAAAGACAGTTTATTAGGATAGAAAAGAAAGGAAAATAGTAATAATAGTGATAACAGTACTATCATTAATAATGATAGTGATGCACAATACAATTGCTCACCACCTACTGACCAATGCCTAGCCTATCCCTGAGCAGCCCAGTCCCACAACCTCGCCAGCCACCCCATATTAATTATGCAGCATGGCATTGTATGGTATGGAATATCTCTTTGGCCAGTTCAAGTCAGCTGTCCTGATTCTGTCCCCTACCGGCTCCTGCTGCACACCCAGCGTGCTAACTGGCAGGAGAGTGTGAGAAGCTGAAAAGTCCTTGTTTTAATGTAATCAGTGCTATGCAACAATTAAAATATCAGTGTGTTATCAACATTATTCTCATCCTAAAGCCAAAACAAGAATAGACCAATCCCCACTTCACTACAGCCTCCTTTAAGGTACCTATAGAGAACGATAAGGTCACCCTGAGCCTCCTTTTCTCCAGGCTGAACAATCCCAGCTCCCTCAGCCGCTCCTCGTAAAACTTCTTCTCCAGAATCCTCACCAGCTTCGTTGCCCTTCTCTGGACTCACTCAAACACCTCCATGTCCTTCTTGTAGCGATGGGCCCAAAACTGAGCACAGTACCCGAGGTGCGGCCTCACCAGAGCTGAGTACAGGGGGAAAATCACTTCCCTAGCCCTGCTGACCACACTGCTTCTTATACAAGCCAGGATGCTGTTGGCCTTCTTGGCCACCTGAGCACATTGCTGGCTCATATTCAGCCAACTATCAACCAATACTCCCAGGCCCTTCTCTGCCAGGCAGCTTTCCAACCACTCATCTCCCAGTCCGTAACTGCTTGGGGTTGTTGCGCCCCAGGTGCAGGACCCAGCACTTGGCCTTGTTGAACTTCATACAGTTGGCCTTGGCCTATCAGTCCAGCCAATCCAGATCCTCCTGCAGAGCCTTCCTACCCTCGAGCAGATTGACACACGCACCTAACTTGGTGTCATCTGCAAACTTACTGAGGGTGCACTCGATGCCCTCATCCAGATCATCCATAAAGATATCAAAGAGAACTGGCCCTAGTACTGAGCCCTGGGGGACTCCACTAGTGACCGGCCTCCATCTGGATTTAACTCCATTCACCACAACTCTTTGTGCCTGGCTGTCCAGCCAGTTTTTAACCCAATGAAGCGTACGCCAGACCAAGCCATTAGCAACCACTTTCTTCAGGAAAATGCTGTGGGAAACAGTGTCAAAGGCCTTACTGAAGTCAAGGTAGACCACATCCACAACCTTTTCCTCATCCACCAGGCACGTCACTTTGTCATAGAAGGAGATCAGGTTTATCAAGCAGGACCTGTCTTTCATAAACTCATGCTGACTGGGCCTGATCAGTCAGCAACTACAAAAGCAGATTACGTCATACTGCCCTGTAAGTGCTGTATTATGTAATCTGCTCCATGAGTACTGAAGTCAAACTAACAGGCCTATAGTTCCTTGGGTCTACCCACCAGCCCCTCTTTTAAGATGGGCATCATGTTTGATAGCTGCCAGTCAACTGGGACTTCCCCTGATTGATAAATCATGATTCCCATGATTTCCATGATTTATCAATCATGGAAAGTGAGTTGGTCAGCTCTTCTATCAGTTCTTTCAGTGCCCTAGGGTGGATCTCATCCAGCCCCATTGACTTGCATAGATCTAAGTTCTGTAGCAGGTCACCAACCATTTCAGCATGGATTATGAGGGCCACATTCTGCACCCCATCCCCTTCTGCCAGCTCAGGATACTGAGTATCCAGAGAACAACTGGTCTTGCTGCTAAAGACTGAGGCAAAGAAGGCATTAAACACCTCAGCTTTTTCCTCATCTCTTGTCACTAAGTTTCCCCTGGCATTCAGTAAAGGATGGAGATTCTCCTTAGTCCTCTTTTTCATGCTTGTGTATTTATAAAAACCTTTTCTGTTATCTTTAACAGCATTTTCCAGATTGAGCTCAGATTTAGCCTTTCTAATTTTGTACCTGGACATCCTTACATCATCCTTATAGTGCTCCTGAGTGGTCTTACCTCTTTTTTCCAAAGATCATAAGCCTTCTTTTTTTCCCTAAGCTCAAGCCACAGCTCTCTGTTCAGCCAGGCCAGTCTTCTTCCATGCCAGCTTGTCTTTGGGCACACGGTGACAGATTGCTCTTGAGCCATTAAGATTTCCTTCTTGAAGAGTGCCCAGCCTTCCTGGACTCCTCTGCCCTTCAGAACCACCTCCCAAGGGACTCTGCCAACCAGTGTCCTGAACAGTTCAAAGTCTGCTTTCCAGAAGTACAAGACAACAGTTTTACTGGTCCCGCTCCTGACTTCTCCAAGAATAGAGAACTCTACCATTTCATGTTCACTCTGCCCAAGACAGCTGCCGACTCCAACATCTCCCACCTGTCCTTCTCTGTTTGTGAACAGGTCTAGTGGGACACCTCCCCTGGTAGGCTCACTAACCAGCTGCATCATGAAACTATCTTCCATGCTCTACAGAAACCTCCTAGACCGCTTCCTCTGAGATGTTTTTTATTTCCAGGATATGTCTGGGAAGTTGAAGAACACGAGAACAAGAGCTGACAATTTTGCAGCTTCTGCCAGCTGCCTGTAGAACCCATCATCTGTCTCCTCATCTTGGTTTGATGGTCTATAACAGACCCCCACCAGGATGCTTGCCTTGTTGGCCTTCCTGCTGATCCTAACCCAAAGGGACTACACATTATCATTCCCAGTCTCAAGTTCCATTACATCAAAACACTCTCTAATATAAAGAGCCACACCACCACCCCTTCTGTGCTGCCTGTCTCTTCTGAATGTACAGAATGTGCTCTGCACCATAGCCAGGGAGAATGGCCCCACCTGGAGCCTCTGGGAGAAAGAGCCCAGGGAAACTTGAGGTTGACCCCTAGGGTTTTGGAATGGAGGATATAGAGGATCCGAGGCCTTCTACACTCCAGCTGAAAAAGATATTTTGGTGTGGAAGTGTTGCCATGGGGGTTGACAAGTCCCATGATTGGTGATAAAATTGGACTCTTAACAGTGAGGCCATGAGAAATGTAAAGAGCTTATAAGGAACAAAGAAGGGTGATTCAGGAGATGCCTTGCTGTCTCAAACTACTTGTTCTCCAACCATTAAGATGTGGAAGTTGCTAAATGTTTGCTGTTGTCAGGCAAAGCCGTTAACCAATGAATAGTTAGTGGAAAAGGACTCCTGTAGAGCTTATGGTATAAGAGAGCCTCTCCTCAATAACGGAAGTTGAAGTTATTGTCATCAATAAAGAATTAGAAGTTATTGATCCCTAAATGAACCCTGGTGTCCGTGTTGTCATTACACCACAATTGGCACCATATGAAGTTTAATCTGCTTTGGACGTGGTTGGTACTCAAGCAGAGCTTCTCCTGGCACCCCAACTGCTGGTACTGGGCATGATATTCAAATGCATCGTGATTGATGCTACATGGAGTAAGTAGGTTACACTGATTACTCAGTGGGCTTGAATATGAAACCATAGTCACCCAGGAATCTTGGATGTGATTGTGGACTGGCCAGAAGGCAAATATCTTGGGATGTCACCAAAGGAGAGGGTGGTCTGTGACGAAGTCCCACTGTAGACCAATCTACCAGAAAATGAGAAGCAATATGTCCTGTTCACTGATGGGTCCTGTCATATTGTGGGAAACCATCAGAGGTGAAAGACTGATTTATGGAGTCCTACACAACAAGCTGCAGAAACTGCTGAAGGAGAAGGTTAATTGATCCTATTTTCAGAAGTCAAAGACATCCAGATGGCTTTAGATATCACTGAATGAGAAAAGTGGCCAGTTCTCTATCTCTACATGTATATTGGTTCATGGATGGTAGCAAATGCCCTGAGGGGTGGTTACAGCAATGGAAGCAAAGTAACTGCTAGCACAGAGGACCAAAGGACATTCCTAGCAGGCTGTCCCACTAACATGGGAGTGTGCCGCTCCCAGGCTCATCTCTAGCAAGACTGCTTTTACCCTTTTTCCCTTCCAAATCTAGTTTAAAACAATGATGCCTGCTAACTCCTCTGAAAAAAAAATCCTTTTCCCACTTTGAGACAAGTGTACCTTGTCTGTTGCCAGAAGGCCTGGTATTGTGTAAATGACCCATGATTAAAAAAGTCCTGCCAGTGACACCAGGCTTAGAGACAGGTGGCTCTAAGATCGCAAGATCTTCTTCATCTTCCTGTTTCTCCTCTCATCATCCCCTGCAACTGGAAGGGAAAAGGAGAACACTAGTTCTGTTCCTGATCCCTTTACCAGTTGTCTGAAGGCCCTGAAATTTTTCTCAATTGTCCTTGGAATTTTTGTTGGAACTTCATCACTACCTACCTGAAAAATCAGTAATGGATAATACTCTGAGAGCTGCACCAGGGTAAGAAACATTCTCTTCATATCTCTAACCTGTCCTCTAGGGAAGCAGTAGAGTTCCTTAGAAGTTAGTCCAGTCTGCATATTGAGAATTCTGCTCCCTTCAGAAGGGAATCTCCTATGACAAATATTTATTTATTTTTTTTTTTTTCTTTGTGGAAGCAGTTTTGTTACAGGGCATAGGCTGACTTAACCTTGGCAACACCTCCAAGATAGATGAACCATTGTCTTCGTTATTGTTTGCTTCCACTTGCAGAGCCTCACCTATTACACATGGACATCTGGGAATGTAGGGTAGTCAATGGGGATACATGCCTGTTGCTTCAGGCAGGAAGCTGTCTCCATTGCTTCTTGTCCTTTGAGACACTGTGTTCAACTAAGTGGAGAGAGAATAGGAAAATTCTCCATATAAGTGTTCCTGTTTGCCTGTTGGGCCTGTCTCAGGGAAGGTAAGGAGCAATTCCAGTAGTCTATCTCTCTCTTTCACTTCCTGATACTCCTCAACCTAGACACCTCCTCCCAGAGCTCTTGTCCCTAAGCAGAGGAGTTCCTCTACCTGTACACATCTTTCATAGGTGTGCTCACTACTAACTACTAACTACTACTAACTACTAACTACTAACTACTAACATCCTGTAATGGAATAAGAGTAAGGCACATTCTGCAGCCTGACACTTGTGTAGTAGCATTCTCCCACTGGAGCTGTGTCTAGGAAGATCCATGGTGGTGGTGGGTGCAGAATTTAGAGACGCAGTGGCTTTCTGGTAGGTAGATACCATTGTTTCCTGGTTCAGTGCCCTTCCTGTGTGCTCTCCTGTGCATTCTGTCCCTTGAACCATGCCACATTCTGGATGATGCACCATACCCAGTTTACCCACCCTGGTTGCCATGCTTCAGTCATTTGTGCTCCCTAGAGGCTGCCTTTCTACATGCGGGTGTGGACACCTCTGCTTCTGACCCTTCCCCAGTCTTGTCATCTACTCTCACAAGGTCTGCTGGCTCCCAGGGCTCTCTCTGCCTTGTGGAGTTTCCTTGATGCAAGAAAACTAACTCCCTGCATGCTGTGATCCCTCACTCCACTACAGAATGCAACTGCACTGGAACTGGTTGCCTCCTAGAGTCTGTTTATACAATTATTTCATATCACTGGTTGAAAAGAACATAATAGTCTGAGAAATCATATTTTATAACAATGGTTGACTGACTAAAATTATTTCATGCATCATCATCTCTGTTAATCTCAGAAGCAAAGACATCTGAATCCCCCCAAGTGGACTTCTATATGACCTACCTGTGTCTCATTATGGTGGAACTAATACACACCATTCTCTGAGAGGACAAAAGCATCTGTGGAACAAGAAAATATAACAGGTCTCTTTTGCCAGGGTAGTTCTTAACAGAGTTTGCAGGCACCAATTCTCCCAAACATCTGAAAATGAAGCAGAAGCCTTTTCACGTCTTCTTACTTGGCTTGAATTGCATTGAATATTTGAATTGAAAGTTTAAAAGAAGCTTTGAGAAAACCATTATTATTATTATTATTATTATTATTATTATTATTAATTATTATTATTATTATTATTATTATTATTATTATTTTATTTTTCAGTGGACTATATTATTTACTAGGATCAATAATAAAGATCAGTTATTGACAAGTGATCTGAGAAGAACGTGGAAATTTTTGGTAGGATTATCAGGTTATATGTTTAAATAAAAGTAGGAATCTTTGTGGAAAAGTAAACCATTTATGTAGGACTACAACTAACCATCTCACTGACATTTTAATTTTCCCAATGTCTACCATAAAAGCATGTTAAAAAAGAGAAATATTTATTGTCTGTAATTGTGGTAGAGAAATGTCATTTTTTATTAATCACAGCTTACATTTCATTAGCAAGATCCTCTCTGAGAAGTATTATGAATATTATAAACTCAGTATTCATCTGACACCAACGCTTTATTAAAATTAAGAATTTACTAATGGTGTAAATTTATTATTCTAGCTTTATGAAGGTTGATATAATTAAGATAAGTGTGCTGAGAGAAAACTGCATCTATCAAATATCTTCAAGGTGAATGGTATCAACATGTTGATATTTTAAGCCAGGATTTGAAGATTTTACAATGTAAGTTAATGAATGAACAAGCAGAGGAGGTGTCTTTGCCTGCTATTATATAAGGATAAAAGATACTGATATTCTATTTCTGCCATGGGATAATTTTGAAAATAAAGAAACGAGCACATGTCAAATTTCTTAAACCTGCTGACTTCAAAACTATTGGATCTTGTGTAGTGGGTTTACGTGGCAAGGTTTTGGTAGCAGAGAGCCATAGGGGTGGTTTCTGTGAGAAAGATCTAGAAGCTGCCCCATGTTTGGTAAGGGCCCCACTGCTGACCAGAGCTGAGCCAATAAGTGATGTTGTTTTGCGCCTCTGTGAGAGCATATTTAAGACAGGGAAAAAAACGCTGTGCCACACAGCAGCTGGGAGAGTGAGAGGAGTGAGGAGCAGCCTTGCAGGCGTCAAGGTCAGTGAAGAAGGAGGGGGAGAGGTGCTCCAGGCGCTGGAGCAGAAGTCCCCTGCAGCCCATGGAGTACCATGGTGGAGCAGGATTCTACACTGGAACCCGTGGAGGAGACCACGGTGGAGCAGGTGGCCCTGCACTGATGAAGGCTGCTGCCTGTGGAAGACCCCTGCTGGAGCAGATTCCTGGCTGGACAAGTAACCAGTGGAGGGGAGACTATGCAGGAGCATGTGACCTGGCAGGAGCTGCTGCCCATGGGGGACCCAGGTTGAAGCAGTTTTCTCCTGAGGGATGAACCCTGTGGTACGGACCCATATCTGGAGCAGTTCTGGAAGAGCTGCTGCCTGTGGGAAGCCCATGCCGGATCAGTTCATCAAGGACTGCATCCCATGGGAGGGACCCCACAGCACAGGGGACGAGAGTGACCGAGAAGGAGCGGCAGAGAAGAAGCACTGTAGACTGACCATAACCCCTATTCCCCTGTTCCCCTGCACCACTCAGAGGGAGGAGGTGGAAGAGGGTGGATGGGGAGAAGGGGAAGGTGCTTTTGGTTTCTTTCCTTTGTTCCTCACTTCTCTAGCTTGTTAGTAATAAGCAATAAAACTTACTATCTCCCTATGCTGAGTCTGTTTTGCCCATTACAATAATTACTGCATGATCTTCTTATCCTTATCTCAACCTTTGAGCCCTTTTCATTGTATTTCCTCCCTGTTCCTCTTTGAGGAAGGGGAGTGAGAGAGTGGCTGTGGTGGAGCTCGGCTGCTCACTCGAGTGGAACCATGACATCTTGTTCCATTTATTTATTTACTTTTACGAACAAGTAAGACAGTATTAAAAAGTTACTTCTTTACCCTGCATAGCATACACATGATTTAGTTTCAAACATTCAATAAGCAAGAGACAACAAATTTTATTAATTTGTCTGGATTTCTTGCTAGTGGGCCTAGAAATACATGCTGCTTAAGAGAATCTCTCTGTTCTGTTATTTTCATGCTGTAGAATACCATATATAAAATCTACTTAATGGAACTTGTAAACATTGAAAATGGGTTAATTTTCTGTTAGATGGGAATTAATCATTGTACCATTTCCAAAGCTCATTACAATTTTTAGTACATAACTTGATTAATTTCTCCCCTTTTGTCCTCCTGGTTTAATTGTCAAGGGAATGAATTATTATGGAATACTAAGAGTATGGATATAGTTTATGAATTACAGTAGTAGACTATGATCTTTTCAACACTTGTTGCTCTGGTTGGCCATTCAACTATGAAATTTATTACTGGCTGTCACTTAGGGTCCATAAAGCTCAGTATTTTCCACTTTCAGAGAGCACTTTTATCTTTTATTTTTATGAAAATAAAATAAATAAATAAATAAATAAATAAAGATTTAAAAATCAGTGGAACAGAAACAGCAGCATCATTGGGTGAAAAATTTTCTAGTTTGCATTTAGTCTCTTAAGAGTGAGTTGAGTCTGCTAAGCATAGATTGTCCTAAAGAAGAACCTGTAGCCTTCAAGTGCATTTAGGCAAATAACAGACTGTTCAGGGTAGTTGAAATACTATAATCACAACAAATAATGGTAATACCTCATATGATATTCATCACTATCCTATCACTGTTCATCACTACCCCAACTATCAGGCAAAGAAATCAAAAAAAAAGTTTACTATTTTTAAGTAGTGCATATTCATTGGAAATGGTTGAAATTATCAGGTAGATGTACAGATGGAGTACTACTTTGACAGAAAATAAGGAGATCAAAACCTACAGTGAAAGAAACTAATGAGTGACCTATTTTAAATCACAGGGTTATTATGTAAAGTGAGTAGGTCCTAAAATTATTTTAATTTAGTAATGGAAACTGCAGTTAAAAATGTTATCAAATTTATCTTTAATTCATATATGGTTTGGGACCAACTGAAATTGTTTTTTACCTAGTGTTCAATAAAGAAAAAAAAATATTATTTAAGTTTCAATTAAATGCATTTTCAGAAGTAATCTATATGTGGGTACAAGCTACTTAATCATACACCTGAACTAAGTTATTAGACTTTTCTGCAACAAAAATGAATAACACAGCTGAATAACTGCTGAATGATCTGTACTGGCTCTCTGTCAGACATAGTGTCATTGCTGTTTCTCCACTACAACATGTTCTACAATAAAGTCAGTTATAAGGAAAGCATCTTTATTCAGTTATGTTAACCCCAGTTTGCTGATAAAACATGAGTCAAGATAAAAGATATTTCTGTAAAAATCACTGTCTTTAAAATCAAATCAGCTTGTGTAGCTCACTCCAACACAGCCCCAGCCCTCCCTGCTCCACCACTGGAACAGTAAAAGCATTGAATTTAAATTCCTATTACGTTGGGCAGAAAGTGAGTTTAATATATACTTGTACAACGCAATGTATATTACAATCCCTTCTGAAGTAGGGGTTAGAGACCCATAGAGTATCAAAGACACAAGGGATGTTAATGGGATAGAAATCACAAAAGAGCCTGGGAATGGTCATGCAGGACTTATGGCTTTTCCCCCTCAAAAGCTGGCAGGATCTGTAGCCCACTGAACTCCATCTACACCAATGCACACAGCATGGGCAACAAAGAGGAGGAACTGGAAGCAATTGTGCAGCACAAGGTCTGTGACATAGATGCTATCACCAAAACATGATGGGACAACTTCACAGAACCACAGAATCATCTAGGTTGGAAGAGATTTCCAAGATGACTACCAACCTCTGACATAACACTAGCCAGTCCTTCACTAAACCATATCACTAAGCTCCACATCTAAACGTCTTTTAAAGGCCTCCAGGGATGGTGACTCCACCACTTCCCTGGGCAGCCCATTCCAATGCCTAACAACCTTTTCAGTAAAGAAGTTTTTTCCTAATATCCAACCTAAACCTCCCCTGTTGCAACTTTAGCCCATTCCCCCTTGTCCTGTCATCAGGCACGTGGGAACCCTTTTCGCCAGGCTGAAAAATCCCAGCTCCCTCAGCCACTCCTTGTAAGACTTGTTCTCCAGAATCCTCACCAGCTTCGTTGCCCTTCTCTGGACTCACTCAAACACCTCCATGTCCTTCTTGTAGCGATGGGCCCAAAACTGAGCACAGTACCCGAGGTGCGGCCTCACCAGAGCTGAGTACAGGGGGAAAATCACTTCCCTAGCCCTGCTGGCCACACTGCTTCTTATACAAGCCAGGATGCTGTTGGCCTTCTTGGCCACCTGAGCACATTGCTGGCTCATATTCAGCCAACTATCAACCAATACTCCCAGGCCCTTCTCTGCCAGGCAGCTTTCCAACCACTCATCTCCCAGTCCGTAACTCCGCTTGGGATTGTTGCACCCCAGGTGCAGGACCCGGCACTTGGCCTTGTTGAACTTCATACAGTTGGTCTTGGCCCATCCGTCCAGCCAATCCAGATCCTCCTGCAGAGCCTTCCTACCCTCGAGCAGATTGACACACGCACCTAACTTGGTGTCATCTGCAAACTTACTGAGGGTGCACTCGATGCCCTCATCCAGATCATCCATAAAGATATCAAAGAGAACTGGCCCTAGTACTGAGCCCTGGGGGACTCCACTGGTGACCGGCCTCCATCTGGATTTAACTCCATTCACCACAACTCTTTGTGGCTGGCTGTCCAGCCAGTTTTTAACCCAATGAAGCGTATGCCAGACCAAGCCATTAGCAACCACTTTCTTCAGGAAAATGCTGTGGGAAACAGTGTTAAAAGCCTTACTGAAGTCAAGGTAGACCACATCCACAGCCTTTCTTGTGTGACTGGAGCACTTCAATGGATAGCTACTAATTCTTCAGAATGGATGGCCAGGAAGAAGTGGCAATGGGATAGCCCTGTATGTTAGGGAGTATTTGAATTGTCTTGAGATTAATAATGGTGAGGACAGGGCTGAATGATAATGGGTAAGAATTTGGGGGAAGACCAATGAGGCAGATTTCCTGGTGGGCATCTGTTATAGACCACCTAATAAAGATAAAGAGACTGATGAAATATTCTATAAAAAGCTGGGAGAAGTCTCTCAATAGGTAGCCCTTGTTCTCGTGTGGGACTTCAACTTATCAGATGTATGCTGGATATACAACACATCAGGGAGAAAACAGTCTAGAAGGTTGCTGGAGCATGTGTAATATAACTTCCGAACACTGCTGGTGAGTGAGACAACACAGGACTATGCCTCACTTGATCTTTTGTTTGTAGACAGAGAAGGACTTGTGGGTGATGTGAAGACTGGATGCTGTCTCGGGAACAGCAATCAAGAATTAACAGAGTTTTCGATACTTGGAAAAGTAAGGAGAGTGGTTAGCAGAACTTCCACCCTGGACTGAGAGGGCAGACTGTTAAAGAGATTGGTTCTCAGAATCCCTTGGGAGGCAGTCCTAAAGGGCAAAGGAGTACAGGAAGGCTGGACACTCTTCAAGAAGGAAATCCTAGAGGCATAGGAGCAGGCCATCCCCACATGCCAGAAGATGAGCCAAAGGGAGGGGGGCGGAGTGAGGATAGCAGGAAGAAAACCATCCTGTCTGAACAGAGATCTGTGGCTAGAGTTCAGGAAGAAAAAGAGGGTTTATAATCTTTGGAAGAAGAGGCAGACCACTCAGGAGAACTATAAAGAAGTTAGGCTGTTCAGGGAGAAAATTAAAAAGGTCAAAGTCCAACTGGAGCTCAGTCTGGGTGCTGCTGTTAAAGACAATAACAATGTTTTCATAAATACATGAACAAGAGAAGGAAGACCATGGAGAATCTCCAGACTTTATTGGATGGTGGTGGTGGTGGTGGGGAACATAGTAACAAGAGATGAGGTACTTAATGCCTTCTTTAGCAGCAAGACGAGTTGTTCTCTGGGTACTCAGTAAAAAACTGGCTGTGTGCCTAGGCCCAGAGAGTTGTGATAAATGGAGTTAAATCCAGCTGGAGGTCGGTCACTGGTGGTGTCCCCTAAGGCTCAGTATTGGGGCCAGTACTCCTTAGTATCTTTATCAATGATCTGGATGAGAGGATTGAGTGCACCCTCAGTAATTTTGCAGATGACACCAAGATAGGCATTAGTGTTGGTCTGCTTAAGGGTAAAAAGTCCCTGCAGAGGGATCTGGATAGGCTAAACTGATGGGCCAAGGCCAACTGTATGAAGTTCAACAAGTCTAAGTGCTGGGCCCTGCACATGGGGCGCAACAGTCCCATGCAATGTTACAGGCTTGGCAAAGAGTGGTTGGCAAGCTCGTCGGCGGAAGAGGGCCTGGACGTATTGGTCAACAGTCCACTGATTATGAGCCAGCGGTGTTCTCGGGTGGCCAAGAGGACCAACAAGTCTGGCTCATAAAAGAAACCATGTGGCCAACAGAACAAGGGAAGAGATTGTCCCTCTGTACTTGGTTCTGGTGAGGTTGCACCTCAAATGCTGCGTTCACTTTTGTGCCCCTCACTACAAGAAGGACATTGAGGTTCTGGAGCAACTTACTTCAATGTTTTTGTTTGTTTGTTTGTTTTTGTTTTAGGAAGAGAAGATTATAAATCATAGAATCATAGAATCATTAAAGCTGGAAAAGACCTCCAATATCATCTGGTCCAACCACCCTCCTACCACCAATGTTACCTACTAAACCATGTCCCTAAGTACTACATCCAACCTTTCCTTAAACACCCCCAGGAAGGGTGACACCACCACCTCCCTGGGCATCCCATTCCAATGCCTAACAACTCTTTCTGAGAAGAAATTTCTCCTAATTTCCAACCATCCATCCTAATTTCCAGCTGGCCATCCAGACTGTTTTTAACCCAGCAAAGAATGTACCTGTCCAGGCCATGGGCTGCCAGTTTCTCCAGGCTGGCTGGGTCTGATGCCCTGGTTGACTTGCACATGTTGTGTGATTGTATTCAAGATGACCTGTTCCATAACCTTTCCTGGCACCCATGTTAGACTGACAGGCCAGTAGTTCCTTGTATCCTCCTTATGACCCTTCTTATAGATGGGCAGCACATTAGCAAGTCTCCCATCATCTTTGGCTTGTAAAAGAAACAATCTGTACTTGTATAAGAAACTCTGTCCTTTGTTCTGGTGAGGCCACACTGAATATTGTGTTCACTTTTGTACCCCTCACTACAAGAAGGACATCAAAGTGCTGGAGCATATCCATGAAGGGCAACAAAGCTGGTGAAGGTTGAAGAGGACAAATGTTATGAGGAGTGGCTGAGGGAGTTGGAGTTGTTTAGCTTGGAGAAAAGAAGGCTCAGGGGAGACCTTACTGGACTTTACAATTACCTTAAAGGAGGTGGGGATTGCTTTCTTCTCCCAAGCACCAAGTGAAAAGAAAAGGAGAAATGACCTAAAGTTGTCCCAAGGGAGGTTTAGGTTGGATAACAGGAGAAATTTATTCACTTAAGGAGTTGTGCAGCATTAGAATAGGCTGCCCAGGGAAGTCACTGAGTCACCATTACTGGATGTCTTCAATAAATATGTAGATGTAGAACTAGTAGCATGGTTTAGTAGTGGATTTTAGTACCAGATTAAAGGTTGGATCTTAGAGATCTTTTCCAACCTGAATGATTCTTTGATTCTATGCTTCCAGTATCCAACCTTCTAACAGGAAATGTACAAGTGTAACAGGATTTACAATAAAATCTTGAGAAGTGTCAAATCCTACAGTGCATATCAGGAAGTATGCAGGGAAACAAACATTTAGTGAGACTTAGCAGTGTTAGGGCTTCTGCTTTGTGTTCTTGAGCTTTACATGTAGTCATATTTTAAAACTAGATCAGTTCCTTAGTCTCCTTTGCTGTTATTAGTGAACAAATGAGTTTATGTTAGTATAGGGTTCTTCCTGTAATATAGAAAAAAAAAAAAAAAAAGTTATAGCAAATATGGCACGTAAGACATTCCATTCTTCTCTTCCTACTAGGTGTCAAAACTTTGTCATCTAAAATTCTGACTGTTCCTTAGAAATTGAATGTTTAACAGATGGATGAAAAACTGAAAAGGCAATACGCACTCATAGCCCAGAAAGCCAATCATATCCCGAGCTGCATCAAAAGCATGGCCAGAAGGTCAAGGGAGGTGATTTTTCCCCTCTACTCTGATCTCATGAGACCCCACCTGGAGTACTGTGTTCAGATCTACAGTCCCCAGCATGAGACATGGACTTATTAGAGCAATTCCAGAGCAGAGCCACAAAGATCAGAGGGTTGGAGTATCTCTCCTATGAAGACAGGCTGAGGGAGTTGGGGTTGTTCAGCGTGGAGAAGAGAAGGCTCCGGAGAGACCTTATAGTGGCCTTCCAGTAATTAGACTGTGCCTACAGAGAAGCTGTGGAGGGTCGCTTTATCAGGGAGTTTAGTGACAGGATTGGTGAAGGGGTAATGATTTTAAGCTAAAAGAGATTTAGATTTCATATTAGGAAGAAATTCTGTTCACTATGACATTGGTGAGACACTGGAGCAGGTTGCCCGGAGAAGCTGTAGATTACTCATCCCTGGAAGAGTTTAAGACCAAGCTGGATGGGTCTTTGAACAACCTGATCTAGTGAAAAATGTCCCTGCCCATGGCAGAGGGCTTGAAACTACATGACCTTTAAAGTCCCTTCCAACTGAAACCATTCTATGATTCTATGAATACATTTTCACATATCTGCAGCCAGAGCATAATATGCATCTCCTTAGTTCATCAGAGGAAGACAGAATAGAGGGTTAATCAATTAAGACAGGCAAAAGATTAGAATAAAAATTGGAATACAAGAGCTTCATAATTCCATCATTACTCTTATTATTTTCAAGTTAAGACACTGTTAACTTCTCTACTCATCTTAAATGTAAATATTCTTACACTTAACGTATGATAAAATCACTAAAAGGAATTGTTGAAATTTTTTCGTCCTTTACCCCATACTAGCTGCACCTTTTTATTATTATTATTATTATTATTACTAATTTTATTTTTTTACTATTTCCCCCCTCAACATTGCATCATCTGGGGATTCTTTTATCTTCTAAGTTAATAAGTTCATATGACAGATTTATTTTCCATTTACTCTGCTGCATTTATGTGATTCCTCCTCCTACTATGACAAAAAATGAAAAAAAAAAAATTCTACCTTTTGGTGTAAATTTTCAAATATCATTATGGCTTTAGGCAAATAGTTCATAACTATTCTTTTCATCCACCCTCCTTAAATCTGCTTGAAATAAATATTTATTACTGTTAAGGTTATTAAGAGAGTATTTCCTACTAGGTGTTAAAACTTTGTCATCTAAACTTCTGACTGTTCCTTAGAAATTGAAAGTTTAACAGGTGGATGAAAATGTGTGTGTGTATATGGTTGGTGGGGGTGTGTGTGCGGCTTTGTTCCCCATCCCAGACTTCCAAGTGAAGAAGCTGAGTACTCTGAGAATAAGTTATCTAACTATTAAAAGCAGATGTAAAGAAGTTATTAAGGACCTCGTCCTTTTCCTTATCCTCAGTAATCATGTTACCCACCATATCCCATAAAGGATAGAGATTCTCCTTGGCCTTCCTCTTACTGTTAATATGTTTGTATAAACATTCATTTATTTATATATTACCACACAGGTTGAGCTCATCAAGTCTTTAGCCTTCCCCATTTTTTCTTTGCATATGCTGGCAGCTTCCTTGTACTGTCCCCTAGTTGCCTGTCTCTTCTTCCATCAGACATAAACTTTTACTCCAGGATACTCAGGTAAAGTACCCTGTTCAGCCACTCCCATCTTATTCCTTACCAGTTCATTTTATGTCACTTGGGGCCTTTAAGACTTCCTTCTTTAGGAGTGTTCAGCCTTTCTGGAACCCTCTGCCCTTCAGGACAAACTCCCAATGAACCCTCCCTGCCAGTGTCCCGAACTGTTCTAAGTCTGCTCTCCAGAAGTCCAAGATCACAGTTTTACTGCCTCCCCCTCCTGACTTCACCAACAATAGAGAATCCTACTATTTTACGGTCACTCTACCTAATATATCCTCTGACCATCTCCCACCTTCTTTGTTCATGAAGAGGAGGTGTATAAGAACAGCCCCCCACACAAGGCAGGTATCTTCCACACACTCCAGGAAGGTTCCTGGAGTAGACTGCTTCTTCAGGGCTGTATTGAATTTCAAGCATATGTCCAGGAAATTGAAGTCTCACATGAAAACAAGTGCTAGCAACAGCACAGTTTCTGCCAGCTTCTTGTAGAATACCTCATCCATCTCTTCATCCTGGTTTTGTGGTCAATAAAGGATCCCCACCAGGGATGCCTTGTTAGCCATCCCACTGATCCTTATCCCTAGGTATGGGAGTATCATCATGGAGGCTGACAAGCCCCCCCATGGTTGGTGATAACATTGGACTCTTAACAATGAGGCCATGAGAAATGTAAACAAGTTAGAAGAAACAAAAAAGGGTGATTCAGGAGACACCCTGCTGTCTCAAACTGCTTGTTCTTCAGCCATTAAGACATGGAAGTTTCAAAATGTTTGCTGTTGCCAGGCAAAGCTGTTAACCAATGAATAGTTAGTGGAAAAGGACTGCTGTAGAGCTAATGGTATAAGAAGGGAGCCTCTCCTCAATAAAGTTGAAGTCAAAGTTATTGATCCTAAAAGAACCCCGGTGTCAGTGTGGTCTTTATGCCACAAAAGAAACCTGAACAGGGAAATGAAGAACACTATGCCACACCTAATAACTCCACCTTATCATTCCCAGCCCCAAGCTCTACAACATTAAAAAACTCTAATATAGAGAGCCACACCACCACCCCTCCTTTGTTGTCTGTCCCTTCTGAAGAGCTTTTAACCATCCATTGCAGCACTCCAGTCACGGTAGTGGTCTCACCACATTTCAGTAATGGCAACTAGGTCATACTTTGTCTGCTGCACAATGGCTTCCAGCTTCTCCTGGTTTTTGCCCATCCTTTGTTCATAAGTGGAGATGTGCTTCACGTTAGCCATTGCCCAAATGTAAAACAAAGCTTTTAATTATGAAGAAACAGAATTCATTGCAAAGGGAGTTTAATGCAGATTTTTTACAGACATACAGAAGTCTCTCAAGATCTGTGTGTTCAGAGACAGACTCCTCTTCTTGCAGATATATTACACACAGTTTGAAATGTTATACTTTGTATATCAGATTGGCCAGAGGTGTTTATGACTATGAATGACTGTGAATTTGAAATAACTTACAAATCTTATTAAACCAGGAGAAACAGATTTGATGAATTTAACACAAAATTCACTAGATTCTTCAATGGTTTGCAAATATCATGACACACCCATACTAGTTTGCTCAGGCTATTTTCAGATATTTTAAATGAAGCTGTTTTAACTATATGCTCAGCTTAACAATGCACATAAATAGGTATTCTAATCTCATTTATTTAAATGTGTGTCTAATTCCGTACCAAATATCACTATTTTCTCAAAAGAATTATCAATATTGGGATACTTGTCAAAAATGAATGTTAGACACATTGGTGAATAAGAATCCATAGTTTCCATAAGGAAGAAAAACTTAAGCTTCCCTTAGCTTTTCTGGCAACAAGGAATATACGACTTTGAACAAACACTTGAAGAAATTGGTGGTATACTATGAACTTAACCAGACTTTAAAATATTATTTCCTTGAATTACTTGTGGGCTTCAGAAGAAAGGAAAAAAAATCAAGACTTTTAATACAGAAATGAATGCAAATGTTGTTATTCAGTTATGTCATAGTTGTTTCGTGTCAGTACAGCTATGGCATTTTTATGTGCACTGTTTGTTCTTTTGTTCATTTATCATAGATGTATATTGACATTTATTTTACTCTGAATTTATAGAACAAAGACTTTACTTCAGTCTGCTAAAGACATGAAATATGGCATTGTTGAGTACATTGTATGAAAGAAGAGGGTTATTATTTGAAGTTGAAAAATGGTCTTGACTTTTGATTATTTATCTACTTCTGAAGATGATTGTATAGGAAGTACTTTAGATCATGTAGTATTTTTTAATATTTTATATTTCTTGATACCTAGGAAATGGACATTTTAAGACACAAATAAGTCTAACCAATCACTGAAATCTTCACTTCCTTACATAAGGCTTTCTTAGCGTTCCCATCCTCAGATACTCTTTAGTTTTCCACAGTTCCTTTAGAACATGGAACTAATCTATCTAATGTATTTATATGTCTGGTTTCTATATTTCAACATGTTTTCCATTGTTTCTTTATTATTTTAATATTGAAAACTGTCCAGTCTCTATACAATCAAGTCTCAACACAGAAAACAGACCTTAAATAATGACAACAGAGGGTATATGAAACTCATGCATAGAATTCAGGAAGGATATGTCAGTTAAATAAATATATTTTCTGTCATAAATTAATGTACAAAATCTGAATTAAGATATGATATATAGACCCACTCTTATCAGAGTTGTTTACAACAGCTGAAATTAAAATACAAGAACAATATTTAAACACTCAAAAGTTCCTTCTGAAGTTTCTATGAAATTCAGAAAAATATGTTATCTGTAAGGGTATGTTTGTACAAACACAAAACTGAATTATTATATATATATTTCTATAGCTATAGTATCTATAACAAAAGAAGAGGTTAAAACTGAATATAAGGTGAATCTTTTTTTCCTTGAGGCCAGTCAAGAGGAAGATGAGGTTTCTTCTATCATTAGTTTTCAAGCCCAACCAGATGAGAACCTGAGCAACCTGACCTGAAATCATGACTGACCATCCTGTGAATAGGAAGTTGTACCACAAGTCTCCTGAGGTCATTCTCAGCCTGAATTATACTAAAGTTTTTACTCTTCTAGCAGTCTGAAACTGCTTGAAAAATAGGGGAAAAAAAAATTAAAAAAAAATAAAA
Organism: Netta rufina; assembly: GCF_964035555.1. Taxonomy (NCBI): domain Eukaryota; kingdom Metazoa; phylum Chordata; class Aves; order Anseriformes; family Anatidae; genus Netta; species Netta rufina. The sequence goes on from NC_140126.1 coordinate 42,504,939, forward strand.
AAAAAATTACTTCATCTAAAATCTTGAACATGTCCAAATTCAGTATCTGCAGATTATACATCCACTGCTTAATGGAGAAGATAGCCAAGTAGATTTCATTTTTTCTATTATTATTATTATTTTAAATCTAATTAATTACATGACATTCTATTTGCTTAGCAGATTCATCAACCTGCTAATTAATGGAGAGCTATTCATCTCTTAGCAGAACAACACCCTCCACAACCCCCCCAACCCAAAAAAAAAAAAGTCAGACCAAAAGAACTGTACTGACTGATGTTTTTTTTTCTCTCTCTCTATTTAATTATCAATATCTGTAATGCTTGTATAAAGAGGTAGAATCATTAAAAGGTTTTTAATACTTACTAACTAATTGAAAAGTAAAAAATTAAACATACACATTTAATAAATGTAAAACCTTGTCACAGTTAAAATATCTTTTAACTTATTATCTTGAAACACAAAGAGAAGCACCAATTATATTTAAAATGCTGTTTTATTCACCAGCCAGCCTACTCTAAGTTGCTACTAACTAAAGAATTCTAGCTTTTCTTTTAAAACTGACTAAAAATTATGAATGTAATACAAGACCACAAACAATTATTTAAGTGCAGATTTCCTTCTTGTTGTTTCATTATTAAAATTGGTTGTTTCAATCACTGTATTTAAATAAGCACATTTGAGCCACTAGACATAGGATAGTGATATCAGTAGTGAAAATTTCAACTAAAATTTAAAAATTCATGCACATTCTGGGATGACAAAGTATGAAAAGAGAGAAATGTTAAATAACAAGTTAATCGATGCATGAAATTTAATGAGAAAAAGTACTGAATTTGTGCAGGAAAAGTAACTGTAATCTTCATAAGTCTCTCTCAGCATCTTATCTTTAAAAACAAAACAAACAAACAAAAAAATAAAATAAATATTAAATAAAATAAAATAAAATAAAATAAAATAAAATAAAATAAAATAAAATAAAATAAAATAAAAAGTACATTTTGTTTCACAGTCATTTTGTAATTACGTTTAATTTCCTTTCAGAAAAAATATATTGTCCATACGTATATATGGAAATAACAATATATGGAATAATAAGGAATTATTATTATAATATATAATATAATTATATATAATATAATATATATATAATATAATAAGATAATATAATTATATAATATGTATATAAAGAGAGAAATAAAATATTTGCATTAAAACACAGGCCAGTAATTTGATTCATAAGGGCCAGATATTATCAACAATTATTCAAGCAAAACATAAGTTAAGCCTACATAATGATGGCTTATATAGATACAAACCTCATTAATTTCTTTATGTATAAATATTATTTATACATATTATTACATTAAATTTATTTGACACAAATTACCAACTTTGAGAGGTGATACACATCTTCAACAGAGGCATGAACAACAAGTTGGAGGTGCCCTCTACTCTTCCCTTGTGAGTACTCACTTAGCAGTGAGCTCACTTAGAGTGAGCATCAATCTTTGTGGCACCCAGCACAGAATACGTGGACCTGTTAGGGTGGGTCCAAATGAGGTCCCATCAAGGGGCTGGGGCTCCTCTCCTATGAAGAGAAGAGCTGGTGATGTTCAGGCTGGTGAAGAGAAGGCTCCATGGAGACCTCAGTAAGGCCTTCTGGTATTTAAACAGAGCTTATAAAAAGACAGACAGTGACTTTTTTACATCAGTACATAGTGATAGGGCAAGGGGGGAACAATTTTAAACTAATATTTAGATTAGATGTTAGGAGGAAACTTTTTTTATTTTATTTTATTTTTATTCTTTTAACAGATGAAGAAGAAGGCTGGTTTGGCTTGGCCTGGCTTAACTAAGATCTTCTAGATCTTAGTTGGAAAAGGAAAGTGTATGGACATTTGAAGCCAGGTCAAGTGACATAGGAGGATTACTGAGATGCTGTTCACTACTTTAGGGAACAAATTCTTGTGGCCATAGCTCAATTAGAGTTGAAGCTAGCAAGTACTGTGGGAGACAACAATCAGGACTTTTTTCAAGTGTGTTATAAGCAAAAGAAAGACCAGAGATAACATTGGTCTCTTATTTGGTGAGGCTGGTCACCTCACAAATATGGACTTAGACACACTTATGATCTTCCTCGACTCTGTCTTTAACGCTGAGAGTTGAAAGGCCTTTCACAGACATCTCAACAGACTAGAAGGCTGGGCAATTACCAACTGAATGAACTTTAACAAGAACAAGTACTGGATTCTGCACTTGTGACAGGGCAATCCTGGATATATATATACAGACTGGGGTATGAGAGGCTGGGGAGCATCCCTGCAGAAAGAGATCTGGGGGTTCTGCTTGATGGAATGAATCAACACTGTGCCCTGACAAACAGGAGGGCCAACTGTATTCTGGGGTGCCTCAAACACAGCATAGGTAACCAGTCAAGGAAGTGATTGTCCCAACCCTCTGCAGGTGAAGCCTCACTTCAAATACTCTGTGAATTTTTGGGTACCACAATATAAGGATAGAATACTACTAGAGAATATCCAAAAGAAGGCAACAAAAATGTATAAAGGCCTGGAGGAGACACTCAGCATGAAGCTGCATCTGCAGATATTCAGGTTGGATATTAGAAAAAGATTCTTCACTGAGAAGGTGATTGGGTTCTGGAACAGTCTCCCCAGGGAAATGGTCATTGCAGCAACCCTGACAAAGTTCAAGAAATGTTTGAACAACATTCTCAGATATAAGGTTTAACTTGTAGGTAGTCCAGTGTGGATCCATGAGTAGGACTTGATGATTTTTGTGGGTCTCTTCCAACTTGGGACATTCTATGATTTTATGATTTCTTCCTAGTGGACCACAGCATTATCAGGTCTCAAGTGAATCTGCCATGATAAATGGAAAGAGAGTTTACTAAGCCACAGATATCCAGTGGAGGTGGTCAAGCTACAGCTGTTCTCGGGCTCCATTTCTGACAACTGCCATTCTAAGAAAAAGAGAAAGTCAGCTAGTTTCCTGAAATTTCTCCTGCCTCAGGTTACTTTAAGCTAAAATTAGAAAAAAATAAATACTTATAAAGACAACATAAAATAGTCAGATATGTTGCATAAATCATTGGGTGTTGGTACAGATGAAGATAAACAAAACAAAAACAAGGACACATCTAATTACTTTCTTCTCATTCTGTTTAACAGCTAGCAGACTTTAAGCCTGAAGTTGTCAAAGTCATTGAAATTCTGTCCTCCTTTTTCCTCCAATATTCATTAACACAAGTTTAGGCCTTCCTCTCACCAAACCCATCCCTGGCACCTCTACTTTAAAGTTCTTAAAGACAGAGAGCCAAACAGTTGTCACTTACTTCATCCAAAGTCAAGATTGGATTTATCTATTCTAATTTACATCTATGGTAATTTTCTAAACTTGTTTTATGGTCAATAAAGGGAACAAGCTGCTTCAATTCATCTCATACTAAAATAGACATATAAAATAGGTTACATTAATCACTCTGCAGAAATTCCTACTTCTGAAGGGCAACTATAAAGAGGTCCCAAATGTGTATGCTCAAGGAGTTTGGAAGTGTTTGCTCCGTTAAAGATATCTAAAGGTAGATGAGACAAATATTCATATAGGTTTAATTAAATCCATTACATCCTTATAAAACATATTGATGTTTTATACATATATATGTGTATATATATAATATATATATTATTATAACATATATATATATAATAACATGTATATTTTATTATAACATATAATAAAACAAATATTATATAAACTTATATAATATTACTTGCCCTGGGACTAAATGTTCAGGTCCATATACAAACATAGTCTTGTCTACAGACACTTAACCTACTGCTCACAGAATCACATATCTAGGATTTTATACATACAGCTCACAACTGTATATTTGAACCCAAAAGTCAGTAGTTACCACAGTCTCTGAGGTGGTAACTAGGATTTCCTATTTCATTTCCCATTAAACTCTATTTTATATGAGAATTTGTAATGACAGAACTTTTGAACAGTGGCAAAAACGGTAATCCTAAATTGCTGAGGTTTTTGAAATTGTCTGATACAACACTTTCTTAAGCAGATAAATGGAATCTGTCTTATATGAAATCTCTACAAGACAGTTTGCAAAGCTATTTGTAAATGATAATCAGAAAATACTTATGAATGCGGTGTTGTAGAAGTGAAAACTTATGAGGTGAAGGATTCCACATGGTTTCTTTTAGTCTGTTAGGTTGTAAAATAAATTAAGTGCATGACACTTTTGCAGGCACTACACTGAAGAAAAATGACAATTCAGTAGAAAACATGGCTTGAGTTCACAAGAACCATAACAAAGAATCATTGAATGCAATCCCATTTTTCTGTGGAGAAAAATAAATAAATAAATAAATAAATAAAACAAAATGAACAAACAAACAAACAAACAAAACCCACTGAGAATATAAATTTCCAGTGATCTGCTTATAAAAAATAACAAATTGACAAGGCAATATAAAACAATTGTTTAGAAAATGCATAAATATAAAATCAGGTCAGCATCCTCTTGAGAGCTTGGGAAAGACTGATAAAATTAGGGTTGCTGAATTAGAAAATCAATCAATCAATTAATTAATTATAAGATAGGCTCCTAAAAATTAGAAGAGGGCAATCTCTTTCCCATTTTTAATCTTGGAATGATTAGAGGTCACAGGTTTAAATTACAGCTGGTGAGATTTGGGTTTGACATTAGGAAACTTTTCCATGTTAATAATTGTCAAACACTACTAATATATTTCCTAGGAAGCTTGATTAAAGGGAGAGAACAATTGTATCAGATATCTTAATAATTCTTTATATCAAAACATATAATAAAAAAAATAAAAATTAAGAAAAAAGGAAGGGAGAAGTTTCATGTAATTACATTAATTTTATACAATTAAACATTCTTCACTTTTACAATGTATAGATTATTTGTCTTTGGATTTTGCTGAATACAGAAAATTTCTGAGAGCTCACTGTTGAAAAATAGATTCATCATTGAAGATTAAGCTATACCAAAAATGCTGACACAAATTTACGTAAAGAGAGATGAACACTGTACTGTGATGGTAATTAGTAACAAAATAAATCAAGAGGATTGGCGGTAGTACTGCCAACTATCTATCTGTTCTATTATTTACAGTGACTGAGCACACATTTAAAAGTACTTTGCAGGGAATTTATTGTAGAATTTTGTATTAAATTAACTAGTATTCTTCATTAGTGGATGTGGTGTAAATATGACACAACAAAACTGTCTGCTTCACTTCTGATAGAACTTATGTGCTCATGAACACTGATGAAGTATTTTAAATGTTATAAATGTGGTGCATATGTGCATGAACAGTCAATCAGGCTTAGTTTTGGAAAGAAAAATTCTGAGTGTAATCAGATTATAAAATTGAGTCAGCATATTTAAGAATGAATAGAAGCAATAGAATTTCATAAAACTGTCAAACTAGAAAAAAAATATACATTTTCATAACTGCTGGATGACTTTGTTATTTCTCACACATGTCAAATTCAGTGAAGGAAGCATTGTTTTATCTTCAAATCTTAAGGAGCTTCCTGATGTAATGAACTCTTGGTTGTTAAAATTGAGACATATCCAGCATTTTTTATTTATCTATTAATGACACCATCTTCTGACAAAATAACTGCATTAAAATAACAAATATGTGCAATACCAGATTTATTAATATTTAGAGACACATTCAAATAATGTGTTGCTTTTATTAAGACCTAGACAACGTCCAGTTTATAACACAAGTGTGCAATGTATTTTTTTTGCACCATTTTTTGGTACAATGTTTCTTCTAGGTCCACTGACTTCAGCTCTACAGACCTGAGAACTATCTTCCCAATTTGACAGACTTGTTATGTTTGTAGAGAAGGTTATTCTACACTACTGCCTCAACCTCAAACTCAGCTGTGCGTGAAATTCAGAATGTCTGCGTACTGAGATAAGGAGCAGCTCTTTTGAACTTGAAAAGTAGAACAGTACTATTTCAACTGTGCCCTCACTGAGGAAGGATGAGTATTTGGCTTATTTTGAACAAAAGAACTTTCAGGAAAAATGACTATCTGTCTCTTTTCAGTTGTTGTTGTAGTAGCAGTCTGTTTTTATTTTTCTTAACTGACTTACAAGAAAACAGCATTGGTTTTTGGAAAAAAAGAAAAAAAAAGTACAACAGAATGCACAGAACTGATCTATTTAAATCTCTCTGGTGCTTGCTTTACTCATTATGTTTTGTTTTTTAATTATTATTTTTATTTTTTACTCATTTCTTGGTTTGTTTGACAGTTAAGGAACTGCAAAATTTAACCTGGCAGTAATGATTTTTGTCTTATTTGTCTCTTCTACACAAATTAACTCTACCTTAAATCCATTCCTTTCAGGTAAGAACACAAGACTGCAAGACTGCATGGTAAAATGTTTAATTAGATTGTCTTTTCCAAGTTGCTGCTCTACAGGTGTCAGATATTCAGTCTTTCCTTACCTTCAAACTTGCCTTTATGAGGAGGAAGGAGGGAGAGTAGGTATTGTAAAGTATATACATGTATATATATATATATAAATATATAATTTTGTTTATGTATTTTTAATTTATTTTTTTATTTCATAAAAAAAAAAAAAACATTTATTATGTTTTTATTACATAAGGCTATGAATGAAATTTCAGTTCAGGCACATTTAATATTAGATTTAGGTCATTTAACCATAACAAAAGGCTCAATCTGTTGCCTTTTTTCAATGCGACAAGAAATATGTTTAATCATTAACAACCTTAAACACAGAATGACTCTGCAGAGAAAGTCTACAGCTTTTTAATTCCATGAGGGTCTACTTTACCAAACCTATAGAGTTCCACTCATCTTTTATGCATTCGCCTCCCACTAGCTAGTTCACCTCCCAGTAGTTTAAAAAGTTTATTCAAAATCCGGTTTTATCTAACATATTTCACTTTCTGACAGATAAGAAAACATGATTTCCAACCTTTTTGTAATCATTACTTTGTTCAAAGTGCTGTCTGGAATTCACTCTCTTCATCACATGTTTAGAGGAGTGTTATTTTTTCTTTCACAGTTCTGAATCACCACTGTTTGAAGTAACCCATACATATGTGGTAGTTTCAGAAATGGTATTCCAATGCCAGAAAAATACTGTATCACTGGTTTCAAAATGACATTTATCAAAATATCATGTTCTCAAAGACAGTAACTAATTACTCTTGTTACATTTCATGGTCTATGCAAAGATGATATCATTCACCAAGAAAAAACATCAATACAAATATGGAAGTTATCATTCAGGATTAAAAAACAAAATGGTGTTAATACAACATTTCTGCAGACACAAGTTAAGAGTGGTTGTTTTTTTATGTGTGATGATTAATTTAATAAAGATTTCAACTTTCACAGGAAACAAACAAATAAATAAATAAAATGTGGGAGGTGGGCTTAAGAGAAGCACAATTTTCATTTAACCAAAACCAAATATTTTATCATGTTTAAAGAGATTTATGAAATATTTTGTTAAAAATAAAAAAATAATAACATACATAAAAATTCCATGAGTTTGAAATGAAGGATCATCTATTTCCATGTTTGTGCTTTGAGCAGTTAAAATTAAAATACTGGAATATTTCTTGGACAGGGAAAAAATCCTAAATTATTAGCAAAAATTTCTTTAGAAGAAAAGAACACTGTGAGAAAACATGTATATTTTACAAATGTTTTCTAAAAGTCCTGTAAAAAATAAAAATATTTTAATACAATTCTCATTCTTTTTATTTATTTAATCATTTTTTTTTTTTCTGAGAAGATTCATCGCTGCTCTTGAATAAAAAAATTAAAAGTCTTGCTTTATACTTGGGCATCAAAAATCTATCTTAAAATTTTGGATTCCAGAAGAAGCTTATCTTGCACACAAATAAATTCATTTCCATCTAAAACTGGTTCAGAAATGAGAGTCATGGTGCTTATTATGTTTTTTATATTTTTTTCCTGTTTCTACATCACTGTTCTTCAAACTGTTGAGGGCCAGATGTCATTCCAGCATCACTATAATTTCACATCTTGTGAAATCCACTGAATTTAGCTTAACTACCTGCCACTACCTGCATTTGAGGCCACTTAAGGCTTGAGTTTGATCTTTATTCACCTGATCTTAGACCTTGTTTTTTGAAAGGTATGATTGAATTAGATACCAAATTTTCTAAATTACTTGTCACTATGTATCTCAGAACAGTAAGTAACCCTTCTTCTTTTTCCTGCTTAGTGATTTAAATACCTTAACATATTTGTGATATGTCATTGTTTGCCATATTTTGTAAACATGATGAAAGTGGCAAGGTATGCAATGGCTCCTGGAAACATTAAACTACCCCATTATATAGAAGATACAGGGTTTTTCCTTTCCTATAAAAAATGCATACATATGGGAGAAAATGTCTGTTATTTACTCCCATAATATAAAAAACCTCCTTAATAATAGGGAGAAAAAGTGCAGGTATTACTCAGACACCTCACAGAATCACAGAATAACAGAACTGTATGGGTTGGAAGGGACCTCAGGAGATCATCAGGTCCAATCCCCTGCCAAAGCAGGTTCCCTACAGCAGGTTGCACTTGTTCTCTGGATAGCCAGTACCCTGAGCTGGTGGAAGGGGATGGGGAGCAGGATGTGGCCCTCAGTATCCATGAAGAAATGGTTGGTGACCTGCTACGGCACTTGCATGTGCACAAGTCGATGGGGCCGGATGGGATCCACCCAAGGGTACTGAGAGAACTGGCAGAGGAGCTGGCCAAGCCACTGTCCATCATTTATCAGCAGTCCTGGCTATCGGGGGAGGTCCCAGTTGACTGGCGGCTAGCAAATGTGACGCCCATCTACAAGAAGGGCCGGAGCGCAGACCTGGGAAACTACAGGCCTGTCAGTTTGACCTCAGTGCCAGGGAAGCGCATGGAGCAGATCCTCTTGAGAGTCATCATGCAGCACTTGCAGGGCAAGCAGGCGATCAGGCCCAGTCAGCATGGTTTTATGAAAAGCAGATCCTGCTTGACGAACCTGATCTCCTTCTATGACAAAGTGACGCGCTGGGTGGACGGGGGAAAGGCTGTGGATGTGGTCTACCTTGACTTCAGCAAGGCTTTTGACACCGTCTCCCACAGCATTCTCCTCAAGAAACTGGCTGCTCTTGGCTTGGACTGGCATACGCTTCATTGGGTTAGAAACTGGCTGGATAGCCGGGCCCAAAGAGTCGTGGTGAATGGAGTCAAGTCCAGTTGGAGGCCAGTCACTAGTGGCATCCCCCAGGGCTCGGTGCTGGGGCCGGTCCTCTTTAATATCTTCATCGATGACCTGGATGAGGGCATTGAGTGCACCCTCAGTAAGTTTGCAGATGACACCAAGTTAGGTGCATGTGTCGATCTGCTCGAGGGTAGGAAGGCTCTGCAGGAGGATTTGGATAGGCTGCACTGATGGGCTGAGGTCAACTGCATGAAGTTCAACAAGGTCAAGTGCCGGGTCCTGCAGCTGGGGCGCAATAACCCCAAGCAGAGCTACAGGCTGGGAGAGGAATGGTTGGAGACCTGCCAGGCAGAGAAGGACCTGGGAGTGATGGTGGATAGTTGGCTGAATATGAGCCAGCAGTGTGCTCAGGTGGCCAAGAAGGCCAACGGCATCCTGGCTTGTATCAGGAACAGTGTGACCAGCTGTGGTGGTTTTACCGTGCTGGGCAGCTAAACCCCACAACCGCTCTCTCACTCCCCCTCCTTTAGATAAGGAGGGGGAGAAGTAAAGCAAAGAACAACTCACGGGTTGAGATAAGGATAATTTAATTAAAGGGAAATAATTATAATAATTAAATAAAGACTACCATGAACTAAACAATTTAACTAAGGGGAAATAAAAGGGAAAGGGGAAAAAGGGAGGAAAACAAACAAACAAAATAAATGAAAGCGATATGGAAGTGCAGAGGAAAGAAATTACTCTCTACTTCCCACAAATGAGCGATGATTGACCACGTCCTTGAAGCAAGGCCTCAACGCACGCAGCCGGTGTTCGAGAGGAGGACCGACGTCTTCTCAACGAGAGCCCACCCCTCCCCTCTTCTTCCTGTTTCCACCTTTTATTGCTGAGTGTGACACCACATGGTATGGAATATCCCTTTGATTGGTTTAGGTCAGCTGCCCTAGTGATGTTTCTCTCCTCACTTTTTTGCCCACCCCCTAGGAGGGTTAGAGAAAGGCCCAATGCTGTGCCACTGCTGCTCAGCAGTAGACACAACACTGGTGTGATAACACTGCTGTTCCAGCTACAAGTACAGAGTACGGCACTGAATGGGCTGCTGCCGGGAAAGTTAACATTCCAGCCAGACCCAGTACACCAGCAGGGCTAGGGAAGTGATCGTCCCTCTGTACTCAGCTCTGGTGAGGCCGCACCTCGAGTACTGTGTTCGGTTTTGGGCCCCTCGCTACAAGAAGGACATCAAGGTACTTGAGCAGGTCCAGAGAAGGGCGACGAAGCTGGTGAGGGGTCTGGAGAACAAGTCCTGTGAGAAGCGGCTGAGGGAGCTGGGCTTGTTCAGCCTGGAGAAGAGGAGGCTCAGGGGCGACCTTATCGCTGTCTATAGGTACCTCAAGGGAGGCTGTAGCGAGGTGGGGGTTGGTCTGTTCTCCCATGTGCCTGGTGACAGGATGAGGGGGAATGGGCTTAAGTTGAGCCAGGGGAGTTTTAGGTTAGATGTTAGGAGGAACTTCTTTACTGAAAGGGTTGTGAGGCATTGGAACAGGCTGCCCAGGGAAGTGGTGGAGTCACCATCCCTGGAAGTCTTTAAAAGACGTTTAGATGTAGAGCTTAGGGATATGGTTTAGTGGGGACTGCTAGCGTTAGGTCAGAGGTTGGACTTGATGATCCTGAGGTCTCTTCCAACCTAAAAATTCTGTGATTCTGTGATTCTGTGATTCTGTGATTCTGTATGTGTCCAGACAGGCCTTGAATATCAACAGAGAAGGAGACTCCACAACCTCCCTAGGCAACCTGTTCCAGCGCTCCATCAACCTTACCATGAAGAAGTTCTTTTGTATGTTGGTGCAGAACTTCCTATGTTCCATTTTGTGGCCTTTGACCCTTGTCCTGTCCTCACAAACTACTAAAAAAAGGTTGGCCATATCCCTTTGTCTCCCACACTTAAGGTATTTATAGACGTTGATCAGATCCCCTCTCAGTTTTTGTTCCTCAACCATGAACAGTTTCTCAGTCTTTCCTCACAGGGCAGATGCTCCAGGCCCCATATCATCTTTGTGGCCCTCTGCTGGACTCTTTCCAGGAGATCCCTGTCTTTTTTGTACTGGGGAGCCCAGAACTGGACACAGTACTCCAGGTGAGGCCTGACCAGGGCAGAGTAGAGGGGGAGGATCACCTCTCTTGACCTACTGGCCACACTCTTTTTATGTACTCCAGGATCCCAGTGTGCCACCAGGACACACTGCTGGCTCACGGTCAACCTTTCGTCCACTAGCACCCCCAGGTCCTCTCCAGCAGGTCATCCCCCAGCCTGTACTGATACGTCAGGTTGTTCCTTCCCAGGTGCAGGACTCTACACTTGCTCTTGTTAAACCTCATTTAGTTTCTTCCTGCCCAGCTCTCCAGCCTGTCCAGGTCTCGCTGAATGGCAGCACAGCCTTCTAGCAAGTCAGCCACTCCTCCTAGCATTGTATCATCGGCATACTTGCTGAGGGTGGACACTGTTCCCTCATCAAGCTTGTAGATGAAGATGTTGAACAGGACCGGACTGAGCACTGACCCTTGGGGAAGACTGCTAGTCACAGGTCTCGAGCTGGACTCTGCACCACCAATCACCACCCTCTGAGCTTGGCTAGTCAGCCAGTTCTCAACCCACTTTACTGTCCACTCATCTATCCCACACTTTCTCAGCTTTGTTAGCAGGATGTCGTAGGAGACAGAATCAAAAGCCTTGCTGAAGTCATGGTAGAAGATATCCACTGCTCTCCCTTCATCTACCCAGATGGTGATGCCATCATAGAAGGCAATAAGCTTGTTCTTTAACATTTGTTCTGGATGCCATCTCCAAGCAACTGGAAGAAAAGGTTATGAAGAGTAGTCAGCATGATTCCCCAAGGGGAAGTTGTGCTCGACCAACCTTGTTGCCTTCTGCTACCAGGACACCCCCCTCATTTGGCAGGGAATCAACACTATCTCTAGTCTTGCCTTCACTGATTACATACTTAAAGAAACTCTTCTTATTGTCCTTTATCTCTTTTGCAAGCTTCATCTCCAGGTGGGCTTTAGCCTTCCTTGTCATGTCCCTACAGGCCCTGACAACACTCCTATACTCCTCCCAAGCAGACAGGCCCTTTTTCCGCATTTCATAGACCTTCCTCTTCCTTTTGATCTTGTTGATGAGCTCCTTGCTCAGGTCTCCTGCCCCCCTTCCCCGATTTCCTACTCTTAAGGATGCACTGATCCTGAGCTTGGAAGAAGTGCAATTTATATGTTGCCTAGCTCTCACAAGCACCCTTGCCTTCCAGCAATCTAGCCCATGAAATACCCCCAGGCTGGTCCCAGAAAAGGTCGAAATTGGGTCTCCAAAAATCCAGGGTAGCAATCCTAATTTTTGCCTTACTTCTTCCACCAAGTTCCATCTTGAATTCCATCATCTCATGGTTGGTGCATCCCAAGGTGCCCCCAACCTTCATATCCCTAACAAGCCCATACCTGTTGGCAAGATACCTCCACTTTAATTCTTTAACCATTAACTAAGAAAAAACATGTGGTATCATCCACATTTTGTTCTGTAATGTGGTTCACAATTTACAGTACTGATGCATTTCCAGTGCACATGATGTACACTAAAGCACATAACAAACTCATTGTCCATAACACCATGGTAAGTTTCCATACATGTTAAGTATTTTATTAATCAATCTCATTCAAAAACATTTCAACTAAATCTTTAATTTTTACATTTTATCGTATTCTTATATCTATATAAGACATGGTATAATAGACATCTAAAATTATTTGCGTATAAAAAGTACAATAATCTTGAAGCAAAATATGACTTTTATTGTTGGTTTTGATATTGTTACTGTGAGAAAACATGAGAAATAAGAAGTATTTCCAATTTATTAATTATTGTTTTTTTTATTATTATTATTATTAATTTCTTCATATTTCTTTGGAGTCTGTTGTATTTTTCAGTGCTGCACACATTTTATAAAAGTTGATTAAAAAAAATGGAAAAAAAGAAAAGAAACACTATTGTAATTTCAAAAGTTTGTTACTATCAAAATAATATCTGTATATTTAACCTTCAACCTATGCAAAATTCTTAATGAAATATATGAAGCTGCTTAGTTTCGGAGCCTAGCTGCTATTACATCTTACGTCACGATTCATCACCTTTTTCTTAAACTTGATTGGATTTCAAAATAAAACCATTTAAACTCATTTTTATATTGCTGGGTTTGTACCTAGGCTTAATTTATGGGTAGGTTGCTTAAAGATCTGACTATTCCGAATATTATTAAAAATAAATAAGTAAAAAAGAATAACAACTACTTCAACAACAACAACAACAAAAAGTTGAATTATTTATGGCAACTCTAACCATTTGTAATTGTGCCAAAATTGACCATCAGCTTATAGAGATTTTCTTTAGCACTATTCTGTTGCTGCTTTCTACACATTCGTAAACCACAGTCTAATCCTTGCATAGTCTTTAAGTTCTTCAGGCAAATACAAGCTCAGTCCCAAACTGGGAAAATGTCTAACTGGATGCCTATCACTGAAAATGTCTCTGTAATTAAGGTAATCAGTTTAAGGTAATTAGTTTGCAGAATTCAGTTTAGGTAGTTAGGAGAAGAGCCAATGTATAACACAGTAACAATGTTTTAAGTTGTATTTAAAGGGTTAAGTTCATCACTTTTCAGGAACTATTTCTCAAAAACAAAAGTTTTTTTTTTTTTTTTTTTTTTTTTTTCCCCACTATGTATATGTAATTATTTTACTGTTAGCTGAATAGAAAGAAAGAAAACACTTGATTAGTGTTTCTGATTTCCACAGTGGCAGGGGGAAATAGATAATTTGTCATTTGTAAATATATTTAATATATAACGAAATGGTTACTTATCATATCTACAACCATTTAATTGCATGTGCTTCCTGAAGGATTTGATTACCACCCATCCACCCCTGAAGGGGGGAATATATATATATACATATGTATGTATATGTATGTATATGTATAAATGCAGCCATCTAACTTATTTGTATATATACTATTGAGAACAGCAGGCTTTGCATTTCTTAACATCGTAGTACAACAAAAAATTAATAAAGAGTTAAAAGTGTCAATGGAAATAAGAGAAAAATCTTCAATTTACCTCACTCAGAATTACAATACATGAGTGTTGCAGGAAGCACGGCCGAAAGCACGACAGACACACGTAGAGTCAGATCATGCTCCATTTTATTGCCCGAATAGCCTAACTTTTATAGTGAACTTAACAGGGGCGGATAGTGTCTCACACAAGATTATTGGTCAAAAGCACTCAGACAAACAACTGCAAGAAAACAACCCCACCTGCAAGAAAACAACCCCCTTGTGATTAGCAGTCACGTAGACCTTGTCCTTGAAGACGGATGCTGGTAACAATATTTTTCTAAATTCCTCAATTGGGCGATGTGGGAACACTGTCATGGGAACTTCTCATAGTTGTCCTGGTAGCTTGGTTTGCTCAGCTGCAAGCTGAATGGGATGCAAAATGGGATTTTTGCTGTTTCAAAAAATCCTTCAACACATGAGCTTATTATTTATTTATTTATTTTTGTTTAGTGGAAACTGTGGGTCTTTCCCTAAGAAAATGAAAATTTTCACTCCCCTATATCTAAAAGGATCAAATAGTATTTTTGAAAGATAAAGCATAATTCAAATAACTTCCCCACATTCCACTGCTGGTTGTTATGCATTTTCTTTTTATGTTTTCCTTTTCTTACTCAAAAGCCATTAAAACTTAGAACTCACATGAACATCATGGATAATAGAAAAGTCATTAAGTTAGCAACAGAAGCAGGAAAACAGAAGTGAAAACTCTACATAATCAAAAATTCAGTAATTGTTTGAGATTCAGATATTTTAGACAATACATATTAATAAGTATCTGGTTTGGTATATGTTCCATTGCACTTATGCGTCTAGTGGGACACCTCCCACTAGATCAAGATGCCGACAGTGCCATCTTATTTGGCCTTCTACACTTCCAGGGATGGGGCATCCACAACCTCTCTAGGCAACCTGTTCCAGTGCCTTTACTACGAGTGCCTCATAGTAAAGAATATCTTCTTAATACCTAATCTAAATACACCCTCTTTTAGTTTGAAGTCATTACTCCTTGTCCTCTCATGACAGTGGCTTATTAAGTCCCTCTACAACCTTCTTGTAGGCTGCCTTTAGGTGCTGGAAGGCACCTTTTAATGGAAGGGGAATTGTCCAGGGGTGAATAATTAGAAAGGGAATCATTATCTTGACGTTATCAGAGAATGGCTCGGGTTGGAAGGGACATTAAAGATCAACAAACTCCAAACCCCCTGATGTAGGCAAGGATGCCAACCACTAGATCACATTAGCCAAAGCCCCATCCAGCATGGCCTTGAACACCTCCAGGGATGGGGCATCCATAACTTCTCTGGGCAATCTATTCCAGTGTCTCACCACCCTTACAGAATTTCCTCCTGATGTCTATTCTAAACCTATCCTCTTCTAATTTAAGACCATCCCCTCTTGTCCTATCATTATCTACCCAAGTAAAGAGTCTTTCTCACTCTTTTATATAAGATAATTTTAAATTTTGAAAGGCTGCAGTGAGGTCTCCCTGGAGCCTTCGTTTCTTCAGGTTGAACAGCCCCAGCTCTTTCATGTCTTCTTCACAGGACAGGTGCACCAGCCCTCTGATCATCTTTGTGGCCTCTGTTAGATGGACTAAGTCTAAAAGGTCCATTTCGTTCTTGCGCTGGGGGTCCCAAACCTGGATGCAGTAGTCCAGGTGGGGCCTCATAAGTGCAGAAAAGAGGGGTACCTTCTTCAACTTGTTGGTCACACCTCTTCTGATGCAGCCCAGAATGCAGTTGGCTTTCTAAGGTGCAAGTGCATACTGCTGGCTCATTGTGAGTCTTTCATCAGCCAGAAACCCCAAGTCCTTCATAGGACTTCTCTCAATGAGTTCTCCCATTCTCTACTCCTGTCTGTGATTGCACCAACCCAGGTGCAGCACCTTGCAATTGGACTTGTTGAACCTCATTAGGTTCAACATGGGCTCACTTCTCCAGCCTGTCCAGGTACCTTTGAATGGCATCTCTTCCTTCTTTGGTATAAACCACACCACTCAGCTTGGTGTCATCTGCAAACTTGCTGAGGGTGCACTCAATCTCTTGTTTGTCAGTGATGAAGATACGGAAAAACAACAGTCCTGAGACAAACCCCTGAAGGACTGATAATTCCAGGTGGAGGATAATTCATCATTATCGTCCACCTGGACATAGAACCATTGACCACTACTCTCTGAGTGCAGCCATTGAGCCAATTCCTTATCCACTGGGATGTCCACCCTTCAAATCCATATCTTTCCAATTTAGAGATTAGTATGTTGTGTAGGACCATGTCAAAGGTCCTACAGAATTCCAAGGAGATATATCTGTATCCCTATTCCTAACTGTAAATCAGACAGAAATACTTAAAATTGTGGTGACAGATTTTTACAAAAATTTACAGAAATATCTTCTTATCAGGTTTTGCAGCTGGACTTATTTTCTACATTCACATTGATAATACTTTTGCATAATATAACAACAAAAAAAAATTCAGAAATATAACATAAAGTATATATATGTATACATATATTAATTTGGGGGACAAAATTATATATTAAAATAGACTATAGAAGTGGTAACCTACTTTGATTATTTATTTATTTATTTGTTTGTTTATTTATTTATTTATTTTCATGTCTCTGTCATTACAATGAAATCCATAGTCAGCCTCTGGCTGAACTTCTGTGTTCATTTCTTTTTTCCAGGTAGACTAACAAAAATTTGCTTCATGTTTCTCTTACCATATCACACATACCCATCTAACCCATTATTCAGTGTCATCAAGACAAGGATTTTTTTTCTAAATTATCAACTGAAACAGATGAGTCCAATGAGTCTGTGAAGTTTCCAAAATTAGTTGATATCGAATGTAATTGCTTTGAAGTATTAATCTCTCTCTATTTCTTTTTCTATTAGATGATTCTAATTTACAATGCAAAGACTATTATGCCATCTCTGCAAACAGAGACATATTACACAATTTGTAGTTTAATGTTCTTACTATCTGGAAGAAGAGATAGTATGCTGTTGTGAGGAGAAAGACCATTGCATTAATTTATAAAATCATACAATTTATCAATGTTTCTTCTGTTAATGAACAGGCACCAAACCTCACAACTGATTAAAATCAACACACAAAACTATGGAAACACAAGTAAAAATGTAATTTAAGAGTAATTATATTTAATACCCATATAGCACATTACAAAAATTATATGATCAGTCTTCACCACAATTTTGTAAGTAGATGTTATACATCATGTTACGGGATGGGAAAATTAGTGAAAGAAGTTAGTGTGAGTTGTCTGTAAATGTACAATAAGATGATGAGATATGGGGTTGGTTCTCAGAAGCTACAGACTCTGTAAACTATTTCTCTTTTATTAAGACAAGATTGTTAGAACTCAAAATCCTGAATTCAGGAAACCTCATGCCCTACCTTGTGTGGATGTTCTTTTACATTGTGAGTTATTATGTATAATCTCAGTTACAGAGAAACAAAGCTGTTGCTGTTATTTGTTTCTTGCTTCCACTCAGCTTATGTTTGCAACTGTATATATGTAATAAGAACACTAGATATCTGACAGTGGAAACATTTTCATGGGATAACTTGATAGAAGGCTTTACTTCTGAAGAATCGATTAATCTCTGAATGGATTACTTAAATATATATATACATAGAGAGAGAGAGAGAGAGAATCATTGGGATGAGTTCATTTCCATTGCGACTGAAGAAAAAACTAGCAGACGGTAACTAAGCCAGTTTTTGACAGAGATGATTCATAACTCTTTTTATCATTTGCATAGAAATAAGTGGTGATTACGATCTTGCTCAAGATCCATGTTTGGAAATTAACAGCTTTGCCAATTATCCTGTTATGAATTTCTCAGTATCCTATAAGCATTCTCATGAGATGGAAGCAGATTGCTTTCAGAACAAGAGTCATTACCAATGGCAATGAACACTTCCAGGGATGGGGCATCCACAGCTTCTCTGGACAACTTGTTCCATTCCACCCCCTGAGCAAAGAATTTCCTCCTTATATCTAAATTAAACCTATCCCCTTTTAGCTTAAAGTCATTCACCCTTACCACTACACTGCCTGATAGAGTCCCTCTCCAGCTTTTCTGTAGACATCTTTAGGTATTGGAAAGCCACTACCTAGGTCTCCTCAGAGCCTTCTCTTCTACAGGATGAACAGCCTTACATCCCTTGGCCTGTCTTCATAGGAGAGGTGCTCCAGTCCTTTGCACATCCTTGTGGCCCTCCTATGGACTCATTCAATTACTTCCATGTCTTTCTGGTGTATTGCTCTAATACTTCCTCCTGTTTAATGGTGTATCAATATGTTCTCATTGAAGAATCTTACTGTATCAGTCAAGGAAGAGTCATTATTTACCTGGTGAAGAAATGTTGTTACACATTATCCTGTTAAAATCACCCAACATAGTTTCTTCTGGTCAATGTATATAAAGAAATATCTCAATTGTTTTTGCAAAGTTCCTTCTGTTGAAAGATGGCTAGCTGAATTATTCATAAGGATCAATTCAAGTCCTTTTTTTATTAAATACAAACTACTAAATAAAAATGTGTCTTCAGAGTGTCACATAGAAAATGCCTTAGTTTGTCCAAAACATCAGATATTGGTATTACATATCCCTGGTGATAAGACCTCATCATACTTAGTTTGGAGAATAGTTGAGCTCTTCAGTGTCACACACACACAAAAAGAGACCCTGTCCATTGCCTGGTAATAAAAGAAAATGAGTATCATCTATCGTAAAATCACAAAATATAACAGAAAATTGAGGGAAAATATTGTAATATATCACCAATTAAAAATAGAGTGTGATGGTGAGCAACAAAGATAAAGCCAAAAACATCTTCCCCCTTTCCCTTCAAGCTCCTCCCCATTCAAGTGCTGCAGTGAGGTGGGGAATGGGGATTGTGGTCAGTCCAGAACACTTAGCTACTTCTTTCTGCTCGTACTTAAGGAAGACACAGGGAACTACAGACTGGTGAGCCTCCCCTCTCTGCCAGGGAGGATCATGGAATAGATGCACCAGGAAGCAACGTTAAGGCATGAGCAAGACAAGGAAGTGATATGAGATAGCATGGCTTCACCAAGGGCGAATCATGTCTAACCAATCTGGTGGCCTTCTGTGATGGAGTGACAGCAACAGCTGACAAGGGAAGACTGACTGATGTCATTCACCTGGACTTCTGTAAGGCCTTTGATACAGTCCTAAACAGCTCTCTAATTTGGAGACATATGGATTTGTGGGGTGGACTATTCAGTCAACAAGAAATTGTCTGGATGGCTGCACTCAGAAAGCTGTGACCAGTGGTTCTATATACAGATGGAGGATGATGCAGAACAGTATCCCTCTGGGTCCATCTTGAAACCAGTGTTGTTTAACATCTGTATCAGTGGCATAGGCAGTGAGATTGAGTGCACCTTCAGCAAGTTTACAGATGATACCAAGCTGAATGGTGCTGCTGATACAGCAGGAGGAAGGGAAGACATCCAAAGGGACGTGCACAAGCTTGAGAAGTGGGACCATGTGAACCTAATAATGTTCAAGAAATCCAAGTGTAAGGTGCTGCACCTGGGCTGAGGCTATCCCAGGCTTGAATACAGACTGGAAAAAGAACTCATTGAGAGCTGTCCTGTGGAGAAGGACTTGGGGGTTCTGGTGGGTGAGAAGTTCAACGTGAGCCAGTAGTGTATGTTTTCAGCTCAGAAGGAGAACTGTATCCTAGGCTGCATCAACAATATTAAGTACCATGTGCAGTTTTGGGCACCGTAATATAAGGAGGGTATAAAACTACTAAAGAGTATCCAAAGGAGATCAACAAAAATGATGAAAATTGTGGAGGGTAAGACCTATGAGGAGTATTTGAGATCCTTTGGTTTGTTCAACTTAGGGAAGAGGAGACTGACCTCATGGTGGCCTATGACCTCCTCATGAGCAGGAGCGGAGGGGCAGGTGCTGATCTGTTCTCTCTGGTTAGCAATGATGGGACTTGAAGAAACATCATGAAGCTGCATCTGGGGAGGTTCAGTTTTGATATTAGGTAAAGTTTCTTCACCTGCTGAGTGACTGGTCACTGGAACATGTTCCTCAGGGAAGTGGTCATAGCAGCAAGCCTGGTGGAGTTCAAGTGTTTGGACAACATTCTTGGACATACTTGGTTGAACTTTTTTGGTTTAACATTCTTAATTTAACTTTTAGGTAGTCCACTGCAGAGCCATGAGATGGACTTTATCCTTTTGAGTCCCTTCAAGATTGGTATATTCTGTGATTCTTGGATTCTCTCTAAGGAGTGGAGACAGATGCTATTATTTATTTATTTATTTATTTATTTATTTGTTTATTTATTTATTTATTAAAAAAGGGTACTATTATTGTTTTGGGGTTTAGGACACCAGTTTAGACTGAGATGGTCAACCAGCACTTACTCAGCTCTATGCAGTTGTTGATAGAATGTATGGTACCTGTAACATCTCATGTAGTGTAAATGGTTTAGCAGTTTGTGTGTTTCGTAATCATCCTAATCATACTACTGGAGTAGTAGTATGACCAGATGGGCAAACCCTGTGGAAAATAAATAAATAAATAAATAAATAAATAAATAAATAAATAAAAAGGAATCATGGTACACAGAGATGTCAGCTTTGCATAATCTATTGCTCTACATCCTTTTCAATAAGCCAGATATGTTTAGAATTAATTATAGTAGTTCAAACAAAGACAAGAAAATAGTTCAGTATCATTCACCCAGTTTTTACAATAAATGGCAACAGTAAATTCTTATGTTTGTTCTACTTATAATATGAAATCCTGAAATTAGGCTCTCATGTAACATTTAAAAATTTCACAAAATCATACATTCTTTTTTTTTTTTTTTCTGCCTTGTTCCTCTTGCTTTCCCTTTTTAAAGTGAATCATCTTGCTTGATGAACTAAATTTATTCAATAACCTTACCTTTTTCTTCATGAAAAGTGCTCTCCTCTAGGTCTATAAATAGATTTTGAAAAATATACCAATTATCTTAAGACCTGTTTCTGTTCTTCTTGACTCTTCATGGACTCCATTAGCTGTCTTGAATATAATGATAGAAGAAAACAGATTTTGCTGGGGAGCAATCCTGCATAATATATATATATATATATATAGTGCTATAGGCTAGAAGATGCTATTTTCTCTAAAAGCGACAAATGACAAATTAATTTGCAGAATTCAAATGTGACAGCACTTAAAATTTAAAATAAACAAATAAACAAACAAACAAAATTATCATAATCAACAACAAGAAGTAGAAGTAACTGGAGATACATTTGAAACAAGCAGTGTACAGGTATAAAGTAGGTAACCTAAGATCTCTTTCTGCCTTTCATTTTTACCTTACCTCCTGCAGTATCTCTTTGCACTTTCTTTAAATTATTTACTGAAGATGTTATTTTTGATAGAAGTACATTTTCTTTTGGTCAACCTCCAACACACATCAGACATAATATCTACAACTTCTTTTTTAAAAGAATATCAAAGTAGTAAATATATTTTGTGCTTTCCTGGACAATTGCTTTATCTCAGCTGGAGAGATTCTTTTGTTCCCTCTATCACTTCTTGGCTCCCACTCACATTTGCATAAATGCTTTGCAATTAACTACAGTCTGGTTTTGGAGGCAAAGGTGTCAGAAAAAAAGGGTTAATGTTACCCTCAAATTTTAGGTTTGGCATCCTGTGACAAAAGAGAAAAGGGGAGTTGTTCACCTCCCCTCTACTAAAATTCTTGAAAATGAAGTGATCCTAACATTAAAACTATCTTTATATATATACTGAAGAATCCCATAAAACATTATCCAACAGTATTTTAAGCAAGATATATTTTTCACATTAGCTTGCTGTAATCAAAGAATTTTGAACGCACTCTGTGGAAAGTCATGTGGAATGAGAGTCTGCTCATTTAAAAGATACTCACTTAAAGATATCTCATCCAAAGACATTTTCAATACAAATAATAATAATAATAATAATAATAAATAAGTAAAGGAGGAAGCAATAAACAAGAACATACAGACACAAACCCGACCAATGGATGGTAAGAGATACAGTAACAAGAACCAAGCCTGGTAAGTCACGTTTATTGCTAGAATGTGGGAATGTTTATTTAAGTAGTATTACTTGACCAAGGAGGCTGTCAAACATGATGATGGGGAAGAGTTTGAGTAAATGTTGAGTAATAAATCTGAGAGATGACCATAAAGGATACAAAGGTAAGAAACAAACCTGATCAGTCACAGTAATGATGAGTTACTAAGGAACTGTAGACAAAATAGGACTTTGTGGCTGATAAGGATGCAAACCCGAGGGTCTTGGATATTGGTGGCCAGTGTAACCTTATGAAGAAGGGGGCCAAGGAGAAGTAAAGGGGAGGTAGGCAAAAGGATGTATAAAGGGGGGCTAAGGGACTGTGTTACTGTGAATGAATGGAGGTTGGTCAGTACACTTGTCTGACTGAGACCTACACCTGATAATCACAACCTTTTCTATCTTCTTATTAAATCCATTTTCAACTATCCTGTGTAATCTCACATCTACATCATCTTAATCACACATCATCCTATGTCTTTGTGTGCTGCAGGGGCTCAATGTCTTACTCTGGTCAGTGGTGACCAGAGTAAGAGAGATGAGAGAGGTACTTAGTGTCAATGGCTGGAGTAAGACAGTGAGTCACAACACCCTATGACTGCTGCCACTGCTGTCAGGAGACCAGTGTTTGTACTTCCCCCAGATTTGGTGTGCATGTGTCATTTGCTTGCAGACCTGAAACTAGACATCCCTTAATGCTATATACATTTCAAAACACTATATTCATTCTCCTCCAACAGGTAAAAAAAACAGTATTTTGTTGTTATTGGGACTGTTCATGATAACAAAACCTTCTTCTGGATAAGTGTGAATTATTAAGTGCTACATTGTTTGATATCATAATTCCCTAAGAATACCACTTTTTGCATAAAGAACCCCATTTGATTGCACTGGAGGTGAGAAAAGATACTTTACAAATTTACTTTACGTGGATTGTATCCACCTAAAGTAAATATTATTATTATATCAAGTGGATTGAGTGAGGGCAGATACCATTCGTTTTATTATGCTTCACCTTTATGAACTAACAGACCAGGTAAATGTAATTGTCAGTATGAATGACTGTTATGACTTTTTATTGTATTACAAACTCTTATTACATGCCAAACCAAACAGATAATTTTGCCAGCTGTGGTTCACACTCGACCTACTTGTTTCTTGTAATTGCACAAACACCTGATTTTTGGTCTGTAAGAGAAGTAGCACTTCTGCCTGAGCCCAGCAGGTATAGCTCAAAAATAAAAAGTTAATTCTAAATTTAAATGTAACAATAAATTCATTTCTAAAAGTATAATTAATATGACAGAGTACAGGACAGAACTTTTCTCCATATTTTAATTTAACTAGCTACTGTACTCCAAAACCATGTGTGGTCTAAGAATATCATGGGTAAGATCATCAATAAGATCCCTCTCTATAACAAACAAACAATCAAAAAAGTCCTCTCCATTTAAAGTATTTACATAACAACAGGGAGCAGAAAAACAGGTAACAGGGAATGATGAGTCATCTGAAAGCTATATTAAAAAATATATTGTTCTCACTCCTTGAGCTTGCATTTTTTCTTTCTATAGTGTACATTTTTGTTTCTATATTTTCTTTTATATATTTTCTTTCCATATTGTACATCTTCTTCAGAATGGATGCTGCAGAAAGTAGTCACGTTTTGTTTGGAGCAAGTGGAAATGACTGTTCTATCCTGACCCTTTTCTTAATCCATCGATGGGGAAATCTCAAACATTTATCTCAGATATAAATTATGATGCTGCTTTGAATCCAAAAGGTAGATGGTGATGTGAGATCAAGTGAACAAGTACACATACTGTTGTATAAGGGAATAAAAAAAAGTAATAATTTCCAAATAAAAATAAGATTGTTCTTTTGAGATTTGGATGAAGTTATTAAATTAGTTTGTTTATCTGTTGGTTTATTTATTTTGTCAGACTCAAACTGATCTCTTTAGCTTTTACATGAATAAACAATACATTAATTTTTGGTAGTGGAGTTTGCTGTATAGTAGCAAAAATATTGTCACATGTATAAAAGTACATTGTTTTGTTAAGATTTATAAAAGCAAATTGAATCCAGAATTAAATAGTGTTGTGAAACCAATATATTTTGGCTGTATCTACTGGGACTGGGACTGTGTCTATATGCATATGGTCCATATGCATGTATACATACATATATAGAGATGTAAAAATATGTATGCATATATGTATATAGTAGAATTGCATGTGTGCCTATATATTTTTATATAAGCTTTATGTATTTATAGAGTGACGGGGGGATCCCAGCAGTTAACTGTATTGGAGGCTGAAGTGAGTCTAACCGGGAATGAGAGGCAAAAGCAATGTATTGTGACTGGCCCAGATGCTCTGTGCATCCTTGGCATAGACTATCTTAGAAGAGGATATTTCAAGGACCCAAAAGGGTTCCAGTGGGCTGCCTTAGAGACAGAGGACATTAAACAATTTTCTACCTTGCCCAGTCTCTCAGACGACTCTTCTGTTTTGGGGTTGCTGAGGGTCAAAGAACAAGTGCCAATTGCTACCACAACTGTGCACCGGTGGCAATATTGCAGCAACCAAGACTCCCTGATTCCCATCCACAAGCTAATTCATCACATGGAGACCCAAGGAGTGATCAGCAAGACTCATTCACCTTTCAATAGCCCCATATGGCCAGTGGACTATCATGGCCTGAACAAAGCCACACCACCACTAAGTGCTGCAGTGACGAACATGTTGGAACTCCAGTACGAAACAGAATCAAAGGCAGCCAGGTGATACACCACAATTGATATCATTAATGCATTTTTCTCCATCCCTCTAGCAGCAGAGTGCAGACCACAGTTTGCTTTCACTTGGAGGGAAGTCCAATATACTTGGAATCAGCTGCCCCTTGGGGTGGAAACACAATCCTACCATTTTCCATGGACTGATCCAGTCTGCACTGGAGCAGGGGGAAGCTCCTGAACACCTGCAGTACATCAATGACATTGTTGTGTGGGGTGACACAGCAGAGGAAGTTTTTGTGAAAGGGAAGAAAATAGTCAAAGGACCTGCATGAAAGATCCAGATTTTAGGAATAAAATGGCAAGATGGATGTCATGAAATTCCAATGGATGTGATCAACAAAATAACAGTTATATCTCCACCAACCAGCAAAAAAAAAAAAAAAAAAAAAAGAAAGAAAAAGAAACACAAACTTTCCTAGGTGTTGTGGGGTTTTGGAGAATGTACATTCCAAATTAAAGTCTGATTGTAAACCCACTCTACCAAATAACTCGTAAGAGGAATGATTTTGAATGGGACCCTGAGCAACGACAAGGCTTTGAACAAATTAAGCAGGAAATAGTTCATGCAGTAGCCCTTGGGCTAGTCCAAACAGGACCGGATGTAAAGAATGTGCTCTACACTGAAGCTGGGGAGAATGGCCCCACCTGGAGCCTCTGGCAGAAAGAACCTGGGGAAACTCAAGGTCAACCCCTGGGGTTTTGGAGTTGGGGATACTGAGGATCTGAGGCCCGCTACACTCCAACTGAAAAGGAGATACTGGCAGCATATGAAGGAGTTCGATGTTCTTCAGGGTTGGTTGGTACTGAAGCGCAGCTCCTCCTGACACTCCAACTGCCGGTACTAGGCTGGATGTTCAAAGGAACATCCTCTACACATCATGCAACTGATGCTACATGGAGCAAGTAGGTTGCACTGATTACTCAGCGGGTTCGAATAGGAAACCTCAGTTGCCCAGGAGTCTTGGAAATGATTATGAACTGGCCAGAAAGCAAATACTTTGGGATATCATCAGAGGAGGAGGTGGTCTGTCCTGAAGAAGCCCCACCATAAAAGAAGCTACCAGAAAATGAGAATAAATATGCCCTGTTCACTGATGGGTCCTGTTGTATTGTGGGAAAGCATCAGAGATGGCTGCTGTATGGAGTCCTACGCAACGAGTTGCAGAAGCTGCTGAGGGAGAAGGTGAATCGAGTCTGAAGAAGAGAAGGCCATTCAGCTGGCTTTAGACATTGCTGAACGAGAAAAGTGGCCAGTTCTCTATCTCTACACTGATTCATGGGTGGTAGCAAGTGCCCTGTGGGGGTGGTTACAGCAATGGAAGCAAAACTGGCAGCGCAGGGGCAAACCCATCTGGGCTGCTGCATTGTGGCAAGATATTGCTGCCTGGGTAGAGAACCTGGTTGTAAAGGTATGCCACGTAGATACTCATGTGCCCAAGAATTGGGCTCCTGAAGAACATCAAAACAACCAGCAGGTGGATCAGGCTGCTAAGATTGAAGTGGCTCAAGTGGACCTGGACTGGCAACATAAAAGTGAATTATTTATAGCCCAATGGGCCCATGACACCTCAGGCCATCAAGGTAGTGATGCAACATACAGATGAGCTTGTGACTGAGGGGTGGACCTGACCATGGGCACTATAGCACAGGTTATTCATGATTGTGAAACATGTGCTGCAATCAAGCCAAATGATCAAAGCCTCTTTGGTATGGAGGATGATGGCTGAAATATTAATATGGAGGGGCCTGGCAGATTGATTGCATCACACCCCCTCAAACTCGCAATGGCAAGCGACATGTACTTTCAATGGTGGAAGCAACCACCGGATGGCTGGAAACACGTCCTGTGCCCCATGCCATCACCCAGAACACTATCGTGGGCCTTGTAAAGCAAGTCCTATAGCAACATGGCACCCCAGAAAGAATTGAGTCAGAAAATGGGACTCATTTCTGAAACAACCTTATAGACACTTGGGCGAAAGAACATGGTATTGAGTCGGTGTATCACATCCCCTATCGTGTACCAGCCTCCAGGAAAGTTGAACAATACAATGGGCTGTTAAAGACTACACTGAAAGCAATGGGATATTCAAAAATTGAGATACACTTTTGGCAAAGACCTCCTGGTTAGTCAATACTAGGGGATCTGCCAACTGAGCTGGACCTGCCCAATCAAATCACAGAATTTCTAGGTTGGAAGAGACCTCCAAGATCACCTAGTCCAATCTCATTCCTAGCACTAAAAAGTCCTCCACTAAACCATATCACTAAGCTATACATCTAAACATCTTTTAAAGACCTCCAGGGATGGTGACTCCACCACTTCCCTGCCCAGCCTGTTCCAATGTCTAACAACCCTTTCGGTAAAGAAGTTCTGCCTAACATCCAACCTAAAACCCCCCTGGTGCAACTTTAGCCCATTCCCCCTTGTCCTGTCACCAGGCACATGGGAGAATAGACCAACCCCCACCTCACTACAGCCTCCGTTGAGGTGCCTGTAGAGAGTGATAAGGTCGCCCCTGAGCCTCCTTTTCTCCAGGCTGAACAATCCCAGCTCCCTCAGTCGCTCCTTGTAAGACTTGTTCTCCAGAATCCTCACCAGCTTTGTTGCCCTTCTCTGAACTCACTCGAACACCTCCATGTCCTTCTTGTAGCGAGGGGCCCAAAACTGAACACAGTACTCGAGGTGCGGCCTCACCAGAGATGAGTACAGGGGGACGATCACTTCCCTAGCCCTGCTGGCCACACTGCTTCTTATACAAACCAGGATGCTGTTGGCCTTCTTGGCCACCTGAGCACATTGCTGGCTCATATTCAGCCAACTATCAACCAATACTCCCAGGCCCTTCTCTGCCAGGCAGCTTTCCAACCACTCATCTCCCAGTCCATAACTCTGCTTGGGGTTGTTGCGCCCCAGGTGCAGGACCCGGCACTTGGCCTTGTTGAACTTCATGCAGTTGACCTCAGCCCATCGGTGCAACCTATCCAGATCCTCCTGCAGAGCCTTCCTACCCTCAAGCAGAATGACACACGCACCTAACTTGGTGTCATCTGCAAGATGACATCCTGTATTGCACGTAAGAAACATGCTGGGTAAAACAATCTGGGCTGCTCCTGCCTCAAGAAAAGCAAACCCATTCATGGAATTGCTTTTACTCAGGGACCTGGATGCACTTAGTGGGTAATGCAAAAGAATGGGGAGATCCAGTGTGTACCTCAAGGGGATTTAATACTGAGTAAGAATAGCCCATAAGTTGAATTGTGTCATGTCAATTATTCTATAATACTGTATGTCGTCACTACCATGATTGCTATATACCATAGATGAGAATGGTGATTAATTAGAATGTATTGGAAAGAGTGTAACCTGAGCATGACATAAATGGTATGGAATAAGGTGTGGATATATGTCCTGGTTTCAGCTAGGACAGAGTTAATTTTTCTCCTAGTAGCTGGTAGGGTGCTATGTTTTGGATTAGGACGAGAAGAGTGCTGATAACATGCTGATGTTTTAGTTGTTGCAGAGAAGTGGTTACACCCGCCAAGCCAAAGATTTTTCAGCTTCTCGCTCTGTCCTGCCAGCAGGCAGGCTAGGGGTACAGCAGGAGCTGGAACAGACCCAGGGCAGCTGACCCAAACTGGCCAAAGGGGTATTCATACTATCTGACATCATGTTAAACAATATATAGGGGTGGCTAGCCAGGGTGGGGGGGCTGGCTGCTTGGGGTTAAGATGGGCATCGGTCAGCGGGTGGTGAGAAATTTCATTGTGCATCACTTGTTTTATACACATAATTATTAGTAGTGCTGTTATCATCACTATAGTTATTATTTTCCTGTCTTAATAAACTGTCTTTATCTCAATTCACAGGCTTCACTTTCCCGTTTCTCTCCCCCATCCCAGAGAGGGAGGGTGGAGGGTGAGTGAACAGCTGTGTGGTGTTTAGCTGCCGGCCGGGTTAAACCACAACAGACCACTATGAGTATTAGTGAATTAGAAAAAAAAAAAATGATTAGAAAAATGCCACACTGATAAATTATTTATAGATAAAACCATTATTAATTTAATGGATTTTTAAAGACTTATATATGCTTTTTTTTTTTTTTTTCTGTCAATTTCATGCATTTGTCAAAACTACCTGTAAATAGAAAACAATGATACCCATTTGTTGTCCAGATTGCTGACAGAAATACAATATATAAATGTTTACTTTAAAAATAAGCACCATTCTATATCAAACTATGAAACAGCTAAATACATAACAAACTAAGTAAAAATTAAGTCTCATCAAATGACACAGCCTATCTGTTCATATGGAACACATTTTAGTGTTATTTAATATTTTTAAAAGCCTGCATATAAAAGGACGTGTTTTTCTTCTAATTTTCTTCTAACTCTTAGAAGTATGCAGAGATTGGAGCTAGGATGCAAATGATTTCTTTGTGCTTTCATATATAAGCTTATTATTTTATTATTATTATTAAAAATGTTTCATGTTTTATAACACTTTTAGGTTTACAGCTATATGCTGAGTCATGGAATTTTTTGTTGTTATTTATGGAGATTGATTTTCCTGTTTGCAATGATCAAAAAAGTAAACTCTTAAAAAGCATTAATATGGCTTTTAAAAATAATCACAAACAGAGAATTGTAGGGGTTGGAAGGGACCTCAGGAGATCATCGGGTCCAATCCCCTGCCAAAGCAGGTTCCCTACAGCAGGTTGCACAGGTATGTGTCCAGACAGGCCTTGAATATCAACAGAGAAGGAGACTCCACAACCTCCCTAGGCAACCTGTTCCAGCGCTCCATCAACCTTACCATGAAGAAGTTCTTTTGTATGTTGGTGCAGAACTTCCTATGTTCCATTTTGTGGCCATTGCCCCTTGTCCTGTCCTCAAAAACTACTAAAAAATGGTTGGCCATATCCCTTTGTCTCCCACACTTAAGGTATTTATAGACGTTGATCAGATCCCCTCTCAGTTTTTGTTCCTCAATCATGAACAGTCTTTCAGTCTTTCCTCACAGGGCAGATGCTCCAGGCCCCATATCATCTTTGTGGCCCTCTGCTGGACTCTTTCCAGGAGATCCCTGTCTTTTTTGTACTGGGGAGCCCAGAACTGGACACAGTACTCCAGGTGAGGCCTGACCAGGGCAGAGTAGAGGGGGAGGATCACCTCTCTTGACCTACTGGCCACACTCTTTTTATGTACTCCAGGATCCCAGTGTGCCACCAGGACACACTGCTGGCTCACGGTCAACCTTTCGTCCACTAGCACCCCCAGGTCCTCTCCAGCAGGTCATCCCCCAGCCTGTACTGATACGTCAGGTTGTTCCTTCCCAGGTGCAGGACTCTACACTTGCTCTTGTTAAACCTCATTTGGTTTCTTCCTTCCCCCCTTAAAGGTGTTAAAATAAGAGACCTTTGTGTGATCTGTGTGAAAATATTTAATATGTTGTTATTAGAAAATAAAATGAGGAAGAAGGCTAAGACTGCAACCTTGGGGGGGCGGGGGAGGGGGAGAGTGGGGAATATATATAAAGAAAGAGATATATAATCACTAAACATTGCATAAAGTAAGAGAAAGAAAGTTCTTATCAAGGACAATCTGAAATACTAATTACAGGAGACAAAAGAAAAGCAAACGGTGTATAAAAACTAGGCTCATGAAAGCATGAAAAATATATTGTTACTGACAAAAGTAAGATGAGCTAATTCTTAGCTGGACTGTGTTGGAACCACAATTTTGTCAGTTTTGAAGATATCATATACCTTTTCAAGCATTCATTAACCACTAATTCACTTACTTTATACATTTAAAAAAAAAAAAAAAAAAAAAAGTATAATCAATAAGTTTGGAATATGAAGTGCTGTGGATCACCATTCCCAGATGCAAAATAATAATTAACAATCCTTTAACAACAATTTTCCAGAAAAATTGTATAACATACCAAAAATTCCAAGGTAATGCAAGCTTTATCTAAAGGTATATGATCATGTTTTATCAGTAGTTAACAGGTGTAGTTGTCTCTGTAATAATCCTATCTTACAAATAAGCTTCACATTAAGTGTTTGGAAGATTTTTAATAAAACTATTGATATATTTTTGTATTTTAATGGTTAATCAAAAAAGAAATTTGAACTTTGCCTATGCATGAAATGTAACATTTCAGTTGCTAGATGGTCAATAAACTAGTATTCTAAGAGTGGTTACATTTAAGTACTCACAAGAGGGGGAATGGGCTACAGTTGTGCCAGGGGAGGTTTAGGAAAAACTTAGGATGTTAGGAAAAACTTCTTTACCGAAAGAGTTCTTAGGCATTGGAATGGGCTACCCACGGAAGTGGTTGAGTCACCATCCCTGGAGGTCATTAAAAGACATTTAGATGCTTAGTGATATGGTTTAGTGGAGGACTGGTTAGTGTTATGTCAGAGGTCGTACTCAGTGATCTTGGAGGTCTCTTCCAACCTAGACGATTCTGTGATTCTATGTGATTCTGTACATTTCAGTAAAAGAGATTTCAAAACACTAAGTTTGTTAAACATATCACATATTTCACAAATGAAACTTTGAATGTGTTATTCAGAATTATGTTGGAATATTACAGTGATTATGTTAATACATTTTCTAAGAAAATAAATGTGTATATATACGTAAATTTTTGAACACATTTCATCCTGCAGTTTTGGCATGCATGCCTTTCTTTGCTTGGAGACAGACTAATGTTTTCATCAATTATTTTATGAATAACTTTGTGGGATAGGTCTGCAATTTTTATTTTTGCAGATTTTTTTTTTTTTTTCTTAAATTACAAAAATAAGTATCAACATACCACAGGGTATTTTCCTTCAGTTGCAGTCCATAGTCATCAATCTGATTAACAATCAAAACTCCCAGATGTTTGTAGATGTCACTGGAAGCATCACAGATGCTGAAAGACAAACAAGGTACACGTGCCCAATTAATTATGAGTAGTTATATAAGGCATGAATGCAATCTTGTTTTTATATCTCTGATCTTAAAAGACACATGTAGAACAAAGACTTACTAGAATACAAGGCTGGTCATTAGCACAATAAGAAGGCTGCAAGAAGCAAAACTTAGGACACTAGGTTGAACTTCAGAAAAGTTGATGTTTCCATGTATCTAGACACTGACTTTTTGAGACACTGGCTTAATCTTCACTTGATACCTTTTTGCACAATCCTTACTTCCTTTATAAAGCATATGTTTTGTGTCACTGAGGTACCTCATTTATTAATCATTTTTGTTTGTTTTGTTTGGTTTGGTTTGGTTTGGTTTGGTTATTTTATTTATTTTTTATTTTTTGAAATTTAGTGTTTGTTATTATTTTCAAAAATTGTGTATGTTATGATCCCCTTTCCTTTATCAGAATTTGTGGCACTTAGATTTTCATTAATGATTTTTTTTTTTTTTCACCTAGGCATTTCATTAATCTTCAGAAATATGTACTGACTTTGCTTGCAATATTTCCTTTCCAACTGCCATTTTCCATATGATTTTAACTGATCACCTGACTCTATTTTGTCTCCAGGAACTTTAACTTTTTTGCATTGACCTTCCACACTCTCTCCACTGTTGCTTTTGGGACTCTCATTTCTCTTTATCTTTGCCAGACTCATCACAATTGATGCTTGTTTGTCCGGTAGGCAGACCAGACGGCATACCATCTTGAATGATCCACCTTGTATGTCATCTAGCTAATTAGGGAGGCTCAATTTCTAAGGCAACAGCTTGCAGTGTCTGAAGGATCTTCTGTAACAGGCACCATCATAAATAATTATTCAGTGACATTAATTAATTGGTCTCTACCCAGGATTTACTGTTTTGACAAAGACATCACAGCATTTTATTTATATTAGTTCTCTCTCCTTTCCAGTCTATAACCAACACTATTGAGGGAGCCTAAATTTTCTTTTTCATATTGAAGAAAAATAATTTTGTAGGTCTGTTTCTGAATCGCCAGTTAATGTTTTGTTATGGACTTTAGCCTGTTAGTTAGCCACTTGGTAGACTGTCTCTTTCCCCGGTTCCATTCATCACTGTTCACAGCATATCTGGAAGGCTGTGGGATTCCTCCAGGGGTGCAGTCATTCTTTTTTTTGCTTGATCTCTTCCTGTCTTGGAAGGGAGACAAAAAACTTGAAACACAGGCAAGATTCTTTCTTCCTTTACAAAGGGGAAGGATGGTGAACAGCAGCCTAAACATGAATCTTCTTGGATAACCTTTGTTTTAAGTATTAATTTTCAAAGCTACTCCTGCAATCACCATTATTTTTTTTTTTTCTTAATAATAAGAGTGTTGTGAAAAATTTTAATATGCAACTCTGATTTTGGAACATTGAAAGACTACCCTGAAACACTGAAAGAGCAACCTTATATGGTTTAATGTAACAGTGCACATAGCAAGAATACACACCCATAGCAAATATTAAATCAAAAAAAAAAAAAAAAATCAAAAACACATTTCAGACAAAATGAACGATGATAAGTGTATCTAACAGTAATCATCATCATCATCATCATCATCATCAATCATTATCTTGTTGGAATACATAAATTCACTTCCATTAAATGGGCAGCATAGTATATACTATATATTATATAGTATATAAATATAAATTGTAACAGTTTGCAATGACCAAAACTACTTTGTAAATTCTACTTAATATATTTAGAGTTAATTTTAGATTTAGTCTTTCAACTAGAAATGGTTGTATCTTCCTAGTTGTTAAAGTAACCTTTGGGTAAACATATGCTGTAGCTTCAAGGTTACTATGAAACACTGGAATGCAATATTTCAATTAAAAGTAGAACTATAATACCTAATGCCTTAGTAGTTGTGATCTATATAATCTATGTCCTGCAGCTGGTGTAGTGGTGGTGTTTTTCATCTCATTATTTGAATTCTAGCTATCCCATTTGTAGCCATAGGGAGCATTTTTGTGATTGGGTCATGACATTTCGTTACTGAATGACTAGCCAATAATGTCCGTGTATACACATTTTCAAAAAGCCTTAACATGAGAAAATAATCTTATTTAAAAATGTAATATTTATCATTTAATTGAACATCTGTTATAGATGAGATTTATTTTATATTACGTGAGAAATCCTCTCATATCATCCACTAACATAAAATAAGTGCTTAAAAACGGTAATATATATACACTCACTCTAATATCACCAGAAATATTTATGACTTTGGCTGTTCCTCTACAATCACAGAATGGTTAAGGTTGGAAGGGACCTCTGCAAGTCATCTGATCTAACCCCCTACTCAAGCAGGGATACCTACAACAGGTAGCCCAGGACCATGTCCAAACAGCATTTGAATATCTCCAAGGAGGGAGCCTGCACAACCTCTCTGGGCAACCTGTTCCAGTGCTCTGTCACTCACAGAATAAAGTGCTTTCTGATGTTTATACAGAGCATCTTGTGGTATGTGCCTCTCATTCTAGCACTGGACACCAGAGAAAATAGCATGGCTCCGTCTTTGCATCCTCCTTTCAAGTATTTACAGACATTGCTAAAATCCCCCCCTGAGATTCCTCTTCTACAGGCGAGTAGTCCTAGCCCTCCCAGCCTCTCCTTATAGGAGAGATGATCCAGTTCCTTGATCATCTTGGTGGCTCATTAGACTCCTTCCAGTATGTCCATATCTCTCTTGTTCTCTTGTACTGGGTGGGGGGAAGGGGGCGGGGGAGCAGAATTAGACACAGAACTACAGGTGCAACCTCACCAATGATGAGCAGAGAGGAAGGATCACCTCAATTAACTTGTTAAGAACACTTAGTTTAATGCAGACAAATATACCATTAGCCTTCTTAACAAGGGAACATTGCTGACTCATATTCACCTTGTTGTCCACCAAAACTCCTGGGTCCTGCTCGGCAGAATTGTTTTCCAGGTGGGTGGCCCCCAACAGGTATTGGTGCCTGGCGGTTATTCTTCTCATGTGCAGGACTCTGCATTTCTTGTTGAATTTCATAAGAAACATGTCCAGCCTTTCAAGACCCTCTGTATATCTGTAAAGCCCCCTGGTACATTAGTCACGCCCCTCAGTGTTGTTTCATCTGGCAGTTAGTTGAGGGTTCACTCTACTTCATCGTCCAGATCATTAATGTAGATGTTCAACAGGACTGCACCCCTGGGATACTCTGCTCATTACTGGCCTCCAGCTAGACTCTGCATGACTGACCACTGCCTTCTGGGTCTGGCCATTCAGCCTGTTTTTGATCCACCTCACTACTCATCCAGCCCATACTTCCACAGCTTCTGTATGAGGATCGTACTGTGGACCTACTAAAAGTCCAAGACTTACTAAAAGTCCAAGACTTACTAAAGTCCAAGAAAATAATATCCACTGTTCCTCCCCTCCCCATCAGGTTGATCAGATGTGACTTCCCCTTGGTGAATCCATGCTGATTATTCCTGTTGATTTTTTTATCCTTTGTGTGCCCGGAAAATATTTCTAAGATTAGCTGTTCCATCACCTTTCAAGGGATCAAGGTGAGACTCGTAAGTCTGTATTTCCTTGGGTCTTCTTTCTTGCTCTTTTTGGAGATAGGAGTGACATTTTTTTTCCTATAGTCTTTAGTCACTTCTCCCAGTTGCCATGAATGAGCAAGGATTATACAGAGTGTCCTTGGATTATATAGAGTATTTTCATATTCATGTCTGTCATCTCCCTCAGCACTCATGGGTGTATCTTGTCAGGGCCCATGAATTTCTCCAGTTTCCTCAAGTATTTCCTGACCTGATACTCTTCCATCAAAGATACATCCTCCTTGCTCCAGCCTTTCAGCCTGGCCTCAGGACTGTAGGATTCCTGAAGGGCCAGTCTTGCTAGTAAAGACTAAGAAAGCATTCTGTCCTCCACCCTATTCACCATTCATGGTAACCAAATCTCCTGTTTCTTTTGGGAGAGGGCCCACATTTTCCTTAGTTTGCCTTTTGTCATTGAGGTACTTGTAGTAGTCCTGTTGTCCTTGACATCCTTGATTCAGTTCTATCTGGGCTTTAGCTTTTCTATCTTGAACCCTGGCTGCTGAGACAATGTCTCTGTATTCCTCCCAGGCTATATATTCTTGTTTCCACCCTCTATAACCTTTTTGGTTTGTTTGTTTGTTTTTGTTTGTTTGAGTTAGCTCAGGTGTTTCTTATTCATTCATGCAGGCCTCCTGGCATTTTTACATGACATCTTTGTTGGGTTACATCTGTCCTAAGCTTGGAGAAGTTGATTCTTGAATATTAACCAGCTTTATCATGCTTCTCTTCTTCCAGGGCTTAGTCACCTGGTACATTACCAAGCAGAAAGTTGAAAAGGAAAAATGCTCTCCCAGAGTCCAGTGTAGTGAACTTGTTGTGCTCCCTCCTGGCTGCTCTCAGGATCCTAAACTGCATCATTTAATGGTCAATGCAGTCAAAACTACCTTTGAATTTCACTTTCACACCAGTCCCTACTTAGTGAGTATGTGGTCCAGCATAGCACCTCACTGGCTCCTCTGTCAAGGCATAAATGCATTCCAGGAAGCTCCTGGACTGCCTGTGCCCTGCTGTGCTGTCCCTCCAACAGATATTGGAAAGATTGAAGTTCTCCATAAGGAACAGAGCTTGTGAACATGAGGCTGCTCCTAACTGAAAAGGGCCACATCTACCTGGTCTTCCTGGTCAGGTAGAGTGTAATAGACCTGTATTGTAATGTAACCCAGTCCTTTCTATCTTCTAAGCCTTACCCATAAGCTCTCAGCCAGATCCTCATCAATTCCCAGGCAGAGCTCTATGCACTGCAGCTGCTTATCGACTTGGAGGATGACACTTCTTCCTCATTCCTCTTGCCTGTCCTTCCAAAAGAGCCTCTACCCTTCCATTCCAACTCTCCAGCCATGGTAGCCATCCCACCACCTCTCCATAAGGCCAATAAAATCATAGCCCTGTAAGCATATACATCTATAACTCATCTTGTTTATATCCCTTTCACATGTATCGGTGTATAGGCACTTAGGCGTAGCACCCCAGCATGTTGTGTTCCTAGAAAGTGTTTGGTGGGTTTCTCCATAGAGCTGCCTTCTAGGAATTTCCTTGCTAACTTGCAAGACTTCCCACTTAATCCCCATTTTGTTGATTTTGTGATCCTCCTGTATCACATAACTCCATACTCCTGTTCTGCAGCCCCATGCATCACCCTTTCACAGGGCTGTTGGTTACCCTCTCTGCTTCTTCCTGGTTTGTCAAAGCTGATTGTCAAACATTAACTGTTTGGAGTTTTCAGATTGCCAATTTGTCTTGACAGATCATGGTGAACATTAGAAGTGATAAAGTAATATTCATCAGTGCACTGTAAGAAGTAGAAAAGTGATTTCAAATACGGTTTAGATATTCTAAGTTCAGGAAGGAAAATAAATAAAATAAAACAGAAGGAAAAAAAAAGGAAAGAAAAACAACAACAAAATGAAAAACAACAACAAAAATTGAACAGAACATTTTCCAATAATTTCCATGTTTAATTCTACAACTTTGGGCTGAATTAGAGGATTGTTATTTTTAAGAAAATCTCTTTAATACTGATTCCTTAAAGTATGCCATAACTGTTTTTAATTTTTTTGAGTGATAAACTTATCATTGTGCACATTAAATCTATTTTGACAATATATTAGGATTTATAAATTATAATTTTAAATGTCCATTGCTGCTTGTTATATTTTCATTTCACAAAGAGATAAACTTTCTATTAAAAAAATAAAAGTCTGTTATCCACACAAGAGAACATCTCCTTATAAAAAATGATCAAGTATCTACTTTCGATTTGTAGATCTAAGTAGGAGTAAATACAAAAAATTCTTCTTATGACCAATACTCTTGATCAAGTATTGACAGCAACCTTTATTACAAAATAATTTTTGTTCACTGTTCATTTCTCAGAGGATTACTTTGAAGGATGTTCTTCACATTTTTTTTTCAACCTTTTTTTGTTTGTCCAAATTTATGATTACGCTTTTAATGATTAGCTTAAAGAATGGAAGGAA
This sequence comes from Netta rufina, assembly GCF_964035555.1. Lineage (NCBI taxonomy): Eukaryota > Metazoa > Chordata > Aves > Anseriformes > Anatidae > Netta > Netta rufina. The sequence continues at coordinate 42,543,376 of NC_140126.1, forward strand.
GGAGACCATAATAAATATAACATGACAATAAAAGGTATAGAAAATAAAATATTTAAAGAACATCATAATTCAAAAAGAAAACTTGAGTAGAATAGTAAGACCTGCAGTGAAAATAAGTTTTCTGAAAAATACAGAATGAAGACAAGTAGCTATTACCCAGATGGTAAGAATGTTTGATGCCTTAAAAGTAACCTTTTCATTTTCTTCAATATAAAAGAATGGCTGTCAGGAGGAATGAAACAAGAAAACAAACAATTTAACAACAACAACAACAAAAAAATACAATAGAAAAAATAAAAACTTTCAAGTGAACTCAAATGCAGATAAGTTATAAATGTGTGTAAGAACAGACCCAAGACAGCATACAAAAGTAGCTATCAGTCCAATCATCTGTTGGTATCTTTTCTATGATACATATGTACGCTCACACTTAAAACACTTACCATTAGCCAAATGTTCACTCAAACATTCAACTTCTGCAAGAAAGATTTTTAGCGATCAGACTACAGAGAGCAGTCAAGTGTTCCAAAGAGTTTTCATATACTGAAAGCCTACAAAATTCTCTAGTTCAAAAACTTTCACAATTCTTTGCAGATATACAACAAATAAGTCAAATGGACTGGAACATTCTAACTGCAATATACTGTTTATAATTGCTGAAGATTAGTTGTAACGTAATAGAGTGTTATGACATGTTCAAAACAAACATTCCTAATTAAACTAAATGAAACTTGTGGCAACAGAAAAAAAAAAAATAAAAAAATAATAAAGAGTTACTGTTTACTGGCACTTCATTTAGGATATCTCTTGGCATATGTTTGTAATTTGCAGCAGTTCTGTGATAGCACAAATGCAAACTTGTTAATCTGATCCTGAGCAGACAGCAATATCTAACTGTAAGTATAAAACATTTTGAAGATGAATCATTGTTGACTGGTAATAGTGGATTCATACTCTGAGGTCCAGCTAAAGAATGAGTGGGAGCATATATAAGTCAAGACATCTTACTTGTAGGGACAGACCTACAAGTAAACAGTCAAGATGGTTTTTAAGACAGCTTTGTAACTCAAGTGAGCTCTTCTGGACAATAGCATCGTTTCTCTACTTAAGGTTGCACTAGATTATTTGCATGCTTGACAACACATTATTGTGCTATAAGGCAGGATGTGAATTAAAGTCACTAGATATGGAGACATATAACCTACCTGTATTCTCTAATTTCAATGTAATTTAAGGAAATTATTTAAGCTAAAATAAAGAATGACTCATTTAACAACAACAAACTCTATATTTTAGTATGGAACTAGTATTGCTGTTATGTTTTTCACATAATCATCATGTGAAAGCTAAATATAAATAAATAAATTGGTGGATCAATTACTTAATAGACCTACGTGGACCAGCTCTGACTGAAGTATTCATTCTCCTTTGTCAGGTGGACAAAAGCTTGTATGTCACTTAAATTCTTCAAGGAGACCTCACTTGGCCAATTTCAAAAACTACTTTCAAGGTTGAAAAATAGCTGAAAGTGTTCATATCAAAAATTTGCATCTAAGTATTAAAAAGTCCTTTTCATGTTCAAAAACAATTTATGTGAGCTACCTTTCATGCACAGTGAAAAGAAAGTCTTTTTTAATTAAACTTTAATTATGGTAGCACTTCAAAGTCATATTTCTGACATAAAACTAATCCATAGTTTATATTTGCTAAGCTCATTGGGAGCCCAAGAGGCTTCATGATATGTTCTCTCAGACTAAATAGAATCATTGAATTATTCACATATACTGAATTCTTACTAGCATTTTATCTGGTACATTATTTATTATATCTAAATGCCTATGACACTACAGTAAATAATAAAATTTTCTTTATAGTACAGAAGGAGTAATCTACTGTCCTTTGTAACTAAAACATTCTTAATAAACAAAAACAATCAATCAAGCAAACAAACACTACCACCAACAAAAAGCAAATATTTTTTTCTGAGGAATGAAACATCCTTTTCATTTTTACCAATGTACCTGACAAACAAAGAGAAGAAGAAGATACAAAACAATAAACATGGCAAAAAGTTGTATGTCAGCTCTAAGAGGAGCACTGCTTTAGCACAATATTCCTAACTGTTGTCTATAGAAAGAAGATTATATATACTCTCTTGCTTTTTACTTCTAACCATAAAATCTAGAAGTCTCCTGCACAATGAAAAATGTAGAAGCTAAGAATGGTTGGCTACCAACACAGAAACATCACAAATGAAAACCAACACCAAAATTCAGAGAACTACAAAAGCCTGAAAAATGGCTGAAAAAATTTCCTTTGCTGTGAGAGGAAAATGCATTTTAAGTAGTGGAGAAATGGCATTCAGGACACAAAGGAGATAAATCCACATACAAGAAAGGAAGGAGAAATAAGGAACTAAGAAATACAACTATATACTCTCATGTTTAAGACAGTTAGGATAAAAATTTCCATACAAAGGAGGAAAAGGATCAATGTGACCAGACAATATTTTTTCAGTATTTGGTATATTACACTAAAATTTTGCAAAACTACTGCTTTTACTACAGTATTTTATTTTTGCTCTGAAATTTGTAAATTTCAGAGATGATGTCATGTGCAGGTAAATGAAGTACACATAGAACTGACATTTTCCAAGAACATGAGTTAAATTATCTTTGTATAGTTACCTCAAAGATAAGTGATTCACCATGCAAATATGTCTATGTAAATATCGATTCAAAATACATATTCAGTATATTTCCCGTATTGGACTCATCTCTCATATGGAATTCCTTATGGCTAAACATAAACAAAGGCTTTCAAAGGCTTTCAAAACTGATGTGAATAAAATCCTAACCTTTGTGATTTTAAAACACTCTCAAGTCATATATGAATATGCTCAGGAGGGTAAGATCTCCTTATTTCCTAACACCAAAGTTTAACCAAATAAAGCACTTTGAATGTTAAAGTTAAAATTAACATCAGAAACATGAACTCTAAAGAGTTAATACTGTCTGAGAAAATATAAGCAAAAATGTAATCAGATCCATACTCTTAGTTACATTTATTGCGCAGACATTATCCAGCCTGGCTACCTCCAGACAATGTGTAGGGCTGGATATATTATATTCAACAAATACGGAATATAAAAATATTAAAGCAGTCTAGGGAGCATGATAAAAGAACAAAAAGGAAACTGTCTTACTCTGGGATCCCAGCACAACAAATTATCACAAGAGGAAGTTTATGAAGTTTGAGAGAAAAAAAAAAAAAAAAAGTAACAGGAAGAATACGAGTGCAATTATCTCCATTATAAGAAGATAACATTTTAGGTTCTGATTAGCAACGGAGTATAAGAAAGTATATTGTTATATCATTTTGAAAAAGCCCTATCGTTATCGATAAGGCCTTAGAGACAATGCATTTCACAAAATAATGAGCATCTCTTTATAAAGAATTTCTCATACAACATGTTTCCATGGCAGACACAGATGCCACATAAAATGTTATGCTGTCAAGGGGAAAGAAGAAAGGAAAAAATGCCATCTCGAAAGAAGTTTGATTCTGCAGAATCTTGGGAGAAGATAATCACGGGCACAATGGCTATATTCCCTGCCGATGAATTAGTTTTCAAGATCTTTCCTTTCCATTGATCACCAAAAAGTCTCTTTGAGGTGTTTATTAGGAGGAACAAAAAATGACAGCAGTAGCAGAAAATGCAAATAAAAGCAGTGTCCCAAGAACTACTTAACAAAGCAACTAATTTAATGAACTGAGACACTGGCAGATATAGTCAATGTGTTTTTTGTTTGTTTGTTGGTTTGTTTTTTAGAAATGAATCTCAAGAATCTAAACTTGTTGGATAGAGAACTGAGATTTGGAAAAGTTAACTTTCATGCTTACTCTGGGAAAGAGGAAGGGAAGGGAAGGGAAGGGAAGGGAAGGGAAGGGAAGGGAAGGGAAGGGAAGGGAAGGGAAGGGAAGGGAAGGGAAGGGAAGGGAAGGGAAGGGAAGGGAAGGGAAGGGAAGGGAAGGGAAGGGAAGGGAAGGGAAGGGAAGGGAAGGGAAGGGAAGGGAAGGGAAGGGAAGGGAAGGGAAGGGAACGATAAAAGGTAGGAAGGATAAAAGGAAGGAAGGAAGGAAGGAAGGAAGGAAGGAAGGAAGGAAGGAAGGAAGGAAGGAAGGAAGGAAGGAAGGAAGGAAGGAAGGGAGGGAGGGAGGGAGGGAGGGAGGGAGGGAGGGAGGGAGGGAGGGAGGGAGGGAGGGAGGGAGGGAGGGAGGGAGGGAGGGAGGGAGGAAGGAAGGAAGGAAGGAAGGAAGGAAGGAAGGAAGGAAGGAAGGAAGGAAGGAAGGAAGGAAGGAAGGAAGGAAGGAAGGAAGGAATATATTTGCTTTAATTTTTCTCTCTGGGGAAGACTGTTTAAATAAAATAAATTAAAAAAAAAAAAAAAAAAAAAGAAAACACTATAACACTATTTCAAAGTGTTATATTTTTGTTTCACAGTTTGAGAATAGACAAGGAACCTACTGTTACAAATAATGAGAAATGAGTTTGGTTTTTAAAAAAGAAAAAAATTTAAAAACAACTTGATATGTAAAATTCGAGTCCAATGGGTCTTGTGGAGTAATTCAGTGAAATTTCCTGGGCATATGTAGTAAATTATTTCTAAATATATGCTGAAATCAGATTAGATTTCAGCAGACCCAGTTATAATCCAGAAGAAGAATGAGATAAGGAAGACTGCAAAATTGAGTTTTGCTTTTGCAAAAATTCAGTTGCTGCCCATCTATTTTTCAAACTGAATGTCTTGAAAGGATTTTAGTAAAGGCTCAAATAAATACAAATAAAATAAGTTGATAAATTTCCAATTATGGAGTATTAAAATCAAGAACCTAAGATAAGAACTTAACCTTGAAACCTAAGATAAGAACTAACACAGCAAGAAAGGACCTGTTCATGACTTACTTAAGTGGTAGAACAAAAGCTTATGTAAATTCAGTTGTTATTTCAGAAGTAACACCCTACCAGTGCAGATAAACCTAAGAGTTGAGAGAAAGCCACCTAGTGCTCAGAGACATTCTTTTCACAGCCTTTACATGTAAGACAACAAAGCATTGCACAGGAGGAGACTAAATCATTCATGTTTTTCAAAGAGTTGTTTTTTCAAAGAAACAATTTGTGTTTTTCACATCTCCTACTGAAACACGAAATAAGAACAGCATACAATCTCAATAAATAGTATTTAAACACTGTAGGTATGCTGGAAACTTCAAAAGAGCATGAGAAAATATGTGGCATAATCACAGCTGGAAGGAATTTTTGGAGGTACAGAAGACACAGGGTTATGTCTCACCAGACAACAACATTATCAAAATCAAACAGGTTTTTGCATTTCAGTAAATAAAAACAATATCCTAGAATAGACAAAAGTCCTCCTTCACTCAATAATCCATTTTTAAATAAAAGAATAAAATATTTGTGCATTTTTGGGTACCACTATGTGGAAAAAAATAGTGAATAAATGTCAGAATTCTTCTTCAGATTTCTTAAAGAGTTGTAAAATTTAACTTAAATGTAGACAAGTAGTTGTTTTTTTTTTTTTTTTTCTTTCTATAAATATTGTCATTCTAAAGGAAAAACAAACAAACAAACAAACAAAAAACTTACAATTATAAACTACGCTAAAGCTAGAAATCTATTGAATCAATTTTCAAAGGAAAGAAAATTTACCTCTGGTTACTATACCAATCAAGTAGCAAATACAATGAATTAATCACCAAGTTGCTTAGCTGCCAAGAGGACAAAGACTCTTAAACACAGATATAATCAACATCGATTCTTTAGAAACAACATCTTAGAATTTAGGGACACAGAATCCCACTTAGTTCTGTGCAGATTTTTTCTTTAAGATAAGTCAACAAAACCTTGTGAATAGTTTAACATACAGAAAGAATTAGTTTATTCTGAGACTCCAAAGCGCATATGAAGCATGTTGGATAAACATGCTTCAACCTAAAGCATCACACTAAGAAAAACAGGACAACCACAACCACCATAAAAAAAAAATTTCACTGAGGCGATGCCTGTGACAGTGCTCCATAAATGTAATCTAAGCTACATACATTCATACAGAATTTCTCTCATAACCACTGAAGAACAGCAGAGATGGTGGAATACATCATTCTTTTCTCATCTGGTGGCTGAATTAAAATGTTCTGTAATCATTAGAATTTAGTAACAGATCCTCAGTTACTGAAAACATGAAAGCTACACTTCTGGCAAAGGAATTATACAATATTATTAGCAAATGATTTAAGTTGTGTTATATCACCAAATGAATAACACTTGAAAAATTATATGCTGTAGCATACTTTTACACAAATACTAATTCTTATGAAGGTTTTGTCATACACAGGTTATAAGAAAAGCAGATCATTCTGCATCACAGTGTAGCCACAGAGATTTTGATGAAGTTCTAACTAGTATATAAACAAAACATACACATGGAATTATGAAATGGTATTAAATGAATAAATAAATTTTAATATTGCTCTTAACATCTGCAGAATTTGACATTTTTTTGAAAAACAAAACAAAATGTTTGCATTTTACCTGATAGCTGAAGCCTTTTTTACCCTGTATGGAAGACAGATTTTTTTTTTCTATGTGGAGCTGCTTGAATGCAGGGATATAATAGTATTTTTAATAAAATAGTTAAAATATTTGTTTGTAATGAAATATATTGCTTTAAACTGAAATAGGGTAGATAAGGAAGAAATATTTCATTGGTTACCACTATTTGGCAAAACAGAAAGATGTATATCAGATTCTACCTAGAGAAAGACTTTTAGCTTCAGGAAAAAGGTATCTCAGGACCACCACATCATTTGTTATGTGAACAATATATGGCCTCTATAATCTTTATATTTCTGTCATTTTTCATTAAGTATCCTAAGAACTTTTATATTTTCAAAATTAAAAAAAAAAACAAAACAACAACAACAAAAAACATTTTTCAGTTTTGAACCATTACTCTTCTTTTCAAAAACCTGATTCAATTGTATTATTTCTATCTTTTCAGATTCAGCATGTTAAAAATTAACTTCCCTTTTTACTTTTTGTTTTTGTGTGTGAAGTCCTGGGCTTCTGTTTACATTATTGACTGCAATAAAATTTCTCACAGAGAAATCTACTTTTTAGTATCAGAGTTACTCAGGTGCAGGTAGTGTGAAAACTATTTGATCTTTACAGGATCTCCAGAGTCCAAAACTGGATTAATTATTTTCATTGAATTATTTAAAAAAAAAAAAAAAAAAGATTCTTAAATCATCATGTATAATATGAGTCTATCTCTAGTACAGTGGAAAAAATAAAATAAAATTCTAGAACTACTTATAAATGAAAACTATTTTCAAGTGTTTAAAGTGGCAAACATTTTGGCTAATCTGGAAATATTGAATATAATATTGAAAATAATATTTAAGATTATGCTGAAAATAAGAAATTAGAAGTTTATTGATTTGAATAACCAGTGTAAATTAGGGTTCTTGCAACATTTTTGTTTTGTTAGACCCAACAATACACACTTACATAAAAATAAGAAAAAGTGGTGCACAATAGAGAAACAACACACCCAACTGTCCACTGATATCGACTTTTCCCCTCCTTTGGAGAATGATAATTGAACTTAGTCTCCATGAATCCTATAACACTTTTGAGCTGAGACACCAGAAGAATTTCTCCAAAGAACCTGAATGTAAAACTAATGTCAAAAGATGAAGATAAACATTAAACTTAAAATTCAAGAATTAGGTAGAAATTATTTCATCAACTACATAGAAAAACAGTAAGAAAACAAGAATGGCTAATTGTTAGTGAAAATACAAATAAAAAAAGAGAGAAAGAGAAAGAGAAAGAGAAAGAGAAAGAGAAAGAGAAAGAGAAAGAGAAAGAGAAAGAGAAAGAGAAAGAGAAAGAGAAAGAGAAAGAGAAAGAGAAAGAGAAAGAGAAAGAGAAAGAGAAAGAGAAAGAGAAAGAGAAAGAGAAAAGTGTAACTTCTGTTATGTCCAATGCAATGCATTTATTTCAATATAAATGGCAATGGAAATCATTTTAGTAACCATGGTATACCTTGAAAATCATCACCTAATAACATTGTTTTCATAATGACTGACAAAATAGATTACAGTATTTTACACTTGTGAATTTTCTGTAAATGAGTAATGGTTATAAAATTATGCTACACATTTTAAAATGAAGTTGAATTAATAGCTATTAATAATTAATAGCTAAGTGAGTGATTAGTAAAGCAAGTTCCACAATTAAAATGAATGTATCTTCCATGTTCAGATGTTAAAATGAACATATCTTTTTAAAATGAACAGATCTTCTATTTTATTTACTTAATTCATGTTTTTCTCAATGGTTTTGAGGAACAGAGTCAAAATATATCCTATCCACTTTTTATTCCAGAAGAAATTAGGTACCCAAAAATTGAAGGAAATCTTTTAATGGATTTTCAGAGTGATTAAAAAAAAAAAAAAAAAGAAAGTTAATTAATTTCTTAATTCAAGTTTTTGTTGGAGCTCCTGACCAACTCTATCAAATTATTCCAGTCATCTCTAAAAGTCAATAACTATTTCATCTTATGACATAGTGAGATCTGAGTTTAATAGACCACAGTAATCCCCTTATTCTGTTGCATAAATATCTTTGTAAAAAAAAAAAAAAAAAAAAAAAAAACCTTTCATGATTTCATGATTTCGACACAAAAGACAAGGGTTTCTGGATTAACTGACCACAGATGAAAGTTGTAATTTTCTTAACTACAAAATAATTGATTTGTAAAATATAACTTTAGTATTTGGTTTAATGAGAAGCTATGTGCAATCAAAATGCTACTTAACTTTCAAGTACCATTTTCAGCTAAAGCTTAGAAAACATTCTAAAACATACCATGTAATTTTTTTGAGTCCTCTTATCTGGAAATTCAAGGCATAATGTAAGTAAACATACCCATTCCTTTTGGTCAGTCATAAATCTCTAGGTATCCAATCATGTATATTAATGTGTGTCAACTGCCACAAGAAAGAGGAGTGCATAATCACTAATTAAAGAATAAACACAACTTCTATCAGCTATGAGTTTAAGAAACAAACACTTTAAAACAAACTGACCTATATCATTTATTTATTTATTTATTTATTTATCCTTTTTTTTTTTTTTTAATTCTTTAAGACTGGAACCTAAATTAAAGTTATTTCAATTTCTCTCTAGCGCATTCACTTTTACTTACTGTTTGTTGTATAGAAAGGTACTGAGAGGAAGGAGGTAAAGGAAAAGGGGAGATTTACTGTAGCTGATAAATGCAGTCTAATATATAGTAAGCAGAGTACAGAGACTACGACCTCTTTCTGTATCAATGAATCTCATGACAGGTAAAAATCAATACTAAATCCTTCTCAGAAGGGCTAAAATTGAAACTAAGTGGCAACTGTCAAACACATTTCGTGAATATTCACTTGAATTTGAATGAATCAGGGTAGGTTCTCAAAATTGTTTCACTATTACAGAGAATTTGAGAAAGTTTTAACACTGAAAGTGTTTGCTTAGTTCAACCTAGTATTCATTATACAATCATAGAATCATAGAATATCCCGAGTTGGAAGAGACCCATAAGGATTATCAAGTCCAACTCCTGGCACTGCACAGGTCTACCCAAAAGTTAAGACCATGTGACCAAGAGTCCAATCGCTTCTTAAATTCTGACAGTCTTGGTGCAGTGACTACTTCACTGGGGAGCCTGTTCCAGTGTGCAACCACCCTCTCGGTGAAGAACCTCTTCCTGATGTCCTGCCTGAACCTCCCCTGCTGCAACTTGACACCATTCGCATGGGTCCTATCACTGGTGCTTACAGAGAATATGTCATCTGCCTCTCCACTCCCCCTCGCGAGGAAGTTGTAGACTGTGATGAGATCCCCCCTCATCCTCCTCTTCTCCAGGCTGAATAGGTCCAGTGCCCTCAGCTGCTCCTCATACATCTTCCCCTCTAGGCCCTTCACCATCTTTGTCACCCTCCTCTGGACACTCTCCAGAGTTTAATGAGTTAATTTAAAGAGTTTAATGTCCTTTTTGTACTGCGGTGCCCAGAACCGCACACAGTTCTCAAGGTGAGGCTGCACCAGCGCAGAGTAGAGAGGGACAATCACATCCCTCGACCAACTAGCGATGCCATGCTTGATGCACTCCAGGGCACAGTTGGCCCTCTTGGCTGCCAGGGCACACTGTTGGCTCATATTCAACTTGCTCTCAACCACAACCACCATATCCCTCTCTACAGGGCTGCTCTCCAGTACCTCATCACCCAGTTTGTACATATAGCCAGGGTTGCCCCTTCCCATGTGCAGGACCCGGCACTTGCTCTTGTTAAATTTCATGTGGTTGGTGATTGCCCAGCTCTTCAGTCTGCCCAGATCTTTCTTCAAGGCCTTTCCACCCTCATCAGAGTCCACAACTCCTCCAAGTTTGGTCTCGTCGGTAAATTTGCTCAAAACACCTTCTAGTCCTACATCCAAATCATTTATAAAGACATGGAAGAAGACTGGCCCTAAAATGGAGCCTTGAGGGACCCCACTAGTGACCATTCACCAACCAGATGTGTCTCCATTAACCACAACCCTTTAAGCCCTGCCCATCAGCCAATTGCTCACCCATCGTATGATGTTTTTATTAAGTTGTATGCTGGACATTTTGTCCAGTAGGATCCTATGGGAAACTGTGTCAAAACCCTTGCTGAAGTCCAAAAAGATCACATCAGCTGTTTTCCCTTGGTCAACTAGATGTGTGATCTTGTTGCAGGAAGAACGGCCAAAAACACGACAGACACTAGTATGGTCAGATCATGCTCTCTCTTTATTACCTTAATAGCCTGACTTTTATAGCTTAACAGGGGCAGATAGTGTCTCACACAAGATTATTGGTCAAAAGCACTCAAACAAAAAACTGCAAGAAAACAACCCCACCTGCAAGAAAACAACCCCCTTGTGATTAGAAGTCACATAGATCCCATCCTTGAAGCCAGCTGCTGGCAACAATATTTTTCTAAATTCCTCAATTGTGCAACGTGGGAACACTGTCATGGGAACTTCTCATAGTTGTCCTGGTAGCCTGGTTTGCTCAGCTGCAGCAAGTAATGGGATCTTTACTGTTTCAAAAATCCCTCAACATGATTTTATCATAAAAGGAAATCAAATTTGTTAGGCAGGACCTACCCCTTGTGAACCCATGTTGGCTGGGACCAATGACTGCATTGTCCCCCATGTGCACTTCAGTAGCTTCGAGGATCATTTTCTCCATAATTTTACCAGGCACTGACGTGAAACTGATGGGCCTGTAATTGCTAGGGTTTTCTTTCTTACCCTTCTTGAAAATTGGCACAACATTTGCCAGCTTTGTCTACTGAGACCTCTCCAGATTCCCAAGATTGTTGAAAAATAATTGAAAGAGGTCCTGCAATGACATCAGCCAGCTCTTTAAGCACCCTGGGATGAATCTCTTCAGGATCCATGGACTTGTATGGATCCAGGTGGAGCAGCAAATCTGGCACATGTTCAGGTTCAGTTGGGAGTTTGTCATTCGCACCATCATGGTCCTCCTGTTCAGGGCACCCTGGGTCCTGAAGCCCATCATCAGCATTGAAGACAGAGGTGAAGAAGACATTAAACCTTCTTCAGCCATCAGAAACAGAAATGCACAAAAAAGCAGAGATCTGTCTGTTTTCTCAGGTTCTTACACTTCAGTGTTGCTTATTAAAATAAAAGAAAAATAAATGGAAAATATAGGATGACTAAAGATGCAGAGACCCCTTTTTGCATATTGATGTGTCCAACAGTGGGAAAGTATTTCCAGTTTTCTATCATTACCTATAAAACTGCTGAAGCAAGAAAAGAACAAACAAACGAACAAACAAAAAAAGCTTAAAATGTGTTCTCTATCATTGCTTAGAAATGCACCACAGCTAATGTAATCAGAGACATTATATTTTCAAAGTCATATAGGATTTCAGCCAGCTGTCCTATTAAAGCAAATACTACCACATAATTCATAGAATCGTTTGTGTTGGAAGGGTCTTTGAAGATTATTTTGTTCCAAACACCCTGCCATGGGCAGGGACACCTCCATCTAAATCAGGTTGCTTAAAACCCTATCCTATTTGGCCTTAAACACCTCCAGGGATGGAGCATCTGAAGCTTCTCTGTTCCAATGTCTCACCATCCACTGTGTAAAAAATTTCCTCCTAATATTTAATCTAAATCTACTCTTTTTTAGTTTAAAACCATGATTCCTTGTCTTATTACTACACTCTCTGATAAAGAATCTCTCTCCTGCTTTCCTGTAGTCTTGTTTGGAAGCCCACTCTATTGAAAGACCACTGTAAGGTCTCCCCAGAGCCTTCTCATCTCCAGGATGAACAACTCCTATTCTCTCAGCCTGTATTCACAGAAGAGATGCTCCAGCCCCTTGATCATCTTTGTGGCCCTCCTCTGGACTCTTGTCTTGTCCGTCTTGTGATGAGGGCCCCAGAGCTCTAGGTGGGGTCTTACAAGAGCAGAGTAGGTTGGGAGAATGTAAAATATGTTCATTTAAATCCTCTGTTAAAGGCAAATATTTACTGACAGTAATATGCATTTTTAAATAACTATTTTATAATAATTTTCATAAGATGATTTTCTTGCTTAATGACTATGTTCCATTAATCTATTTTTTTTCCAATTAGTTATAAGCTAACTCAACTGATATTTGAAACTTTATTACTGAAAAAATTTTAAACTTAAAATAATTAATATTAGTAAAATTTAGAGAATGACATTTTACAGAGAATATTTTCCAGAAACTTTTTACAAAGTAGAACCAAATTATTAGCCTAAAGATGTATCTATAAAGGTAGATATTTTCTAGTATTTAACCAGAAATGATTGATCACTACATTATTTGTTTTTAATTAATAATTAAAGAATTTGAAGACAAACCATTCCTTATTTCTTGTCCTGAAAACTCCATTAGTTCTAAGAGAAGTGATAAAACAATAATCTTATAAGGTTACGTTTACTATTAGGCTGTTAAATATATATACCAGCTAAACACAGAACATTTGATATTAAAAACACAAAAGTATGAGTCTGTAATATCCTCTCAAATTTAGTGATTTTTTTCATTTCAGGGAAAACAACAGTCACATTTACAGTGCATTCTTTTCTCAGACTATGAAAAGAAAAGAAAAAAAAAAGTACACTCAGTGTGTTGATGAGTTGATGTGTACAGGATAGATTTTCAGAAGAGGTCAGCTTATCACTTATTGACTTCATTATTGACTTCATTGACAATATTGACTTCATTTTGGAGAGATAATAAATCCTATTATTACATAATCTTTGACAGACATGACCTAGATTAAAATTTAGAAGAAAAGACCAAATAGTCAATTAAGACAGAATTTGAATGTCAGTGTCATAGCAGAACATGAAACAGGAATGGTAGTCTGGAATACTTAATTTAATACTACTGTAAATATAACATTAATTAATTCTCTTAAACACTAAAATAAACTTATTATTACC
>NC_140126.1:42562193-42697193 GCF_964035555.1 Netta rufina
GGCCCTCTTCTGGGTGTGTTCTAACACATCCTTGTGCTGGTGGCCCCAAAGATGAACAGGGTATTCCAGGAGGGGTATCACAAGAGAAGGGTAGAGAGGGAGAATCACCTCTCTCGAACTGCTGGCCACATTTCTTTTGATGCAGGCAAGGATACCATCGGCTTTCTGGGCTGCACGTACACATTGCTCGCTCATGGTGAGCTTCTCAACAACCAGAACCCCCAGGTCTTTCTCCTCAGGGCTGCTCTCAATCTATCCTCTACCCAGCCAATATTTGTATCTGGGATTGCCCCTGCTCTGATAAAGGTCCCTGCACTTGGCCTTGTTGAACTTCATGAAGCTAATGGGCAAAGCGGTGTTAAGCAGCTTGCTCCTGTTTATCTCTTATACAGACTTGGGATCTACAAGCTTGGTATGAAAGGTTGCTGGAAGAAGGAGTCTTGTGTTGGGACAGCTCTGTTTTGGTGGCAGAACGAAATCTTGATGGTCACGATGCCTGAGTGAAAACTTTTGCTTCATTATAATGAAGTCTAAAATGAATGTTAAAGTTAACACCCATGAATATGATAATGAACTTAATGAAGTACATGTTAAATATAAATGACTATAGTACTTGACTCTCCACCCAAATCATGCTAAATGTCACCTCAGGAGAGGAACAGATAAGGTCAGGGGATAAATCATCCATGTCACTCTGGATGGTATCCCTTTCCCCCAGCATCTCGACTGCACTGCACAGTTTGGTGTCATTGGCAAACTGCCCATGTCACCGACAAAGATGTTAATCAGCGCCAGTCCCAATACCACCCCCTGAGAATTACCACTCATCACTATCTCCATTTGAACATTAAGCCATTGAGTGCAACCCTTTAAGTAAGACAATCCAGACAACTCCCAACTCACAAGCGATCCATCCATCAATTCCATGTCTCTCCAATTTAGACACAAGGATATCATGGCAGAGAGTGTCAGACACTTTTCACAAGTCCAAGTAGATCATAGAATCATAGAATATCCTGAGCTGGAAGGGACCCACAAGGATCATTGTGTCCAACTCCTGGCATTACACAGGTCTGCCAAAAAATTCAGACCATCTGACTAAGTGCACAGTCCAGACGCTTCTTAAACTCTGACAGGCTTGGTGCACCAACTACTTCCCTGGGGAGCCTGTTCCAGTGCGCAACCACCCTCTCGGTGAAGAACCTCTTCCTGATGTCTATCCTGAACCACCTCTGCTGCGGCTTGACACCATTCCTGTGGGTCCTATCACCAGTTACTATAAACAATAGATTGGTGCCTGCCCCTCTACTCCCCTTCATGAGGATGCTGTACACCACAGTGAAGTCTCCCCTCAGCTTCCCCTTTTCCATACTGAACAGGCCAAGTGACCTCAGCCACACCTTATACATCTTCCTTTCCAGTCCCTTCACCATTTTTGTAACCCTCCTCTGGACACTCTCCAACAGTTTCATATCCTTTTTGTACTGCAGTGCCCAGAACTGCACACAGTCCTCGAAGTGAGGCCACACGAACTCAGAGTAGACAATCACTTCCCTTGACTGACTAGCAATGCCATGCTTGATGCACCCCAGGATACGGTTGGCCCTCCTGGCTGCCAGGGTGCACTGTTGGCTCATATTCAACTTGCTATCAACCACAACCACCATATAGGGCTGCTCTCCAGCGTCTCATCACCCAGTCTGTATGTATAGCCAGGGTTGCTCCGTCCCATGCAGGACCCAGTATTTGCTCTTGTTAAACTTCATGCAGTTGATGAACACTCAGCTCTCCAATATGTCCACATGTCACAGATGACAACAGTTGTTCTCCCCCTATCTACCAGTGCTGTAATCGCATTGTAGAAGCCCACCAGGTTTGTCAGGCACAATCTGTCTTTTGTGAAGCTATGTTGGTGGTCCCCAGACAGTTCTTTATTTTCCATGGGCCTTAGCATATTTTCCAGAAGGATCTACTCCAAGATGTTGCCTGGCACAGGTGAGCAGGTGAGGTGAGACTCACTGTTGTGTAGTTCCCTGTGTCTTCTTTTTTTTTTTCTTTATCAAAAATGGGTGTTATGTTTCCCCTCTACCAGTCAATGGGAACGTGCCACTTGCACTGTCACAAATTCTCAGATATGATGGACAGCAGATTACTAACTTCATGCACCAGTTCTCTCAGGACACACAAATGTATCTCATCAGGTTCCATGGACTTGTGCACCTTCAGGGTTCTTAGATGGTCTCAAACCTGATCTTCTCCTATACTGGGTGGTCCATCATTCTCCTAGTCCCTGCCTCTGCTCTTTGGGACTTGGTCTGTGTGCCTGGAACTTTTGCTGATGAAGACTGAAGCAAAAGAGTCACCGAGTACCAAAGGCTTCTCCATATCCTGGGTAACCAAATCAGCTTTTTCCTTCTGTAGAGGACTCTCAATTTCCCTAGTCTTCCTTTTATCACTGATTTACCTATAGAACGCATAGGGCCAAAAGTCCCTGGGCAAATTTAATTCTAATAGGACTTCAGCTTTCCTAACTTCATCTCTGACTTATCAGACAATGTCTCTGTATTCCTCTCAGGCTATCTGTCCTTGCTTCCAACCTCTGTAAGTCTCCTTTTTCTGCCTGAGTTTGGCCGGGAACTTCTTGTTCATCCATGCAGCATCCTGGAGGTTTTGCATGACTTCCTCTTTGTTGGGATGCATCTCTCCTGAGTTTGGAGGAGGCAATCCTTGAACATTAAGCATCTTTCTTGGACTACTCTTCCCTCCGGGGTTTTGTACCGTGGTACTCTACCAAGCAGATCCCTAAAAAGGGCAAAGTCTGCTCTCCCAATGGAATTTGCAGGAGAGAGGTACTTCATACAGAGAAAAGTCTGTTTGGTTGTTGTTGTTGTTTGCTTTTTTTTTTTTTCCTTTCAGATTGCACTTAAGAGTGCATAAGATTTTGACTTATTATCAAAAATAATTAGACATGTAAAGCATATAGAGCTGTTCTTATTCTTTTATTACTGTAGTATAGATCCCAAGTGATTTTTACATTTTGGATAGGAAATAGGAAGTCAATTGATATTTAATCTTACTCTTTCCCTTATGTACTAAAGCAAGTTGATTTGCAATACATTAGAACCAGTTAGGGAAAAATGCTTGTGGAGGTGGGAAGGATTGCACTGGGAGAGCAGAGAGAAAAGCTGAAGATGTATTAGACAAGGTTCACTGCTCTAACCCTTTGCTTATGTCAGAAGAAATATTACACAAGTGTTCTTGAGACAAAATTTTATGTTTAAGACAGGGAGAACACCTAACTTAAACAAGCAAAACACACTCTTCAGCAACTCCCTGCAGGGCCTCAAGGAAAGGTATCGAGGTGAGACACCCCAAATGGGGGTGGATCCCCTGCCCTGTCGGGCAGAGGGAGGGGATCTGGGAGTTGAGGAGGAATGGAAACAGGTCCCTGCTCAACATCGCAGGTGATGCCCTCCCCTTCTGGCCCCACCTTCCCAGGTGCCCTTACGCAACAGGTTTGAGGCCCTGGAGCTTGAGAGACCCGTGGGTGAGGATGAGGTAGGAAGACTACCCAGGAGGATGCCTAGGGCGAGGAGGTTGACTCCACGCCTCAGGACTGCCTCCACCAAGAAAGACAGAAGGTTTATTGTTGTGGGAGACTCTTTTCTCAGGGGAACAGAGGGCCCTATTTGTCGGCCTGACCCTACCTGTAGGGAAGTCTGCTGCCTACCTGGGGCCAGGGTCAGGGATGTTGCCAGGAGGCTTCCTAACCTGGTTCGCCCCTCTGACTATTATCCTCTTTTGATAGTCCAGGCAGGTAGTGATGACATTGAAGAGAGAAGCCTCAAGGCTATCAAAAGAGACTTTAGGGGACTGGGATGATTAGTAGATGGAGCGGGAGTGCAGGTGGTGTTTTCGTCCATCCCTACGGTGGCAGGGAGGGGTACAGAGAGGACAGAGAAAGCCCACCTGATAAACACGTGGCTCAGAGGCTGGTGCCAACACAGAGATCTTGTTTTTTTTTTTGACCATGGGGCACTTTACTCAGCACCCGGCCTGATGACCACAGATGGGTCCCTATTTTTTAGGGGAAAATTGATCCTGGGCCAGGAGCTGGCAGGGCTCCTTGAGAGGGCTTTAAACTAGGTAAGAAGGGGGATGGGGTTGAAGCAAGGATTGTTGGAGCTGTGCCAGGAGGAACAATAGCAAGGCTGGGGGATAAGGTAATGGCCCAGCTGAAGTGCATCTACACCAATGCACGCAGCATGGGTAACAAACAGAAGGAGCTGGAAGCCATCGTGCAGCAGGCAGGCTACGACTTGGTTGCCATCACGGAGATGTGGTGGGACCAGTCTCATGACTGGAGTGCTGCAAAGACTGGCTATAAGCTCTTCAGAAGGGACAGGCAGCACAGAAGGGGTGGTGGTGTGGCTCTCTATATTAGAGAGTCTTTCGATGTTGTAGAACTCGAGGCTGGGAATGACAAGGTTGAGTCCCTTTGGGTTAGGATCAGTGGGGCCAACAAGGCTAGCGTCCTGGTCGGGGTCTGTTATAGATGGCCAAACCAGGATGAGGAGACAGATGAGGAGTTTTACAGGCAACTGACAGAAGTTGTGAAATCTTCAGCGCTTGTTCTCGTGGGGTCTTCGACTTCCCTGACATATCCTGGAAGCACAACACAGGCCAGAGAAAGCAGTCTAGGAGGTTTCTGGAGGGCGTGGAAGATAGCTTCCTGTCGCAGCTGGTTAGTGAGCATACCAGGGGTAGTGCCCCGCTAGACCTTCTCCTCACAAACAGAGGACTGGTGGGAGATGTGGTGGTTGGAAGCTGTGTTGGGCAGAGTGACCATGAAATGGTGGAGTTCACTATTCTTGGCAAGGCCAGGAAGGGGACCAGTAAAACCACTGTATTGGACTTCTGGAGGGCTGACTTTGAGCTGCTCAGGACACTGGTTGGTAGAATCCCTTGGGAGGTGGTTTTGAAAAGCAAAGGAGTCCAGGAAGGCTGGGCGCTCTTCAAGAGGGAAATCTTAATGGCGCAGGAACGGCCTGTCCCCATGTACCCAAAGACGAGCTGGCAGGGAAGAAGACCAGCCTGGCTGAACAGAGAATTGTGGTTTGAGCTTAGGAGAAAAAAGAGGGTTTATAATCCTTGGAAAAGAGGGCAGGCCACTAGGGAGGACTTTAAGGATGTTGCAAGGCTCTGCAGGGACAAAATTAGAAAGGCCAAAGCTCATCTGGAGCTCAATCTGGCTACTGCCATTAAAGATAACAAAAAATGTTTTTATAAATACATCAACGCAAAATGGAGGACTAAGGAGAATCTCCATCCTTTACTGGATGTGGGGGAAAACTTAGTTACAAGAGATGAGGAAATGGTGGAGGTGCTTAATGCCTTCTTCGCCTCAGTCTTTAGTGGCAATATCGGTTGTTCTCTGGATACTCAGTACCCTGAGATGGTGGAAGGGGATGGGGAGCAGAATGTGGCCCTCACTATCCATGAAGAACTGGTTGGTGACCTGCTACGGCACTTGCATGTGCACAGGTCGATCGGGCCGGATGGGATCCACTCAAGGGTACTGAGAGAACTGGCAGAGGAGCTGGCCAAGCCACTGTCCATCATTTATCAACAGTCCTGGCTATCGGGGGAGGTCCCAGTTGACTGGCGGCTAGCAAACGTGGCGCCTATCTACAAGAAGGGCCGGAGGACTGACCCGGGAAACTACAGGCCTGTCAGTTTGACCTCAGTGCCAGGGAAGCGCATGGAGCAGATCCTCCTGAGAGTCATCACGCAGCACTTGCAGGGCAAGCAGGCAATCAGGCCCAGTCAGCATGAGTTTATAAAAGGCAGGTCCTGCTTGACGAACCTGATCTCCTTCTATGACAAAGTGACGCGCTGGGTGGATGAGGGAAAGGCTGTGGATGTGGTCTACCTTGACTTCAGCAAGACTTTTGACACCGTTTCCCACAGCATTCTTCTCTAGAAACTGGCTGCTCTTGGCTTGGACTGGTGCACGCTTCGTTGGGTTAGAAACTGGCTGGATAGCCGGGCCCATAGAGTCGTGGTAAATGGAGCCAAGTCCAGTTGGAGGCCAGTCACTTGTGGCATTCCTCAGGGCTCGGTGCTGGGGCCGGTCCTCTTTAATATCTTCATCGATGATCTGGATGAGGGCATTGAGTGCACCCTCAGTAAGTTTGCAGATGACACCAAGTTAGGTGCATGTGTCAATCTGCTTGAGGGTAGGAGGGCTCTGCAGGAGGATCTGGATAGGCTGCACTGATGGGCTGATGTCAACTGCATGAAGTTCAACAAGGTGTAGTGGGTTTATGTGGCAAGGTTTTGGTAGCAGGGGGCCATAGGGGTGGTTTCTGTGAGAAAGATCTAGAAGCTGTCCCATGTTTGGGAAGGGCCCCATTGTTTTCCAGATCCGAGCCAATAAGCGATGTTGTTTTGCGCCTCTGTGAGAGCATATTTAAGACAGGGAAAAAACGCTGCGCCACACAGCAGCCGGGAGAGTGAGAGGAGTGAGGAACAGCCTGCAGGTGCCAAGGTCAGTGTAAAGGGAGGGGGAGAAGTGCCCCAGGCACCAGAGCAGAAGTCCCCTGCGGCCTGTGGTGAGGACCATGGTGAAGCAGGATGTCCCCCTGCAGCCCATGGAGTACCACGGGGGAGCAGGGTTCCATGCTGCAGCCCGTGGGGGAGACCACGGTGGAGCAGGTGGCCCTGCACCGACGGAGGCTGCTGCCTGTGGAAGACCCCTGCTGGAACAGATTCCTGGCCGGTCCTGTAGCCTGTGGAGAGGAGACCACGCAGGAGCAGGTGACCTGGCAGGAGCTGCTGCCCGTAGGGGAGCCAGGTTGGAGCAGTTTTCTCCTGAGGGATGGACCCCGTGGTACGGACCCATATCTGGAGCAGTTCTGGAAGAGCTGCTGCCTGTGGGAAGCCCATGCCGGATCAGTTCATCAAGGACTGCATCCCGTGGGTGGGACCCCACAGCACAGGGGACGAGAGTGACCGAGAAGGAGCGGCAGAGAAGAAGCACTGTAGACTGACCATAACCCCCATTCCCCTGTTTCCCTGCGCCGCTCGGGGGGAGGAGGTGGAAGAGGGTGGATGGGGGGGAAGGTGCTTTTGGTTTGCTTTTTCCTTTGTTTTCTCACTTCTCTCGCTTGTTAGTAATAGGCAATAAATCTTACTATCTTCTTATGCCGAGTCTGTTTTGCCCGTTACAATTATTATTGCGTGATTTTCTCGTCCTTATCTCAACCCTTGAGCCCTTTTCACATATTTTCTCCCCATTCCTCTTTGAGGAGGGGGAGTGAGAGAGTGGCTGTGGTGGAGCTTGGCTGCCCACTCGAGCGGAACCACGACACAAGGCCAAGTGCTGGGTCCTGCACCTGGGGTGCAACAACCCCAAGCAGAGCTACAGGCTGGGAGATGAGTGGTTGGAGAGCTGCCAAGCAGAGAATGACCTGGGAGTGATGGTTGATAGTCAGCTGCATATGAGCCAGCAGTGTGCTCAGGTGGCCAAGAAGGCCAATGGCATCCTGGCTTATATAAGAAGCAGTGTGGCCAGCAGGGCTAGGAAAGTGATTTTCCCCCTGTACTCGGCTCTGGTGAGGCCGCACCTTGAGTACTGTGTTCAGTTTTGGGCCTCTCTCTACAAGAAGGACATGGAGGTGCTTGAGCGGGTCCAGAGAAGGGCGATGAAGCTGGTGAGGGTCCTGGAGTACAAGTCCTGCAAGGAGCGGCTGAGGGAGCTGGGATTGTTCAGCCTGGAGAAAAGGAGGCTCAGGGGTGACCTTATCACTCTCTACAGGTACCTCAAAGGAGGCTGTAGCGAGGTGGGGGTTGGTCTGTTCTCCCATGTGCCTGGTGACAGGATGAGGGGCAATGGGCTTAAGTTGCGCCAGGGGAGGTTTAGGTTGGATCTTAGGAAGAACTTTGCCGAAAGTGTTGTGAGGCACTGGAACAGGCTGCCCAGGGAAGTGGTGGAGTCACCATCCCTGGAAGTCTTTAAAAGACGTTTAGATGTAGAGCTTGGGGATATGGCTTAGTTGGGACTGTTAGTGTTAGGTCAGAGGTTGGACTCGATGATCTTGAGGTCTCTTCCAACCTCGAAATTCTGTGATTCTGTGATTCTGTGATCATGATGTCATTTTCATGGATGAAAGTAAGTTAAAGAAACAGAACAGGATGGACCTTATGGCTTCAAGCATCAGCTTTTCAGCTAAAATCTGAGTCCTGAAGGATCTGTTCTGCTGTTTTAAAGGATTTATTTCCAAAGTACTTTTCAATTCAATTTCTACTTCACAAGTTTGTGATAGTATTAAGGAATCATTTAAATTATTGAATTATTATTATAGGAATTATTATTCTATAATTCTATAATAGGAATATAATTTCAATGATTCCTATAATAATATCCTTATTATTATTGGAATTATTTAAAATAGTGTATAGATTTAAGTCCATCAATACTGTGTAGATCATTGCTGTAACAGTAAAAAGGAAACTAAAATACTTCAAGGTACGGTATATTACATTTAAGCCGTGGAAATTAAATGGCACACAGTCCAACATTTTATTTTATATTGAAAGCAAGTGAATAGTCCTTATTTTAAAAGACACTCATGCACACTCATGCATCACTCAATAACAGAGACTTAGAAGAGTGGATAACTATTTTTTACGGTGTATACAACTAGCAATCAATACCTATCTATTTATATCCATCTATGTAATTTCTGTATTTGACATAAAAAAATAGCTTAATCTAAAGTTTTATTCAGTGTTGTATATTTAGACATGTTTTACAGGCTGTGCAGATTTTTTCACTATATATTGTTGTAAAATTCATAAGCTGGGAGAGAGATAAATAGAAATGAATAAGTACCTTATGATTAAATAAATGTTCTTTTATTGTTAAAACTTCAAACTTTAACAGAACAATCTAATAGGAAGTGTTTGTTGTTGTTGTTGTTGTTATTTTTTATTTACTTGTGTTTTTTTTTTTTTCTTAAAGACTATGATTTATATATTCTTAAGAAAATCCTCTGTTTCTACTCAAGATCTCAAGAAAAAAAAAAAAGTTTTATTTTGTGGATTTTTGCTGAAATTGATTCCAACTTCTCTTTTTCATCAAGTTGCTTGAAGTAAATGTGGGGTCACCAAATCTGAAAAATGCACAAAGATTGTTGAAATGTTGAGGAAACAGAAAATGAGGAAGATAAGATTTATTTATAGATATTTTGTTGTTGTTGTAGAAACAGTGACAGAATACTGTGAGGATTTTAATTTTTTCCCAATAGATTTGATGATGTACTCTGCACATGAAATGATAATAAACAAACAGACTATTGATCTGAACAGTGAGAGAAATGTGACATTGCCAGAAAATAATTTAGTTGTTTAAATTGCAAATTACATTGTCTAAAATACTTATAAACTTTGTATATTTATTAAAGAAGTTGAGTTGATGTCAGATTTCATTAGGGAAAGGAAACTCAATAAGGGAACTAAACATTGAGTATGTCCTCATTTATGATGAGTAACTAGCCAATTCCATCCATGATAGAGCAAAGAAAAATTCACACTGAATTTAAAATCTACAGAGTCAAACATTGAAAGAACCTGTTAAATTCGTCTTGCAACTGGACTGCCTATCGATATATGGAAGATTATATATCTTAAAGTTTTTTGGTGGTGGCTGTATGAATCAGACAAATCATCAGATAAAAATTTTAGCATGTAAGCCAAAATTGTTTCATAGTACACCCTCTCAGGTTAGTATCCTATGAAAGAGGTTGAAGACCACTCCCAATTTACTGCAAAATATATTATTTTAGACTAAGAAAAAAGCTGCAAAATTCCTACACTTAAAATAATAAATAACAAGAGAGAAAATGAAATGCAGGTTATATCTAAAAAAAATCTTAAATGCAACAGTGGATATTGGAATTTTATATAAATTTATATATAACTTTTAAACTTTTTTATTATTTTAATTTCTATTAGTTCTTACACATGAAGTCCTCCAAAACAATCTCCCAAGTGCTCAGTCTAAATAATATTTGAGGCACTTGAAAGTGTTGTGAATCAAGTCCATGTGAATAGCCAAATCTTTTGTAATTTATAGTAAAATTTAGCAGGTACAATGGCAATGAAAAACTAGCACAGTTGTGAATATAAGTTAGATAAGTTTTACATCTTCAGTGTATTAACTTGCAATAGTTTAATTACTTGTACAATAAATTATATAATTATTTAATGAGAACTTGGAGAAATTATGTTAATTTTGCTTGCAATTATATATCAAAAAGAGATATTTTTTTCTTGACAAAACCACTTTGCAGAAGTGCTCTTTTACATGTAGCCAGAGAAGATGCATAATTAAAGTCGTGTCAAGATTTATACATAAGAGACTTTAATTAAAAAATACACAGAATTAAAGAAGTCTTTCTATTGTTTTAAAGGTTTGCTGGAGTAGATCCCAAATAAGATTGAAACTTATTAAAAATCAAATGAATTAATCTGGCAGTTCCTTCTTCTCCCTTATGTGTGCTTTCTCTTTAAAAATGCAGATCCATCAAGAGCAGGTTTAGTACATGGGTAACCATCCAGAGTCTGCTAGCAGACACAAAGCCATTTGAAGAAGGAATGGGAATTTCTAGTTAATGTTGATTCTTACTGTAATACACCTTAGTTTCAAATCAGGTAATATCTTCTGTATATTCAGTTATGTTTTAAATTTACTTTACTTTACTTTACTTTTATTTTATTTTATTTTATTTTATTTTATTTTATTTTATTTTATTTTATTTATTTTATTTACTTGCAGACACAACAAGAACTGGTATATTTACTGATAATTCAGGCTGGCAAAGAGAGAAGCCACTGAGGTTTGCTGAGAGAAGTCTGAAGGTTATAAAAAGAGGCCTCAGGGGATTGGGCTGGCTTGTGGATGGAGTAGGAGTATAGATGGTATTTTCTTCCATCCCTTCAGTGGCAGGGAGAGATACTGAGAGGGCATGGAAAACCCAGCTGATGAGTATTTTCATGGCTGAGAGGCTGGTGCCATCACAAGAACTTTGTGTTTTGATCATGGGGTGGTTTACTTGGTACCTGGCCTGTTGGCTGCAGATGGGTCCTACCTGTCTCCAAGGGGAAAACACAACCTAGCCCAGGAGCCGGTAGGGCTCATTGAGAGGGCTTTAAGTTGGGTAAGAAGGGGGATGGGGATGAAAAGAGGCTCAATAGAGATGAGACTGGGGGGAGCAATGCCAGGGCTGGGGCTGTGGGCAACGGCTCAACTGAAGTACATCTACACTAATGCACTCAGAATGGGCAACAGACTGGAGGAGTTGGAAGCCATTTTGTTACAAGCAAACTATGACTTAGTTGCCATCACTGAAATGTGATGGGACCAGCTTCATGACTAAAGTGCTGCAATGAATGTCTATAAGCTCTTCAGAAGGGACAGGCAACCAAAGAAGAGGTGATAGTGTAACTCTATATTAGAGAGTGCTTTGATGTTATAGAGCTTGGGGCTGAGAATGTTAAGGTTAATTCCCTCTGGAATCCCAGACCCTGGAGATAAGAGAGGAAGCCCAGAGGAAGAAAGACTTTCCCTTGGTTGAAGATGGTTGAATTTACAGATTATCTAAGAAAAATTGACATCCAGAAATCCATGGGCCCCGATTAGATGCATCCACAAGTGCTGAGGAAGTTGGCAGATGTTATTGCTAGGCCAGTTTCCATGATCTTTGAAAGGTTGTGGAGAACAGGAGAGGTGCCTGAGAACTGAAAGAAAGCCAATGTCATGCCAGTCTTCTTTAAGGGCAAGAAGGAGGAACCAGGCAACTACAGGCCATTCAGCCTCACCTCCATCCCCAGGAAGGTGAAAAAACAGCTCATCCTGGAGGTCACCTCCAAGTGGAGGATAAGAAGGTGATCAGGGATACCCAGCATGGATTCATGCTTAACCAATCTGATAGCCTTATATGATAAGATGACTAGCTGAGTAGCTGAGGGAAGAGAGGTGGACGTGGTCTACCTTCTGCAAGACTTTTGACACTATCTCCCATAACATTCTTGTAGACAAAATTCAGGATGAGTGGACTGTGAAGTGGATTGATAATTGGCTGGATGATAGAGCTTAGAAGGTTGTGTTTAGTGGTTCAGTCTAGTTGGAGACTCATAGATAGCAGTGCCCCACAGGGGTCAATTTTGGGTCCAGTGTTCAACATATTTATCAATGACCTGGAGGATGCAACAGAGAACACCCTCAGCAAGTTTGCTGACAACAAAACAGGGAGGAATGCTGATATCCCAGAGGGCTGCGCTGCCATTCAGAAGGACCTTGACTGACTGGAGGGCTGGGCTGAGAGGAACTTCACAAAGTTCAACAAGCTCAAGTGCAGGGTCCTGCACCTAGGGAGGAATAATCACAAACACCAATACAGGCTGGAGGTTGACCTGCTGGAGTGCAGCTAAGCAGAGAGGAATCCTGGAGTCCTGCTGCCCACTAGCAGGCTGACCATTATTCAGAAAAGTGTCCTGGTGCCCAAAAACATCAACAGTATTCTGGGGTGCATTAGGAAGAGTGTTGCCATCAGGTCAAGAGAAGTTATCCTCCCTCTGTACTTGGCCCTGGTGAGGCCACACCTAGAGCATTGTGTTTAGTTCTGCGCTTTCCAGTACAAGAGCAACATAGAACTACTGAAGTGAGTTCAGAGGAGGGCTATGAAGATGATTAGAGGACTGGAGGACCTGTCATGTTGAGAGGTCTTCTCACAGGCTGAGAGAAACAAGCCTATTTAACTTGGAAGAGAAGACTGAGGGAAGACCATCAATGTGTATGAATTCTGAGAACAAGAAGATGTTGAGAGGATGGAGTTAGTCTCACTTCAGTTGTGCCCAGTGAGAGGATGAGAGGCAACACGCACAAACTGAAGCACAGAAAGTCCCAGCTGAATATGAGAGGGTATTTTGTTGCTGTAAGGGTGACAGAGCACTGGAATAGGTTGCCCAGAGAGGTTGTGGATTCTCATTTTTTGGAGATATTCAAAACCCACCTGGGTGCCATCTGGTGCAATGTACTGAAGGTGATCCTGTTCAGCAGGTGGGTTGAACTAGATGATCTTCAGAGATCTCATACAACCTCAGCCATACTGTGATTCTGTAACTCCTTGTGGGTAAGGATCAGGGGAACACCAACAAAGTGGACATCCTGGTGGATGTCTGTTACAGAGCAATAAATTGGGATGAAGAGATGGATGAAGAATTTTATGAGCGGCTGGAGAAGGTGCACAATCGCCAGTGCTTTCTATGGGGGATTTCAAATTCCCAGACATATACTAGACATACAATAAAGCCCAGAGTAAGCCATATAGAAGGTTCTTGGAGTGTGTAGAAGTTAGCTTCCTGACTCAACTCGATAGTGAGCCTATCTTCTCATAGATAACTAGTGATAGGACTAGAGGGAATGGCCTCGAGTTGCACCAGGGGAGGTTCTGGTTGGAAATTAGGAGACGTTTCTTAGAAATAGCAGCTAGAAGAAATGTTCCTGAAAATTCGTCTCTCAGATGCATTTGAAATGCTTCCTCCCCACAGTGGTTAACATTATGTTACTGTTTTACCTTTGTGTGCATGTGTACAAATTGCATTCAGGAAAAAAACAAATATTCAGAAATAGTAGCTAGGCCACTGGAATGGTTTGCCCACTAATGTGGTAGTCACCATCCCTGGTGGTGTTTAGGTAATTGTGGTACTTGAGGACATGATTTATTGTGTAATAGGGGTAGTAGGGGGATGGTTGGAGCAAATGACCTTGGAGGTCTTTTCCAACATTAATGATTCTATGATTAAGTCATTCTGTGTTTAGAAGTGACTTGCATTATGACATCAGGAAGTCAGTTTGAGTTTCTAGTAAAACCAGTGTAAAATTTCTGCAATATAAATAACAAAAAAAAAAAAAAAAATGGCAATGATAAGAGATTATTGTAAAGCTCTAGATTTGCACTACATTTGGACCTGGAAGATAGATATTTTTTCTATTTCCCTTTTCTTTTCCTTTACCCTTCTCAGGTTAATACATCTCTGTGTTCAATATCATAAGAGATCTGCTGGCCCCAATACATGGTTTTCTCAAGGCCTCTTTGGACTGAAACTTAATTGTTCCGTAGGTACACCACTCCCCTTAATACAGTGTCACCTGCAAATTTGCTGAGGAAGTGTATTTGTACACTTGCAGTGTAATATGACTGTAGTAATCTTGTCACTACTTAGCTGGAACTCCATTTCTCAGCTGTTCTCCATCTCATATACAAACCAATTTTATGTTACTTTTGTTAAAATCTTCTGTTAAAATGTGAATGTGCATGAATATTAGTCTTCAGCCTGAATTTGAAGGTTGCAAGCTCTCACCTGTAGCAGTGGTCTCAGTTCTTTAATTCTTCACTCAAATCCAATTTATCAACATCTCTATATAAACCTTTTTCACCGGCACCATGCTACTTTTTCCTTCTTCATCTTGTTCCCTGTTTGTCTCAGACCCTGAGATGTCAGTGAGCTCACTTCATTTTGTGATTTTTATAGTATTTGAGAAAATACTTTAGCAAGCTAAAGTATTACAATTTTGCTAAAAAATTTACAATTAGCAAATTTTTCAAATATATATATATATATTTATTTATTTTTCCAATGTTAGGCTATGTTACATTATGATATGCACTTACACAGAAACATAGAATGTCCTAAGCAAATCATCTTTCAATGAAATTTTACTGTGTCTCTTCTTGAATGTATGAACTGAAGTGATAATACACTTCTGTACTGAAAATGAGGGAAGTATTCCATGACGTTACCTGTACCTTCCAGTACTAATAATAACAGAATCATACATCATAGACATATTTAAGGGACAGAAACTTGCAAGGACTTTTCCAGTGTTAATTTTTATACTTTATTATTATTATTATTATTATTAAAAAAAAAAAAGATTGAAATATATCATTACATGTACATGTAAAGGATGCAGAGGAACAATTCAGCTATTGCACTTTTACAGAAACTGTATCAGCAGAAATTAGCTGTTAAATTTTAAAATAATAATAATGTGGAAAAAATAAAAAATAAATGATGAAGAACTAACTTGGTTCATATCAGTGGGGTTTTCATGACTAATTTGTCATTTGAGTAATGTTTTCATAAAATCAAAACAAAATAAAACAAAACAACAAATACAACATGACGATGAAACCTTTATAAATGTAGTATTTTTTTCCTGCAAACACATAATGCAACTTCATCTAACTCAATCTTTCACATACCATTTCCAAGGAATGAACTATGAAATAGTGGAGAGAAACATTTGTTCTCTTTAAGAAATTGGGAATCAAGAAAAGGTTGTTTGAGAATCCTCGTGTGTATTGCAAATCAAACAATTGAATATTACGTATATTTCAAATTTCTGTTCAGAAAGATTGTGAGCAGAATTTGGAAAGAATAAATACAGCAAATGTGTGTACTCAACTCACTGTTCTTGAATTCCACCTTTCCCTAATCTTGGTTAAAACTACAAAATACATACCATACATGTATTTAAAAGCAAGGAAATCATCTGCACAATGTGAGGAACATTGACTAAGAACTTAAATAATCTGTCTAATAACTCACCATATATATATATATATCTTCATGTTTTCCATATTTGTACTTATATAATTTTAAATTCTATTATTAAAATCTTCAAATTCAATATGAGATCTGTTACTGGTATGTTTAAGTGACTTTTGAAGACAAGGATCTTGGAAACACATGCTGAAGTGCGTTATGAGGTTACATGGAATCACGTAATAACTCAGGTTGGAAGGGACTTTAAAGATCATCTATCTCCAAACCTCCTGCCACAGGCAGGAGTGCCACCCACTAGATCACGTTGGCCAAGGCCCCATCCAGCATGGCCTTGAACACCTCCAAGGATGGGGCATCCTCAGCTTCTCTGGGCAACCTGTTCCAGTGTCTCACTACCCATACAGTGAAGAATTTCCTCCTATCTCCAATCTAAATCTATTCTCTTTTAATTTAAGACCATTACTCCTTGTCTTATCATTACCTACCTAAGTAAAGAGTCCTTCTCCATCTTTTTCACAAAACCCCTTTAAGTATAGAAAGGTCACAATGAGGTCTCCCTGGAGCCTTCTCTTCTTCAGCTTGAAAATCCCCAGCTCTTTAAGCCTTTCTTCACAAGAAAGGTCCTCCAGCCCTCTGATAATCTTTGTAGCCCTCCTCTGGGCTCACTCTAAGAGGTCCACATCTTGTGCTGCAGGCTCCAAACCTGGATGCAGTACTCCAGATGGAGCCACAAAAGGATAGAATAGAGGGGAACAATCACCTCCCCTGATCACACAAAAGAGGTCACACCTCTTTTGATGCAGCCCAGGAGGCACTTGGTCTTCTAGGCTGCAAGTGCACACTGCTTCTCATATCGAGCCTTTCGTCCACCAGAGTCTTTCTCCATAGGGCTTGTCTCAATGAGTACTCCCAGTGTTTACTGCTGTCTGGGATTGCCCTGACTCAGGTGTAGCACCTTACTCTTGGTCTTGTTGAACCTCATGTGGTTCACATGGGCTCACTTCTCCAGCCTACCCTTTGAATAGCATCTCTTCCTTTTATTGTATCAACCACACCACCTAGTTTAGTGCAATCTGAAAACTTGCTGAGGGTTCACCCTATCCCATTATCTATGTTGTTGATGAAGACAGTGAAAAACACTATTCCCAAGACAGACCCCTGAGGACACCATTCATCACCGGTCTCCACCTGGACGTAGAACCACTGGCCACTGTTCTCTGGGTGAAGCCATCTAGCCAATTCCTTATCTACCAGCTGGTACAAACTTCACATCTATATCTTTCAAATTTGTTAGGATGTCATGTGGGACCATGTCAAAGGCCTTCCAGAAGTCCAAGTAGATGACATCAGTCAGTCTTCTCTTGCAGAGTGATGTACTAATTCCATCATATAAGGTCACCAAATTGGTCAGGCATAATTTAACCTTGCTGAAGACATGCTGGCTGTCCTGAATCACTTCCTTGTCCTGCATGTGCCTTGACATTGTCTTCAGGAGGATCCATTCCATGATCTAGCTAGGCACAGAGGTGAGGCTCACTGGTGTGTAGTTTTCTGGGTCTTCCTTTCTACCCTTTTTTAAAATGGGAGTGATGATTCTCTTTTTCCAGTCACCAGAGACTTTGCCTGATTGCCATGATTTTTCAAATATGATGGAGAAAGGCTTGGCAACTACATCAGCCAATTCACTCAGGACCCTAGGATGCATGTCATCAAGGTCCATTGAGTTGTAGTTGGTAAGCTCTATCAGGAGGTCCTGAACTTGCTCTTCCCTTACAGTGGGAGAGACCCCTGCACCCCCTGCTCCTGCCTAGAGGTTTGGGAACACAAGAGATGTGGGCAGCCTGACCAGTAGTGAAGTCTGAGGCAAAGAAGTTGTTAGTACCTCTGCATTCTATGCATCTGTCAGCACCTGTTCTCCATCTTTATTTTTCAGAGGTGCTACATTCTCCCTAGTGTTTCTTTTGTGGTCATTGTACCTGTAAAACCCTTTATTATTATTCTTCACATCCCTTGCCAAGTTTAGTTCTGTCAGTGCCCTGGCTTTCCTGATCCCATCCCTGCACATCAGACAGCTTTTCTGTACTCTTCCCAGGGCACATGGCCTTATTCCACCATCTGTGCATTTCTGTCTTTTGCCTGTTTGACCAGAAGATCCTTATACAACCATGTCAGTTTCCTACCTTCCCTGCTTGATTTATTACATATGGGAATAGAGAGCTCTTGTGCTCCAAGGAAAACATCCTTAAAACGTTGTCAGCTCTGATCAGATCCTCTGTCTCTAAGGACTGTATGCCATGGGATCTTATTCACTAATTCTTTGGACAGCTGAAAGTTGGCTCTTCTGAAATTCAGGGTCCTGACTTTTTTCTTAGCCAGGCCTGTATCCCTCGAGATCACAAACTCAGCCAGGGTGTGTCACTGTAAGCTAGGTTTCCCCAGTCTTAACTTCTTTAATGAGCTCTTCTGCACTGATGAGCACCAGGTACCATCAGTGAGCAACCAGAGTACTGCTTCTCCTCTGGTTGGTTTGTTTAATATTTGGACAAGGAAGTTGTCCTCAATGGACTCCAGGAGTCAGTCTCCTGGGTGGTTTACTTCCTGCCACGTGGCTTTCCCAGCAAACATCTGGGTGGTTGAAATCTCCGAGGAGTATGAGAGCCTGTGAGCTCTATGCTTAATGCTAGTTGGTGCAAGGACTCATCAACAAGATCCTCTTGGCTGAGTGGCCTGTAGTAGACCCCAACCACGAGATATACTTTGTTGGTCTGCTCCTTAATGTTTACCCACAGACTCTCAACCTGCTCTTGGCTGTTTCTTAGAGGCAACTTTTCACAATCTATCCATTTTTCATCATAGTGGGAAACACCCTCACCCTTCCTCCCTGGCTGTCTGTCCTGTAAAGCTTGTAGCCCTTCATTCCAATGTTCCAGCCATGTGATCTGTCCCACCACATTTCCATGATATCAATTCAATCACAGTTTTCTAATTGCACTGTGACTTCCAACTCCTCCTGCTTGTTTCCCATGCTACATGCACTAGTATATATGTTTCTCGTGCTGCATGTGTATATATAGGAACAATTCAGATGTCTTTCACTCAACTTATCCCTTCTTAGGGCAGACTGAGGTGCCTCAATATCATGCAGTTCCTCAAAAATTGGCATGCAGTCCTGTAGCTTATCACTGGTGGGCATATTTTTGTCCCTTTCTCCCTTCAAATCTAGTTTAAAGCCCCATCAGTCAGCCCTGCCAACTCCTGGGCAAGAATCCTTTCCCCTCAGAGGAAAGTGCTCCCCATCAGAAGCACACAGGCTCAGTGTCATGTAGACCTTCCCATGATTAAGAAACATTAAACTGTGTCAGTAACACCAGCCTCAGTGCCTGTTCCTTTCAATATTGATCCCCACTACTGGAAGGATGGAGGAAAACACTGCCTGTGCACCTGGTCCTTCAACCAATCACCCTGAACTCCTAAAGTCCCTTTTGATTGCTCTTTGGCTTCTCTTTGCCACCTCATCGTTGCCAACGTGAAAAACCAATAAAGGGTAATAATCAGAGGGATGTACCAGATGAATGGTACTTGTATGTAAGTGTTTACAGACAGCTACCATTCTTTCAGAAAAGGTTCTGTTTGTTTTTTGTTTGTTTGTTTGTTTGTTTTTCATTTTTTTTATTTATTTCTTATTTTTTTTCTTATTTTTTTCTTTTTTTCTGCACGGTGTCTTTTACACCATATTGCATTTCCTTCTGTCAAGCCACATTATGGCACTTCTAGACAGTATTATATAGACATGAATTACATGCAGGAAAAAAGCTTGATTTTTTAAATCAAATGTGTGGAGAGAACTCATGTCCTCCTCTTTAAGACACTACTTGATAGAATACTAATGTGTTGTACTTTTACTCTAATGATGACTGGTTTTCAAACTGCAAAACAAGATTTGTTCTATTATTCATGATTATGTTCTATCTTTTCTAGTATAAATCATAATGAGACTCCCACAAATCCCCAAATGATAAGTTTCAATCCAAACTTTGATAAAAGGTAGCTGCTTTACCCATGGTGGGAGAACTTGACCATGTTGTCAAACCAGAAATATTCAGGCAAGATTCCAGCACCACATTAAGGTCAGTATGGGTGGCAAAGATGTTGTATTTTTAAAAAATCTTAGTATTTCTGCTGGAATAGGAAAATGCAGTATCTATTCAGTACCATCACAAGAGTTCTCAGGGCTCGTTTATCACCACACACATCACAGAATCACAGAATCATCTAGGTTGGAACAGACCTCCAAGAGCATCTAGTTCAGCCTCTGACCTCACACTAATAAGTCCCCCACTAAAACATATCAGTAAGCTCTAAATCTAAACGTCTTTTAAAGACCTCCAGAGCTGATGACTAGACCACTTCCCTGGGCAGCCTGTTCCAATGCCTAACAACCCTTTCCATGTCAGACTATTAAAACTTAGTTTAAGGGGAAGAAATCAAGCATAGGATCATTTAGGTTGGAGAAGACTTCTAAGATCATCAAGTCCAACTGTTAACATAGCACTGCCTAGTCTACAACTAGACAATGTCCTTAAGTACCACACCTACACGTCTTTTGAATATCTCCAGGAATGTTGGCTCAACCACTTGCCTGGAAAGGCTGTTCCAATATGTCACAACCCATTCAGTGAAGAACTTTATTCCAGCATAATATGAAACCTAAACATCCCCTGGTAAAACTTAAGAATTCCTCTAGTTTTATCACTTAGTACTTGAGAGAAAATACTGACCCATAAGTAATGAATTTCTCTAATCTTTCTATGCTGATTTTGTTTTAGCCATGATGATAATTGTTGAGTGATCTTCCTGTCATTATCTTAGCCCTTGAGACCTTTTCATCATATTTTCTTTCCATATTCCTTTGAGGAGGGAGAGTGAGAGAGCAGCTATTGTGAAGTGCAGTATCCTAGAAGGGCAAAACCACCACACCAGTTCTCAATAGAGGGGGAAAATTGCTTCTCTAGACCTGCTGGCCATACAATTTCTGGTACAAGACTGGATGCTGTTGGTCTTCTTGGCCACCTGAGCACATTTCTGGCTGCTATTCAGCCAGCCATTGACTAATGCCCACAAGATCCCTTTCGCTGGCTGGCTTTCCTATCTTCCCCAACCCCGTAGCATTGCATCGGGTTGTTAAGTCCCAGATACAGGACACAGTACTTACACTTGTTGAATTTCATATAGTTGGCCTTGGCCTATCAATCCAGCCCATCCAGATCCCTCTGTAGAGTCTTCTTACCCTCAAGCAGATCTACACTCCCACAAAACTTAGTGTTGTCTTTTAACTTACTGAGGGTGTACTCAATCCCCTTGTCCAGATCATTGATAAAGATATTGAAACAACTTGCCCCAGTACTGAGCCCTGGGGGACACCACTTGTGACAAGCCTCCAGATGGGTTTAGCTCCATTCAGTGCAAGTCCATTCACTACAAGCTATTCAACCAGTGTTTTACTCATTGCAGTATATTCTCACCCCAGCCATAAGCAGTCAGTTTCTCCAGAAGAATAATGTAGGAAGCAATGACAAACGCTTTACTAAAGCCCAGGTAAACCACATCCACACCCTTTCACTCATCCAGAGAAAGTGTGTCACCTTGTCATAGAAGGAGATCAGGTTAGTGAAGCAGGAAATGTATTTCATAAACCCATGCAGACTAGGCCTAATCACCTGGTTGTCATGTATGTGTTATGTGATGACACAGAGATGATCCGCTCCATAACCTTCCCTGGCATTAAAGTCAGACTGACAGGCCTGTAGTTCCCCAGGTCCTCCCTCCAGTCTTTCTTGTAGATGGCAAATAAAGGCAAATATTTTATTTAAAGCATTGTTTTCCCCACCACATATCATTATCAACTGTCTTCTCATTAAAAGTGAGAACATACATCATATTGTACAATTAGCATGAGAGACTGCTGCTCTCTCATAAGAAAAATGAAGTGCCTAGGGTTTATTTTAAAATATAAAGGCAAACTTAAATCCATGTGATTGTTACAATTACACTACTACCCTGGCAGGAAAAATACTGCCCTTTCTCACCATTTGAGGGGAAAGACAGATGTTATTCATGTTATAACTCAGGTAACTATTTCATAATATCTTCACTAAAAATAATAAAAACTGTGATTTACCTTACTTGCTAACATTACTCATGATACGTGTAAATGTTTATTGACATAGTAACATGCACGGTCAAATTAACTTAGATTAGTTTAAATCAGACTCACTGGCAAATGTTTTTGATTCATCCATATGTAAAATAAAATAATTTTAACAGCAATTTAAATTAAAGTCGTTTAGTTTATCTTGAACAGGACTGAAGAAAACCGTACAGTTAATTCCTCTTCGACAACTGAGAAGGTGCTACTGCCAGATGTAAAATTGTACCTTGCATCTTGTATCTTGTATCTTGTATCTTTTATCTTGTACACCTTGTATCTTGTATGTATGTACACCTTGTATCTTGTATCTTGTACAAGATACAAGGTGTACATACATCTGTACATACAGATGTACAAGATGTATCTTGGTGATAATCCTCAAAGTCTGCAAAAGTATGTCTGTCTACAATATCTGCTTGTGGATTTGAGATTAAATGAATTTTTACTGAGTCAGGGTTAGAATCATAGAATTATTTAGGTTGGAAAAGACCACTAAGATCACCAAGTCCAACCATCCACCTAACATTACAAGTCCACCACTAAACCGTATCCCTAAGTACCACATCCATGTCTCTTAAATATCTCCAGGGATGATGACTCCATCACATCCCTGGACACTGTTTCCATGAAGAAATATTTCCTGACATTCAATCTAAACCTTCTCTGGCACAACTCAAGGATGTTGTCTCACATCCTATCACTTGTCAATTGAGAAAAAAAAAAAAAAAAGACTGACAACCTCCTCACTGCAACTTCCTCTCAGGTAGTTGTAGCGAGTGATGAGATTTCCTCTGAGACTGCTTTTCTATAGACTAAAGAACCCCAGTTCCCTCTGCCACTCCTTGTAAGTCCTGTTTTCTAGTCCTTCCACCAGCTTTGTAGCTTTTCTTTGCACATGCCCATACAACTCAATATCCTTGTAGTGAGGGCCTCAAAACCAAACACAGTACTGAAGATGTAGTCTCACCTGGGTAAGCTGAGTGTGTTGAGCACAAAAGGACAATCAGTTTCCTAGTACTCCCAGCCACACAATTTCTGATGTAAGCCAATATGTCATCAACCTTCTTGGCCACCTAGATACACTGCTAGCTCATGTTCATGGCTGTCAAGCAACACTCCCCGGTCCTTTTCTGTCAGTCAACTTTCCAGCCGCTCTTCTCCAAATCTATACCACTGTATGGGGTTGTTATTATGCAAGTGCAGCACATAACTACAGCATAGTTCTTTAACACAAAATGAAGAAACGTACTGCACGTGAGTTTTCTGTTCAGGTCTAACAAGTCTGTGCTTGGAAACACTGCCATGGCACCTATTCACAGACTGACTACTTCTCCAAAGTGAGTGGGTTTGGTTGGAGGGTGTTCTTCGTACATAAATAAAACTTCAAAGAATAAAACTTCAAAGAATAAAGTCATAATGCCACTGACATAAAATACAATCTGAGAGGCCAGACTGTCTCAGACTGTCTTCATGTTCCTTTATTTGTTTTCAGAGTTGATTATTCCAAGCTTGACATTTACTTAAAAAAAAAAAAAATGCTATTTTTGATTCATAGAAAACAAGATAACCACAATTTTGAATTACCTTATACTAGCATCGTCTACCGAAGATAGATTAATGTAGAAAGAGAAACAAAAAATGATGATGTTTTATGTCACACACTGGCAAGAACCTTAAATTCCTTTGGTTTGTAAGATTCATGCCTATTTGATTAAGAGTGCAAGAGAAGTGTTGTAAACATTATCATCTGGAAAATCCTTCATGTCTGTCTGTCTTTCTTTCTTTCTTTCTTTCTTTCTTTCTTTCTAATTACTAGTTGGTAAATTAGTTAAGTTCTGAAAGTTCTTTAATTTCTGAAATTTCAGTTGTTAAACCAATGAAGAAAAAGAAACAATATTTCGGTATGATCTCTGGAAATAATCCAGACTCCTGTCATTTACCTACTAATGCTTTCCACTTCTTTGATTTACTTGTCATGTACATATTCCAAACAAGTCTGTCTAAAGATACACAGCCTACATGCCAAAACCTAACTCAACATCACTTCTATCCTTCAAGGTCTCAGCTGTTCTATCTATCATTTGAAACCACTGATGATTGAGAAGTCATGCCTCTTCCTTCCCTGTTCTAACTGTTTAGAAAACAATTAAAAGTCATCTGAGACTTCTTTTATGTTATTTTAGAGATTGTTTTAGAACAATCAAAAAGAATACAAATTGGATTAGTCCTCACATTTTTCCCACTGTGTATTTCTATCATCTTGGATGAAGAAGAAAATAATACTTAAGTTGCGTATCTCTCCTTACAACAACTGAATTGGCAGCATTACATTTAAATCCTTGTCGTGGTTCCGCTCGAGTGGGCAGCCGAGCTCCACCACAGCCGCTCTCTCACTCCCCCTCCTCAAAGAGGAATGGGGAGAAAATATGTGAAAAGGGCTCAAGGATTGAGATAAGGACGAGAAAATCACGCAATAATTATTGTAACGGGCAAAACAGACTCGGCATAAGGAGATAGTAAGATTTATTGCCTACAACTAACAAGC
This sequence comes from Netta rufina, assembly GCF_964035555.1. Lineage (NCBI taxonomy): Eukaryota > Metazoa > Chordata > Aves > Anseriformes > Anatidae > Netta > Netta rufina. The sequence goes on from NC_140126.1 coordinate 42,586,583, forward strand.
GAGAGAAGTGAGAAAACAAAGAAAAAAAAAAAAACAAAAGCACCTTCCCCCCCCATCCACCCTCTTCCACCTCCTCCCCCCGAGCGGCGCAGGGGAACGGGGAATGGGGGTTATGGTCAGTCTACAGCACTTCTTCTCTGCCGCTCCTTCTCGGTCACTCTCGTCCCCTGTGCTGTGGGGTCCCACCCACGGGATGCAGTCCTTGATGAACTGATCCGGCGTGGGCTTCCCACAGGCAGCAGCTCTTCCAGAACTGCTCCAGATATGGGTCCGTACCACGGGGTCCATCCCTCAGGAGAAAACTGCTCCAACCTGGCTCCCCTACGGGCAGCAGCTCCTGCCGGGTCACCTGCTCCTGCGTGGGCTCCTCTCCACGGGCTACAGGTCCGGCCCGGAATCTGCTCCGGCAGGGGTCTTCCACAGGCAGCAGCCTCCATCGGTGCAGGGCCACCTGCTCCACCGTGGTCTCCTCCACGGGCTGCAGCGTGGAACCCTGCTCCACCGTGGTACTCCATGGGCTGCAGGGGGACATCCTGCTTCACCATGGTCCTCACCACAGGCCGCAGGGGACTTCTGCTCCGGCGCCTGGAGCACCTCTCCCCCTCCTTCTACACTGACCTTGGCGCAAGGCTGTTCCTCGCTCCTCTCACTCTCCCGGCTGCTGTGTGGCGCAGCGTTTTTTCCCTGTCTTAAATATGCTCTCACAGAGGCGAAAAACAACATCGCTTATTGGCTCGGATCTGGAAAACAATGGGGCCCTTCCCAAACATGGGGCAGCTTCTAGATCTTTCTCACAGAAACCACCCCTATGGCTCCCTGCTACCAAAACCTTGCCACGTAAACCCACTACAATCCTCCATCTCTTCCCTTTCCATCTCTTATTCTCTCATCCTCCTGCCCTTTGGTGGCAATGAGATTTTTTCCCTTTAGGCCAAGATCTTATGAAGCTAAAGTATAAAAAAAATAGAATAAATAAGAATAAAATACTTAGCATATACTCAGAATGCAAACAAGTAAAACTATATATATCTATATCTAGATATAGATATGTAAACCAAGAGAAATATATATTAAAACATGCATTAAACTTGGCTCATTCTCACTTCACTGTGTGTCTCCTTGACAGTTCTCCTAACTCTTTAACACATGAAAGATGTTTTATGTTAAGCATACTATTAAACTAGACCATGAGACTGCTGCAGTAGAGAAAGAGATGACACAAAGGTGTAGAGAGGCTGCAATTCCCAAGGTTGAAATAATATATCACAATGGTATTTCAAGACCTCTGTAACAAGATTCCATCTTAAGGGATTTATAACAATACTGTGAATCTCGAAACAATAGGAAGCATATACCTTTGTGTAACAAGGTTGTTCCTCCCTAGATACAGTACTCTTCACTTCTCCTTGTTGATCTTCATGAGATTACTGTCAATTTACCTCTCCAGCCTGTCAAGGTCATTCTCGATGGCTGTGTGACTCACTGGTGAATCAGCCACTCCCCCTAGTTTCGTGTTGTCCATAAATTTACAGAGGATGCACTTTACCTCATAGTCCAAAACTTTAATGAAGATGTTAAACAGGACTGGACTCACTGTAGACCTCTGGGGCAACCCACTTCTTACTGGGTTACATATATTCTGTACTTTAAAAGTTGTTTTTTGTTTTGTTTTGTTTTCAAAAGTCTACAACATCCTCACAAGGGAGAGTGGAGAGGCAGGTGACATATTCTCTGTAAACACCAGTGATAGGACCCATGTGAATGGTGTTAATCTGAGGTAGGGAAAGTATAGGCTGGACATCAGGAAGAGGTTCTTCACTGAGAGGGTGGTTGCACAGTGGAACAGGCTCCCCAGTGAAGTAGTCACTGCACCAAACCTGGCTGAATTTAAGAAGCGATTGGACTCTGCGTTTAGTCACATGGTCTAAACTTTTGCGTAGACCTGTGCAGTGCCAGGAGTTGGACTTCATGATCCTTATGGGTCCCTTCCAACTCAGGATATTCTATGATTCTATGATTCCTGCTGTTTCATTGTCTGCACAAATTCTTCATCATATGACTGAGCAATCAGAAAAGTCTGACAACATAATGAGATTGTCAATGCCATAAATCAAAAACAAATGTTCTCCATGCATCTGAAGATGTCATAACCAGAGACTGTACCATTCAGTAGATTGTAACTGCAATCATTTTCCACTTTGCTATTAATCATACTACCATATCTATTTTTGCATTCTTTATAATACCCAAATTAATTTCATTACAATATTTTATAAATTTAGAATATTTAATGAACAATATGACATTTTGTTAAAGCTTTTCAATTTTGCCAGAACTACCTTAGACACTATTTGCATACTGATGAAATTTTCTAAAAGCAACAATATATCTTATATGTGTATTGACGCACCTCACTTAATTCATGTAGGCTTACAAATGAAAAATTGTATAGTTTGTAAACCTATTGAATAATTGAATATAAGGGGATCATAAAAGCACTGTAATTTCCCTGTCTCCATACTGGTAATGCCAGCCACTTACTTGGAGGATGCCATAGAGTGCTTTCCTCTGTCTCTTTTTTCTGAGGTTTCTTCCAGTGGAGAGTAGTATGGGTGGTGGGGGACAGGCAAATAAATGAATTTTGTTATCATATAAAGTCAGAACATGTCAAACCACCCAACAGAATCCAGGGATTTTTCCTCAGTTCCTCAGGATTAGGAGAAATTTTGTCAGAGAGTGAAACACATCTGAAAGCATGGTTCAGACAAAATGATGCTTGGACTATATCTGCAAAACTGTGGTGGTTTTGCCCTGCTAGACAGCTAAGTTCCACCACAACCTCTCTCTCACTCCCCCTCCTCAAAGGAATAGGGAAAACAAATATGATGAAAAGGGTTCAAGGGTTGAGATAAAGACAGGAAGATCACTCAACAATTATTGTCATGGGCAAAACAGACTCAGCATAGCAAGATTAGAGAAGTTTATTGCCTATTACTAACAAGACAGAGAAGTGAGAAAGAAAACAATAGAGAAACACCTTCCACCCCATCCACTGTCTTCTACCTGCTACTTCCAAGGTGTGTAGGGGAACAGGGAATGGGGGCTAGAGTCAGTCTATAGCATCTCCACTGATCTTTCATGGTCTCTCTCTGCCCCTGACCCAAACTGAGGTCCCTCCCCCAGGATAGTCTTTCCCAAACATATCTTACATAGGCTTCCCACAGGCAGCAAATCTTCAAGAACTGCTGCAATACTAGTCTGTACCACAGGGTCCATTTGTCAGGAGCAAACTGCTCCAACATTGGTCCCCCACAGCTGGCAGCTACCACCAGATCACTCGATCCTGTGTGCGTTCCTCTCCATGGGCTGCAGCCTCCTTCAGGCCACACCCACCCACTCCACTGTGGGTTCCTCCAGGGGCTGTAGCATGGAGATTTGCTCTGCTGTGGTACACCATGGGCTGCATGGGGACAGCCTGCTCTACCATGGGCCTCTCACAAACCACAGGGGAACTTCTGCTCCAAAACCTGAAGCACTTCTTTCCCTTCCTTCTTCACTGAACTTGCTGTCTGTAGGGCTGAAGCTCATTCCTCTCTCTACAAGCTGTTGTTGTGCAACATTTTGCTTTTCTTTCTCATATATGTTTTCAAAAAGATGCAGCCAACATTGCTCATTGATTCAGTTCTAAGCCGTGGTGGATCTCTTTTAGGACTGGAGTACTGCAGTGGATGGCTATAAAGCTCTTCAGAAGGGACAGGCAATAAAGGAAGGGTGGTGGTGTGGCTCTCTGTATTAGAGAGTGTTTCAATGCTGTAGAGCTTGGGGCTGGGAATGATTGAGTGGAACTTCTAGGGATAAGGATCTGTGGAATGGCCAACAAAGTGGACATCCTGGTGGGGGACTGTTATAGACCACCAAACCAGGATAAAGAGATGGATGATGCATTCTACAAGCAGCTGGTAAAAGTCATACAATCGCCAGCACTTGCTCTTATGGGGGACTTCAACATCCTAGATGCTCTCAAAATACAATGCAGCCCATAGAAAGCCATCTAATAGGTTCCTGGAATGCATGGAAGATATCTTCCAGACTCACCTGGTTAGTGAGCCTATCAGGGAAGGACACCCCGCTGGACTTGCTGTTTATGATCAGAGAAGGATTGGTGGGGGATCTGGTGGTTGGGAGATGTCTTGGGCACAGTGACCACAACATGATAGAGTTTTCTATTCCATTTGAAGTCAAAAAAGGGGGGAGAGGGTGGTAATAAAACTGCTACCTTTGACTTTCAGAGGGCAAACTGGTGGTGTTCCCCAGGGGTCAGTGTTGGGGTCCTTCTTCTTTAATATCTTCACTGATTATTTGGATAAGGGATTATTTGGATTATTTGGATAACTGTCTGCACCCTCAGTAAGTTTGCTTATGGCACGAAGTTGGGGGGAAATGTTGATCTGTCGGAGGGTAGAAAGGCCCTGCAGAGAGATCTAGACAGATTTGATCAATGGGCAGAGGCCTATAGGATGAGGTTCAACATGGCTAAGCACAGCGTCCTGCACTTTGGCCACAACTCCATGCAGTGCTACAGGCTTGGGGCAAAGTGGCTTGAAAGCTGTGCAGAGGAAAAGGGTCTGGCAGTGCTGGTTGATACTTGCCTGAACATGAGCCAGCAGTGTGCCCAGGTGTCCAAGAAGGCCAATGACATCCTGGCTTGTATCAGGAATAGTGTAGCCAGCAGGACCACAGAAGTGATCATCCCCTTGTATTCTGCTCTGGTGAAGCTACATCTCTAGTACTCTATTTGATTTTGGGTTGCTCACTACAAGAAGGACCAGGTTGGAAATTAGGAGAAATTTCTTCCTGGAGTGGTTAGGCATTGGAACAGGTTTCAATAGTCATCATCCCTAGGGGGGTTTAATGAAAGTTTGGGAGTGGTACTTCGGGAGAAGTGTTAATGTGTAATATAGTATAATGGTAAGAATCTATGATTTTATGATTCTGTAACATTTTTTTTTTTTTTTCAGTTTACTTTCAGTTATTCTATGATATGGACAAAGTCAAAGTTAGTAGCATGAAACACCATGATCAATAAGGCCATTGGTGATTTTACGCCAACAGAATGCAATAAATGGTGATGAACAATAGATCCTCAGCAGAAACACATCCATGGCCATCCAATGTCCAGTCAGCTCTGTGCAGAAGGTCAAACCTGTGGCAGGGTTGTTATGCAGTGAACACAGATGCTAGTCAGGACTTGTATACATTGACCAGTCGAGTTCCCCATTTTTCTGCATCTGTCGTACAAGTTATATTGAGACTGAAGGAGCAGGGGCTTTGGTCTTGTCCTGGTTTCAGTTAGAACAGAATTAATTTTCTATTAACTACTAATTAATATTAATATTTTCTACTAATATTTAAATATTGCTGTGTCTTTACAAAGGGAGTGCTCATTTAAAACAGAGATCACCATCCACATTTCTGCTCCTATCCTGTAGTAAAAAAGGCGCTACATTTTACATGTATGCCACTAAGTGGCAGTAGCTTTTCCGCAGTAGTTTACTGTTTTGAAAACCAGGAAATATATCAGACCCACCTGGACATATTTGCTCTTTCCAAGATATTACCTTAAATTATAGGCTAGACTGAGCACTTTTAGCAGTCACAACTGCAAGATCTGCAGGTCCACATGGAAAATCACCTATGCTATAACTCTCTTGGTGTAAGGAACTTGCCATGAAATGAAGAATTTCTGACAATGTGTGATCTTTCCTTTATTAATGTTTACAGATCATGCATTAAGAAGGTCTTCAGGCAAAGTGCAAAAAAATCTCTGAGAACAAGGATATATGTTTTCCCCTTTTTCCTTATCAAATATGTATTTCCACAGTACACTTTCAAATCAGTGTCCAAAGTGGTTAGAAGGTGATTGAGACTACCTTTATCTTTCTTTTTTTTAATTTTTCTTTTATGAGAAAAATAAAGACATAGTAATTCCTAAAATGTTTTATTTTCAACAAGTGAACACTATAATACCCATATTACAACACTGATGTGAGTTATTTATTTTTAAATATTTTCTAGAGAATAACAATTATCAATCTCAAAGAAATTTTCTTTTTCTTTTATTTTTCTTCCTGAAAGATTTATGGAAGAAGTTAGATGTTGTTTTAATCTCTCCTTCCGCAAAAATATGCAAAAATAATGTAAGATATCAAAAGGCAATCTGTTCAAGGTTATATCAATAAATATCCCTGTACCTACTAAACTCATATATAAAGATTACATTAGCTCTATTAGCATTATACCTGGAATTTCTTTGCTAGTGATTTGCATAAACATCACATTTCTTCCTGGGATCTGACATCAGGAGGTCAACACTGAAAAAGATGTCAGAGGGCTGCTTCCATTATTGGATATGAATAACTCTAGCTACAGAAACCTATATTAAACTATATGTTGATATAACTAATCAGGGTGACATTTTATCAACCAAACCTAAAAGCATATACATTAGTCACAGCTCTGCTAAGAACAAATTATTTGTAAATAATATCTGGATAAGCCACATTTGAAAAAGGATCAGTATATGTCTGTGATAATTTGCATTTTTTTTTTTTTCTTCTTGAAAAAAACACCTAGGTCTAACTTCATTATCCACAACATAACTGTAACATAATCCTGACAGTTTATTAATATACATACACACAGTATTCTTTGCTGATAAAGACCAAGAATAAACATAAACACAAGAAGGAAGAAATTTTAATAATGAGTGGAAAAAGAAAAATAATACCGAGTCAACATGCCTTGTACTAATGTTCTAATAAACCATGTTCTAAGTGACAAGTTATTTGTAACTGCTAAACAAGCATAAAAATGCAGATAAAACATTTTCTATCTTTCACTTTTACCGCATATATATACACTGCTAAGATAGATTTCAAATTGTTTCTTCTGATTTGGATAAGTTAAAAATGAATGACAGCCACACCCAATGGGGAATTTTGTATCATATAGTCTGAAGTGTATCATCAAGGTTGTACAGATGAGGTCATTTTCTCTAAATGGAGAGTATTTTATGATTCATGGGTACATGATTCAGCAAACAAGATTATCATGTACTGATTTTCTATCCAGGTAGCATAATGTATAGATGTTACTATTTTTCTACAACAGAAGCCACCTAATTAGGGTGCTGGGAGGGAAATAACTGGCAGCTGATATCATACATCTACATCCTGAAGGAGCACAACTTTTGAGTGTATATGAGATTACACCAGCTATCATGATTCATAAATATAAAACAAAACAAAACAAAACTGAACAAAACTAAACTAAAATGAAATAAACTAATAGAATAAACAAATAAAATAAAATAAAATAAAAAGATGTATTAAAAAAATAAAACTAAACTAAACTAAACTAAAATCAAATCAAATCTAGTGATATTGAAACACATACCTCACAAACACAAGTCATGCACTTACTCAGTGTCTCTCCTGGTCTGTGAAACCTGGATTCTGGCTGTTTTTCTATTCATCCATTTTTTTTTCAAGAATACAAAACAAATGACATATAAAATTAATGGAAATTTAAGGTTACTTGGGAAAAAAAATAGAATATATATATATATATGGCAAACTAATACATGATGCTTCATCCTTATTTATTTCTTTTACAGTAACTACATTAACTAGATAAAATATATTTTAATGAAGTTTTTATATTTGCATAAAATACATATTAACAAATATATATTAATGCATAGTATTAAAGTAATCAGTAAATACCAAACAACTAAATAAAAGTCTTCAAATAACATTAGCAATATGTAGAATTACTACTCACATTACTAATCACAGTTATTAGTGTAGAATCACTTTACATTGCATGAATTGAAAAAAATGAAGGAATTCAGAAATAATTTCTAATTAAGATACAAGGGAATATCTTATCAAAGACATTTAATCTCCTGTCCTCTCAGTAGAAAACTGCACTTGCATATAAGACAGTTTTCTGAGAGTAAAAGTATCATGAAAATATTATGAGGGAAACAAGAAAAAATCATTTATGTTAGATAGAAATAATAAGGTAATGAATAAAGTACTTAATTAAAATTTTTAAATGACAGCCATAATAATGATAATGTGTCATCTCTGCTGAATATACTTGATATGATAAAAGTACATAATGGGAAACAGTTCTGTTGAAAAAGAGATGTGCATCTATACAGATCCTGATACAACCTAAAAGTTTTTATCTGTGATATTACTACACATGAGCAAAATCATTATATCTTGAGAAAGAAGACATATTTGTGATGAGGTATCACAGAATCACAGAATTGTCTAGGTTGGAAGAGACCTTAAGATCATTGAGTCCAACCTCTGACCTAACACTAACAAGTCCTCCACTAAACCATATCGCTAACATCTAAACATCTGTTAAAGACCTCCAGGGATGGTGGCCACCACTTCCCTGGGCAGCCCGTTCCAATGCCTTACAACCCTCTCAGTTCTTCCTAATATCCAACCTCAAACACCCCTGGTGCAACTTTAGCCCTAAATGGGCTCATCCTGTCACCAGGCATGTGGGTAGTGGCAATCTAGTAAGAAAATGAACCACCTTTGTCTGCATTGATGTTATTAACACAACTGTTTGCAGATGATTGTGAAATATTTCCTGCATAATTTAATGAATCTGTTACCAGCTTTGCACCATCTTAAAAGCACTACATGACTGCAGGGTGACACAATGCAAGCTCTCTATCACAGCATTTTTTTTACTGTTTGTCAAGAATTCTACATTTCACTATGTGCAGAAGATCTTCACTGTAATAGTTCTCAGTATTCCTTTGATGTAATTTTTTTATTGCACAGTGGGGTTCAGCTAGACAGCTGAACTCCACCACAACCCCTCATTTCCCCCCCTCAAAAGAGAAGGGTAAGAAGAAAAAGAAAGAAACAACTCATGTTGAGACAAGGATAATTTAATTAAAGGAAAAATAATCGTTAAGGAAAAAAATATTTTTAATTAAACAATTTAACTAAAGGGAAGTAGGGCCTCAATGCACATAGCCGTTGCTCAGAAGGACAAACATTTTCACAATGAGAGCCCGCCCCTTCCCTCTTCTTCTTTTTCCATCCTTTATTGCTGAGTGTGACATTATATGGTATGGAATATGGCCTTTGCTGCCTATCTCAGCTGGAGATTCTCTGGCTGCATTTGTGGAATATAAGAATGTCCACATAGGAACGCAAAGTAAGCTTAAAGTTTTCCCTATTTATTCTTTTTTTCTGTCTTTGTTGCATAAAATAGGGAGGGAAATATTTAGCTTCTCCTTCACATTCTCTTTTGTCATAATTTGGGAAAAGAGCTATGATTTATTTATTCTTAGTGAGCTTGTATGTTAATTGTGGCTTCCTTACTGCATCTTGTCTTGTGCCACTGGAAAGTTTGAATGTTGGTGTAAAAAGTTGATTTGAATGGAGTTAAGTTCTTATTAAGACAGAACCAATTTCAGTCCTTGTTCCTCCCATTATGTAATTTATAATTTGAATTTTCACAGTGAAATAATTTCAGGTCAGAAGCTGATAACATTACACTGTCCTCTGTGTAAAAGCATGACAAAAGATTTTACAACTTAAAATTCTAATATTAACATTTTTCCAAGGGGAGAGGGAGGGTAGTGTGTGTGCTAAAAAACTTGCGTACTTTTAAACAAGAAAAAATCTAATACGTTTCGAGTTACCAAGGTTTCATTTAAGTTGGCTTATCAGCTCACAATAAAATCATTCACTTGACCAAGATGTTTACTAACCAGTCAATAATATCCATCTGAAATGTTAATGTTCAACTGTGGAAAGGGAACTTAAAGCATTTCTGTTAAAACTGAGGTTTCTGAAGAACACTTCCAGATAGATATTGAGACAGAAAGAAATTATTCTATTGTTTCATTGAGGGTTGGTTGCTTTTACTTACAATCTATTTACTATATTGAATATATATGAAAAAAATATATTGTCCTGTAAGAGTTATTCTCCATGCTACACTAAAGGAAATTTTTGAACAATTTGAGATATTTGAACAGAATGACAAGAGAGATTATCATGTATGCTATTACCACAGCAATCACCTGTCACTTGTAATTACTTGAAAAATTTACTTATAATACAGGACCTGGAATCAATGTTAAATCTATTGTACTGTTCTGGTTTCATGCTAAATATATCATGCTTCATTGACATATGAAAAATTAAACCAACATAAAACTAAGTGTAATAGAGCAAGTTCCATCTGAAATTTTAGTATATTTTGCATTTTCCTAAAATATTTACTGTGAAAGGAAAGGAAACATCTCTTTTTAGAAAATTATTTATTCTTAATGTCTTCCACATCAGTCAGTTGAAGTGATGCAGTAAGTCTCCATTAGAGCATAGGTAAGGAATATGTAGTGAATGATCCATCAGTACACACAGATATAAACAGAAGCATGCATACATTTTAAAGTTCCCTCCCAGATTGTTCTGAATTGTTGTTTTATGACTGTACATAACACCAGGAAACGTCTACACAAGAGGCAGATGAGATTTATAAATTCCTTCTGTCAAATTCATACCTTATCATCAGATCTAGTATAAAGCAAAGGCTTCTTTCACTATAGAAGAGATTGGGAGGCCAGGAATAAGACCAGGAAGGTACATTTACTCCAAGAAAAATATGTTATGAGAGGCAGCAATCCATAAGGTCAGAACAGACTTGTTCCTTTCAGTACAGTTTTTCCATAAGGACGATAACTGGATTTGTGGATGTGCCATTCATTACTGACATTAATGACTGTGCCATTTCACTGATGAAAAAACAATCAGGCAAAAATTCAGGAATTTTTCCATATCTACCAATTTGGTTTTAGTCATATATTCTGTCAAGTGTATATTACATTGAGTTACTGTTGAGATCAATTTTATATTAAACTAGTGCATTTCTGAGCACCAAACTGAGAAAATCTAATCTCAGTTTTCATTATATCATCAAATGGAAAATTACTATGAATCACAGGATGCTATTCTTTCATTTATTTTAATTCCAGTTGAAGAGTCTGCTCAGAATAATTAACAACACATTGTTCAGTTAACTACTTTCCAGCTACTGGAAATTGGCATTATTTTTTTTATTACATTTGAATTTCTCTAAGTTAAACATGAAGGTCCACAGATCACATTTTATTTTATTTTATTTTAAAATTCTGGCAAAATTTCAAGTATTTATGTTCCTGTACTACAAACCTTGTTCTAAACATTCTGTTTGCAGAAATGTAACATGGTTTCTTTAAAATGTCAGACACTCAATAATCTGGAGTGTAGCAACAATTATTTGTTTGTTTATTTATTTATTTATTTATTTATTTATTTATTTTGGTCCTGATATTATGTTTGTAGATCCATAAAGACATGTATGAATTATATAAGCTTAAATATTATACAAACACAACTTATAATATGTTACACAACTTATAATACATTAAATATATAAATAACATTCATACATATTATATAAATGTCACTTTGTGTTATTAGGATTAAATGTGCTGATGAATAAAGGTACTTTAGAATGCTGCTATATATCACTAATAAGTTTAAGCCAGACCTTTACCAGTCCAGACATCATCTTCAGGCCCAGTGGTCTTTTGTGTCCCATTCATAGATTGGTCTTCAGATGGTCTTCAGAAAATGTAAAGCTTATGTCCTTTAATTTGTTAATTTTGTGGTACTAAATTATGCATAATACATGTTAAGAACTTCATTAAAAACAAACAAAAAACACTACAATTAATGTAGACACCTTTTGACTCGAATACTAACCATGCAAACAGGAAACAGCAGGCATTTGAAATGGAACATAACAGTAGCAAAAACTGAGCTACTGATATGATACTTGATCATATCAATCTGACTACACTTAAGAAATGAGATGTGTATTTTTACATAATGTGGAAAAGGTTTGTTGATGTTCTTGTTATTTTGTGTGTGTATGTTGTTGTTGTTTTTTGTTGTTTTGTTTTGTTGTTGTTGTTGTTGTTGTTTTTCCCTTAATAGGGTTGTATTTCCCTTAATAGTATAACAATGGAGAAAATTCACTCCTGACTCTGAATTTACTCTTGTTCCCACTTGGCAGATTCTCTAAAATTTTCAGTAAAAATTTACCAGGTGTAACCTATGTTAGGAAACCTTTTACTTTATTATTTACATATAATAATAATATTAATATTAATAATAATAATAATAATAATAATAATTATTGTAACAATTGCTTACATCTGCTTATTTACTTACTATGTATTGCCTTTATAATCCTTTTTATTTCTCTGTAATATTGTGTCAAAGAATGTTTTGAAAACACTATTCCTCTGCAACAAGATCTTCAAAATCACTTGCTTTCTAGAGCTTGCCTGGTCTCTGCACAGTCCAGTTGTGAAAGCAAAATTTCAGTTCAACTCTAAAATTAAAAAAGGGCTTCTCAGTGATTTAAATATTAAGATACAAGATAAATCCAGTAATTTTCTTTTCAAACTTTAATAATTTCTGCAAATAAAGGATAAGGAAATGCATAAACTTAGGGTATAATAAAATCATAATATACAAAGTGCAGGAGGAGGAAGGAGACAGTTTTGCTATTTTTGTTCCAAATTAAAAAGGAGTCTGAAAGCAAGATATGAAGATGGGACTTCAAGAACAAGATCTCAAGGCCAGAAGAATGTAGTGGAGCTGTTTTATTGTCATTGCTACCATAGAACTATCCTACCATAAACAATGTAAGAAAACATACCATGTCGTAGACATTTAATTGATGACTTATGGCATATCAAAAGAATGCAGTGCATAATTCCTCCATAGTTCCAAGAGAATGAAGCCTACAGCTAGCCTCCAAACACAAGTACATTTTAGAAGTAGTCAAAATTAAACTGTTCGTCATTTCTATTTTCCCTTTTTTTTTTTTTTTAATTAATCCATATACAACATTTTGCATAAATTTCAAGACTCTATTTTCTTTTTTTACAGAACTTCATTTTTATTCTGAAGTTTTACAAATTTTCTCTGACATGAATCAGTTGCAGACCCAAAGGTAAAAAACATGTTCAGCAAAGATTACAACAGTGTCAATACTGTGTATAGATTTGAGAGCTAAGACAGATGTTATTAACATAATTAGAAGCATGGAGGAGGATATTTCACCATTTATTCTCATATATATAATAGGGAGTTCTATATGAAAGGAGGCAATTAAGGACAAAGAAATGCATAAAATCTGTGGTAAAATTATGGTATCCCGAAACTGTGTGGTGAAAAAAATTACTGCAGTAGGAAGATGCTAAAATCGTACATGAGTAGACTAGGCAATCTGATAAAAAAATAAATTAATTAATTAAAAAAAAAAAAGACAGTAGGCTTTACACATATAATGAGCAGACATTATCACAGTGCTGTGGACAACTACGTATGTTCCCTGCATTTTGTCAGGCATTTTTATACTTATTTATTTATTTATTTATTTATTTATTTATTTATTTATTTATTTATTTTGTGGTCAAAAACAAGCTACAGACTGGCTTAGATGGACCATTGCAGTGATGCAGTAAGCTCATCATTATATTTCTGATAAACTGTTTAGCCAGACTTTCATTATCTAGAGGAATTCTCAGCTATCCAAACACTCAACCTAATATTCCACTATGAATTAAGTTATCTGAAAAATTGAAGTTTTTTTTTTTTTGTTTATTTGTTTGTTTGTTTGTTTGTTTTTCTTCATCCAAGGTACCTTTCACCTTTGAGATATTTTAATAAAACAGTTACATTAGTCCATAACTTTCAATATGTTAAATGTGTCTAAACAAAATGTTTTTTTGTCTTCAACAAAACATTCAAAGAAAATAACATAAGGTGAGAAAACTACTTCCTACTAATCCTCAGCAATAAGTGTCACACTTTTGGCTTCTGGACATGGTATATTCATAGCTTTTTACTCTTTCATATTCATTATTCCAAACAGCTGGTTCAGATCCAGAGGTGTTTTAACATCTTTATCAATTACCTGAAGAATGTAGCAGTGTTTGCTAATAGACTCAGCAGATGACACCAAATATGGGTGGGAGGAGGTGTCGATAAACTCAAAGGCAGAGCTGCCATCCAGAGAGACCTAGAAAGGCTGGAGGAAGTTTATACAATTCAAGGAGCATAAATGCCAATTCCAGCTCCTGGAATATAAGAGAACCTTGCAGTGACCCATGCTGAGGGCTGCTAAGTTGACAGCTCCAAGAAAAAGTCTCTGGGGCCATGGAAAGGAGTAGGCCGAACACGGGTCAGCAGTGGCCCTTAGTGTAACAAAAGGCCTCTACATTCTATTCTGAATGACCAGGAACTCAGCTAGTCAGTCCAGGGCAATGATTACCCCTTCTCTTCAATAACCATGAAGACAGTAACTTCATAATGAATCAATTTTTGGCAACTCTGGGACAGGAAATATATCAATAAACTGGACCACTGAGATAATCCATAGCTGGAAAACTTCTGCTGTGAGAAGCTGAGGAACAGGGGTTTATTCAGCCCAGAAATGGAACAGCTTTAGTGGCTCCTAAGAACAACTCCCCAAACATATATAAAGGTTATAAAGAACATGTTATAGAGCTCTTCACTGATACATGGGGTGGAAGAACAAGAGAGAATGTCTGAAAGTTAAGGGTTATCACTAGAAATTTTTCCTTATGGGGATAGTTGAGCAGCGGTTACCCAAAGAGGATAAGACCCCATATTGGGTTCAAGAATTTCAAAGATTCCTTGACTGGAAAAAGACCCATGTGACCTATTCTGAACTCATGGATGATCATGCTGTATCTAGAAGGTTTCATCAGAGACCTCCCGAGGATGTTCTCAACATGAATTATCCTATGATCTGACGATCCTTTTCTCCCTTGTCCACTTCTACTCTTTGAAGCTGGATCAAATCCTAATAGGTAATACCAGAAGCCCACATCACAGCCAAAACATTTCACAACTTCAGACTTTTGGAGAACAAAGCATCTGTATCAACACAAATTGTATCTGACTGAATGTACTGTGGTTTACTAGATGGTTGTAAACCACACACAAAATAATCATTTTAAAAGTATATTTAAAATAAAAGCAATATAGGGGGTTCTTTCTATACTATTCAGAAATCTCAACAGTTAAAAATGTATAAGAAAGATTATTTTGTTTTTTAAATGTTTTAAATATATATGTATACATGCATACATATATAAAGTAGGGTAAAGATGTTTCTTGAACATCAATGTTAATATATGTGGGCTACACTTTAAACACAAGCTAGTGTAATTAATGCCACTGGTGTATTATTTTAATAGTGGGTAGCTATATATTTCCTTCCTAGATTTAGATATTGTTTTCTTGTCTTTTAGTCTGCTAATATGAATACTAAAAAAACAGGACAGGTTTTTCATTACACTATGAAACGCATCAATACTGACTCTCAGAAAATATCATATTCTGAATTCATACACCTCATGTAAAGATAACTCATAATTCTAAGTCTTTAGAAATAAAAGTGCTGTGGCATTGCTGTCTTTAAATTGACAGTCAAATGGGGGTTTCCTAGTCTCTTGAGATCTAATTAGGCTTGCAGTGTTTTATGTGTCATTCCTAAGGGGATGAAAACTACACAGCATCTTCTGTTTATGCTACTGGTGTGACTGCTCTTCTGTTTCAGAAAAAGGTTTTGGCATAAGCAGAATTACTATTGCTTTTATTAAAGAAGTTGTCATTACGTTTACATAGTTTAAAAGAGCTGATGCAACAATGTTTTTTAATGTACAATATACTGATGTTTCATTACATTTGCATATATTATAGAGACCAAAGAAAAGTACAGAGAAGGAAAACAAATAAATTTTTGAAATGTATCTTAACATATGAAAAATAAAATAAAATAAAATAAAATAAAATAAAATAAAATAAAATAAAATAAAATAAAATAAAATAAAATAAAATCTATCACTACAGTATTAGTCTGCAATTTGTAAATAAATGTTTAAGAGTAAGAATTTTTTTTTTTTTTGATATTTTACATATAATATATATAACTATCAGTTATATTACTTGGATTAATTCAAGACATAAAATATGAGAAAGTTACAAAATAGCACTTGCTTTGTAAGTCATTATGCTGCAGTTTGTGATGTATGGTAAAAAAATAAAAAATAAAAAAAAAATCCAAAATTAAGAATTAAAAAATGACATTATCAACTAAGAATTAATGGACAAAAGGGAATGCATGTACCTTTGTAATGGTAGCACTGAAGAACACCAATTCTACTAAGAAAACAAAACAAAACAAAACAAAAAAACACTAATTTACTAACACAAACTGATAAGCTATCTCTGCAAGATATCCCTTAGTAGAAGAATAACTATCTTAATAGGACACAGGTAGGTAGTCTTTTTTTTTTTTTTTTTCTCTCTTTTTGCAGTTACTCTTTAACTTACATGCCAAGTCTCAATACTGTAGTTTGAATACTACATAGCCACAACACAGGGACAAAGAATGAAAAAGTTATGTAGAGACTTTGTTGTTGTTACTCCGTTAGTATCATTTTTAATCATAAAGGATTAAAAATGTGTGCAGAAAAGAGCAGTAAGTAACATTGTCTCTTTTTTTGTTTTATTTTATTTTTTATTTTTCAAAGAACTGCAATACTGACTATATATGACATCTTTGTACATAACCGAGTTTTACATATCTCTTATTTTATATGGAAGCCTTGTTTAGAATGGTTTAATATTAATATATTGTTATGTGGATTTGTGGATTTAACATTAAAAAAAAAAAAAGGAGATTTTTTTTTTTTTAAGTGGAATACAGTATTTTTGAAGATTACTGACATAGCTTCAAAAAGGGACAGTGACGCCTTGATTACATCAGATAGTTTGGTTTAGCAAGTTCTTGCTTCTGAGATCCTCATCCTACCTTCTTAATCATAGTAAAATCTTTAGAGAAGATGGATAAGAAGGATAATGAGCATTTCAGAATTAAGATTATTTTATATCACTTTGATTAATCACAGACTATAACCATTACAGATTTTGGTAATGTCATTTTGACTCTAAACAGAAAGCTCTTTGAATTCCATTGGGGATTCTGTTGCCTTGGAATTAGCAAACACATTAATAAAAATACTATAAAATGAGCAACAGCAGAAGTCAAGACTGACATGGAGGGAATACTTAAAAAGCAGAAACTCAGAAGACCAGAAACCTGCCACAACATGTGGCAGAGATGCACAATGCCACACATTTTTAAAGCTTTCTGTGAAACTCCTCAAGCTCAATCACACAGTGAATATATGCTATATGACTGCAATTCTGAATCTTAAAATTTTAAAACAATATTTCAATTTCTTTATTTTGCTTCTTTTATTCTGAAAAGGAGGACTCAACATGGGAATGTAAAAAAAAAAAAAAAAAAAAAAAAATCACGGAAATATTTACCCTGAAGCAAACACCAGTCTTTTAGAGATGGGTTTTAAACAATATAAATAGAAATGACCATTAGACAGGAAACATTTAATTTTACAAGGTCTTATTTTATATTTCCCTCCAGCAAAATAAAACATTTAACAAGATTTTTATTTTTTTTTCTTCTGCTGCTAAATGTCCTTCAATTGAACAATATAAACACACATTAATTCTGATATTAAGTTCACTGGCATAGACATCAGTCTTTGCTTATTACCTGATCTAATCAGGAATGCTGAGATTATCATATCACTTTTTAATTCTGATGTAGCATTCTCTGCAAAAATGTTACTTTCTTCTCTCAGGATCTTTCAGCTCTTTTAAAACTGTGAAGAGCTAAAGGTCTGTAGTAAAACTTATTAGGTCTTAAAGAGCCTATGTAAGTAGTTTGTTTTTATTTATAGCCTGTATTAGGTCAAAAACTTTTAAAACCACATTAAGACAGTATTACAAGTTAAGAATTTAACTCTTTAAAATAACAGGGAAAAAGAAAAAAAAAAAAAAAAAAAAGGCTGCTAAGAAATTTTCTTTCTTATCTGGATAGTTCAAAAGCTGTGAACATCTCAAGGATATATTTAAGATAAACAAGACTTTTTGATATTCTTATATTTGATATATTTTTTACATTTTATGTCTTTATTTTTTTTTTATATCTGATATCAAATTTTGATTTTTTATTGAACCCCATTACCCAATATTGAGACTAACAGGTCAATCGGGTAATTTGGAATTTGGCTTTACTGCCTTAGAAAGCACTATTTTCAATGTCTTTGTCATAAATCTCAATCAAAATTTCTTTTAAATTGATGCATCACAACCAAATATACCAGCTTTAACAAAAAGAACACTTTTGTGAAATTCCATTTTCCTGAACAGTTAAATAAAGTTGTGGTTTTTGACTTCTACCCAGAAAAGTCTCTATCAATCATCATTTGATCAATATTACCACAGAAATTTTTATAAAATAATGTCTCTTTCTGCTCTTTTTCTGCTGGTAATAAATAAATAAATAAATAAATAAATAAAAATTTAAGGGATGTGTAATGTTGGTTTGGTATTAAAAATGAGGGCTTCTAGTCCAAGAAATCTGAGAAACTCTCTAAAGACAGAGAAGAAGAACAGCAGTTCAGGAAACTAAAATCATTAAAAAGCTCAGACAAATCATTAAAAAGCAAAGACAGTTCAATTTGAGTAGTGCAGAGTAATTAGCCCATACCATAAGTAACCATAAGTTGACTTGATCATGACATAATTTCTTCACATTTCCAGCTCCTGTATATTGTCCACGCCTGCTTAAACCATGATATCTGTTGTAACGTAATGGATTCAGCACAAAAGCTGCTGATCATTCCCTAAGAACATACTGGACATACCATTCTGGCTGCTTGCTCATGACATGGTTATGTTTAAAACTCAAAGCAGTCTGTACTATGGACACCATGCCCAATCTAGTGTAATCATGAAACTACTAGAGACAGTTTACAACCACATATCCTTTGGTCTCACTAAAAAAATGTCTAGATTATCTGTATATCTACTTAAAATAAATGAGAGGGAATAAAAATAAAAAAGGAAAAGTGAAGGGGAAGGGGTAGAGGAACTGAACAGGTGAGACAAATTCTCAGGCTCTTAAATTCACTTATTAGAATTTGTCATATCATTTATTAAATAATCTTACTTTCCTTAGAAAGGTTACCACAAGCAACTATATGTGTTTGTAAGAAATGCCTTGTACTACACTCCACAAGATCTACATGTATCCCAGGAATGGTAAAACAAGAAAAGTAAGCTAGACTTAATATATTATTTCAGCCAACACTGGACTGGTGTTTGTTATTTTATTATGTTTTGCTGCTAAAGCTATTTCGCATAAGACACATGCATTCTGTTGCACTGGATAAATCATTCTGAGAAAATTATGGATTTTTTTCCATGGCATGTAAGTGAAAATAATGACGTTAAGATAAACATAATGTAGGTCAATAGGTGTAATAACATCTTGACAGTCTTGATTCAGCTACTGTGTTGACTAATAAGTACCTGGTTACAGTTATTCAGTTCTGAACATAAGAATTATTGTTGCTTCTACTGCTGCCTTTGCTTTAAAATAGTTCAAGCAGGAAAATGTTTTTTGTCTGTATGACAACTAATCCAATTATTTATGACTCCCAGAAAAGGTCACAGAAATATTTTTCCCCCCTTTTCTTTCTCTCTTTCTCTTTCTTTCTCTCTCTTTCTCTCCTTCTGTCTTTCTCTCCTTCTCTCTCTCCTCTCTTTCTCCCTCTCCTTTTTTTTTTTTTTTTTCTTTGTTTCTTCCTTCCTTTTCTCTCTAAGAAATAACTGAGGACACTATTGTCAAAACTTCTGAAGTAAGGAAGTAGACTTTTATTTGTACAAGGATTTTTGATGCAGGAAGCCAAAGCCAAAGACATGAAAACATATGGTTACTTAATAGATTATTTGAAGTCTTTATGTAAGTCTGTTTTGACTCAACAATATTTAGTTGGCAAAAGTATTCGCAAGTTAATGACACTAATAGGTAAGTATTTGTTTCCATTTTCATGCTCTTGACTAGTGAGTTTTTCTCTTAAAGTGTGTTTTACTACTGCTGTGACTATCACATAACAAGCTTCAGTTAATTTCAGTGAAAATATGATTATAATCATTATATAGTCATAAATAAATAAATAAAAAGAATTGCTTAAAAGGGGGGGGAGGGGGGAGGAAGGCAGGAGAGAGAACCAATTTAAATTGTCTCAGGTAGGAATTTTGATATCCTAATGCATGATATGTCTACATTAGTCAGTAAAAATATCTTCTAGCAGTTTCAGTGTATTAAGAGTACTCCCATAGCAACATATTGTTTTTCACAAGTCTGTGAACTTTGAGAACAATCTGAGACAAAAAGTGTCTTAAGTGGGAACAGTAGTGACGTTTGCTTGAAAATGCACTTTGGATCCTAAATGAAACACTAATGAAGATGAGACATTTTAAATAACCTGAAATTTAATAAGCCTAATACCAGCGATATGATTATTTTAGAAAGTTTTATGCTCAACGTGAGAGTTACCTTAGTGTTTACTAAATAGGTAGTAGAAACTTTGTCCATTCTAGGTAATTAAAAGACTTCTGTAGGAATAATAAGCTTGTTGTTTTAAAGAGGCTACAGCTATTTAATCATGTGTATGTATATTAGTGCTATCAGAATAAAGTAAAACCAAATGATAAATTTTGAGGTGTTGTGCTTTGATTTGTTGTAACAAATATTTCTTGTCAGCTTGAGCGTAAATTTTTTTTAGGATAAAAGGAATGAAATTGGCATAAATACATTTATTCCAATAAATAATAAAAAAAAAATCTTATCTTGACTGCCACCACAGAAACTACCTCGAAGAGTAAACTACAGAAGAGCACTACCTCTAACCAAACTGCAATTGCAATTTAAGGAAAGTAAAATAAAAATAAAAAAATCTCCAATGATTTGGGAAAACAACAACATTAGCCATAGAGAAGGCTAGTAACATGCATTTTTTTCCTCCAAATATTGTGTCTGACTCTGTATACATTGTAAGATCATATTTTCGTTCTGAATACAATTATTTTGTATTCGCCTGAGCCTTGCTTACTGTAAAAATGTTGGAATATCAAACACTGACAAAATCAAGAATATGCAATACCAAAACTTGTGCACTCCATAACACACACATACAAATATCTAATCTCTAACTGGAGCCCTCAGATATAATATTTCTCATTAATTTCCTACATTTTTTTTTACAACAAAACATGAGAACGAAACATTTTTTTAAATAATCCTAAATAAAGTAAATTATAATATCAATTTTACATTTCTTAAAGCTTTCTCTGTTTAATAAAATAGCAATTTTTCTAATGGTTTGATATACATAGTTCTACTGACAATAACAAATTTATGTAGGGCCTTACAGACAATTTATATTAATCATTTGCTAATTAAGTGAGTTTAATAAATATATAAATTAGATGATGACACAAGTAAGAACTCACAAATAAAAATCTTGATCATGACTGGTAAACGATTTATTTTTTATTTTTTTTTTAATTCTATGAAGCAAGATTTCCATCCCCAAAATGTTGTCTAATATCCTACCACAGGATTTGTAAGTAACTGAGTAATGTTTGCTGAATAATTTCTGTAAAATGACATGTCCAAGGCATGATTAAAAATAACAGTAAATGAATTGAAATTATATAATTAATGTAGTAAATGATTTTGCTTTCTAAAATATTACTGTAAACCAATTTCTTGCATAGCATTTCCCAAAATATACAAAAAGGTTAGAGCTAAGAACAAGCTTTAAAAATTACCAGCAAAGATACAGGCAAACCATGAAGTCTAATTTGCGTAAGATCTTCCAAATATGGTTAAAAATGATCAACATAATGAAAATGAGAATCTCTAATAATATTTATAGACATAGCCCAAGATAGTAGTTTTTTTGTTTGTTTGTTTGTTCTTCATTTTGAATTGGAGGAGGAGAAGGGAAGAAAAATGTGTACTCATACTGGTTGTGTATTGGTAGGTTTGGCAGCTGGGCGGCTGCAGGGTTGTCCTGTGTAAGAAGAGTCCAGAAGCTGACCCATGTCAGATAAAAGCCAGTTCCAACTTTCTCTAAAAGGGACCCACATCTGGCCAAAAATAAGTACATTGTCAACACTGGTTTTGCCTCTGTGATATCATATGCCACAAGGGGAAAAAACTTCTGCACAACTGTATCTAGGAAATAGGAGTGAGAAAAAAATGTGAGGAAAAAGAACCCTGCAGACACCAAATTCAGTGAAGAAGGAGGGGGAGGATGCTCCAGATGCCAGAGGAGAAGTTCCCCTGCAGTATGCAGAGGGGCCCATGGTGGAGTGGGTTGCCCTCTGAAACGCATGATGTACTATGGCAGAACAGATTTCCACACTGTAGTTTGTGAAGATGCCAACAGTGGAACAGGTGGATCTGACCTGAAGCAGGCTGCATCACATGGAGAGCCCTCATGGGAGCAGACTCCAGAACTGTGTCCTGTGCATAAAGAGGAGCCTGCAGTAGAACAGGAGGTCTGGCAGGAGCTGCCACTTGTGTGGGACCCATACTGGAATAGTCTATTCTTGGATGGACCCCATGATACAAACCCATATTGGAGCAGTTCTTCAAGAACTGTAGCCTTTTGGAAGCCTATGCAGGAAAGATTTCGTAGCTTGGTAGCAACCTTGTTTCCCTGAACATTACAAATACTAAAGAATTCACTGTTTATGGAGCTGAAAAATCAAGTCAACAACTCATAAAATAATCCACTGCTGAATTTTTCAATACTGAGGAATAGCCACCTACCTTATTGTCTAAAAGTATCACTGTATGAGTATCACTGAACTACCCAGTACTTGATTTTGGTTTTAGAATATTGCTGTTTGGCTTTTCAGCCAAGGGTAAGATGGCCTTTGGAACTACACAGTAGTTACACTCCTTTGGTGTACTCTCCATGCAAAGCCATTGAAACTTCATTCGAAAATAGATATATTATAGATAAATTCTTCTCACAAGCCAAAATCAATCAAACAAACAAACAAACAAACAAAAACTTCTCTTGCAAACTTTATTTTCAACCCTTCTCTTAACAAAAGCTGCAAATACATCTATTGAGTTTCCATGCATACATTATATCAATGTTCAAACTAAGTAAAGTCTCTCTGACTTCATAGTTTTTGCTTAAGTACCTTTTTCCTTATTTTATGCATTTGTATGAGATAGATTCTTTCATTTCAGCTTTGATTTCTAAAACCACTCATTTATTGTCTTTTTCTATAAAAGCAACAAAAAACACATTGTAAACATTTTAAAGGTTTATTGTGTCCATAGTTTCACTATTAAAACTATGTAATACTTTATAAAAAGTTAGTATTAACTTTTTTCTTTAAATTTAGATTAACTTTTTTAAAAAGTTAAATATAGCATATTAAAGAAACAATAAAAGATGAAAATGAGGAGTTAACTGGAAACAGATTTAAAACAGATTTATTATCTGCACCAAACATAAAGCATATGCTCATAAGGAGGAATACAAAACTTTGTCTAGATTGCTTTTTCTTAGTTATTTTTGTTATAAATTCCTTACTTTCTCCATCTGAAAACATAAGAAAGGAAAAACCTTATAGAAACCTTTATTGCAGTTCATTCTGTTAATTTTATTGTTAGCTTTCCTTCTTTTCTCATGAAATCACTATATAAATAATGCAATTTTTGTAATACAAAATCTTAGAATCATTATGGTTGGAAAATACCTCCAAGATCATCTGGTCCAACTGTCCCCCTACCACCCATATTACCCATGTCCCTAAGTACCACATCCAACTCTTCCTGAAACACCCCCAGGGACAGTGATGCTACTAACAAATGGGTTGCCATGGGCATTCCACTCCAATGTCTAAATATTCTTTCTGAGAATAAATTCATCCTAATTTCCAAAATGACACCCCTCCCCCCCAATGCAACCTGAGGTCTTTCCCTCCTGTTCTATTGCTAGTTATCTGCAAGGAGAGGCCGATCCCCCAGCTCCCCACACCTTTCTTTCACATAGTTGAGAACAACAGGAGTTTCAGGAGTAAAGAACAACAAGGTCTCCCCTGAGCCTCCCCTTCTCCAGACTAAAAAAGTAAACAGTTCCTTCAGCCACTCTCAGGACCTGTGTTCCAGGCCCTTCACCAACTTCACAGCCCTTCTCTGTACACGCTACAGAGCCTCAATGTCCTTCTTGTAGTGAGAAGTTTTTTAATATACATGTATTTCATACAGAGATAAAATTCTCACATTTGCTCTGAGAATGGGAGTAAATACATGATAACATGGATAACACATTCAGGTATTCAGTTTCTCAAAAGTCTTATTGATTACATAAACTTTACTATTGTGGGTAGTCTACAAGACTATGTCAATGAGCAGTATGCATTAGTTTTAAATGGTATTCTTATAGTAGCTCTAATGGTTATACGGTGAGATTTTATTAGCCAGATATAAAAACAAATGTAGAAATTTTCTTAGCTTATACCTAATAACATATCTAGTAACATTGGCAAATGGCTCAGCAGATTATCAGCTAAGTTAGAAGGAATCTGGGTTTAAAATAGAGACTTAATGTATTTATTAATATGCTGTTCAATTAATGTGCCTTACAGAAGAGAAATGCATCACCATATTTGTCTAATAAATGCAATTAGCCTTCCTCTTAACCTGATAGTAATTATTTAGGAAATATATATGCCTCTGTCATAAGACACCAATTCAAGAAAATTAATAGACCATCTCCTTCTGGTTGGTTTATAGGAATGTTAGGAATAGGCACTGCTTCAGCAAGCAGGCAGCACTGCATTGATTGCCTCTGACAGGTGTGGCTTGTGACTGAAATGAGAAAATTAACTAAAGGATTCAATGAGGGACTTGGTGTATTATTCAATGTGACTGTCCTTATTTTCTTTTATTTTTGTTTCAGATGTATTTTTTTTTCTAAATAATAAAAAACTACGTTGTATCTACTAGTATATGACTAACTCAAATTTTTCACTCAGCAAGAAATATCTACTAGTCCACCTTTTTGAGTGTTGTCACAAGGTTATTTACTGTAATATGATATATTTTCTTCTGCTTTACTAATACATGTTTGTATTATAGGTACATGCAAAATAAACATTGCTCTCTATAAAAATTTTCAGCTTCCTGATGATTTTTTCATATTGAAAAATAAAGCAAGAATTATGTTTACATTTATTTTATGTAGTACTTACTATAAATTGGTAAGAACTGGACATTTATTTATTTATTTATTTATTTATTTATTTATTGTGAGAAAAAGGAGTAGAATAACAGAGGTAGACTCTTTGAAAACAAGAGCAATATTTCCCATTTTTTTTCCAGTCACTAGGGACTAGAGCTACTTGCCCAGAACCATATCTAGATGGCTTTTCAGTATCTCTGAAGAGAAAAATTCAGCAACCTCTCTGGAAAACCTGTGCTAGTAGTGCTCATTCAACCACACAGTAAAGTGCTTCCCAATGTTCAGACAGAATCTTTTGTGTTCCAGTTCATGGCCACTGCTTCCTGTTCTGACACTAGGTACCACTGAGAAGAGCATGGCTCTATCTTCTTTGCACCCTCCCTTAATTACTTGTATACATTGATAAGGTCCTACCTGAGCCTTCCCTTCTCCAGGATGAACAACCCTAGCTCTGCCAGCCTCTAGTCACAGATGTATTGCTCCTTCATCTATTCCATCTCAATGAACGGACCTTCATTGAGATGGAATACGTTGGATTCTTTCTAGTATGTCCGTGTCTCTCTTGTACCAGAAGCCCCAAAACTGGACCCAGTATTCCAGGTGCGGCCACAACAATGCTGAATAGGGTGAAAGGATAACTTCTGATTCTTCACCTGATGGCCAGACTCTGCCTAATGCAGCCCAGGATTCTGTTGGCTTTAATGGCAAGGGCATATTGCTGAGTCATGTTCACCTGGGACACAAGGTCCTTTCCTGCAGAAATGCTTTCCAGCTGGGTGGCCCCCAGCATGTACTGGTGCCTAGATGTATTCCCCCCCAGGTGCAGAAACTTGTACTTGCTGTTGAACTTCGTGAGGTTCTTATCAGCCCATTTCTGAATTATGCTGTATCATATCATGGTACAAGAGAACAGAACAGAGAACGTAGCCTGATATTCTCAAGAACAGAGAAGGGCTAGTTGGAGATGTGAAGGCTGGGCACAGCCTTGTCTGCAGTGACCATGAGATGGTGGCTTTCAGGATCTGGAGTGGAAGACGCAGGGCAAGAAGTAGGATCACAACACTGGACCTCAGGAGAGCTAACTTTGGCCTCTCCAGGGACCTACTTGGAGGAATGCCATGTGTCAGGGCCCTAGAAGGAAAGAGGGTCATAGAATCATAGAATGGCCTGTGTTGCAAAGAACCTCCATTGAAAAGGAATCTCCTCCTCCGTAGACACTCAAGGCCCGTCTGGATGCCTACCTGGGAAGCCTGCTCTACGGAACCTATTTTGGCAAGGGGGTTGGACCCGATGATCTTTTGAGGTCCTTTCCAACCCCTACAATTCTGTGATTCTGTAATTCTGTGACAACAAGAAGGGAGCCACTTAAATCAGGCATCACTGACATTTCACAGACACTCACCAGGTGATTGGTTCCAAGGCAGTTGCGTGCTGCAGTGGAGTGGGGGATTGCAGCAGGCAGGTGTTATTCTGCATTGAGGTTACTCAAGGCAGCCAAGGGAGCCACCAGGTCCCAGCAGCCCTCATGAAGGGGGCTGAAAAATGCATGGTCAGAGCTATCAGTCCCCTGGCTGTACAAAGACATTCCCTAATGAGCTCAAGTGACCAGAAGTGCAGTGAACAGGGTGGGCAAACATGGCGTGGTCTGTCAGTCAGGGTGCGATGTGGCAGTTTCTGTGCCAGTTCACACAGGCAGGGCAATTAAGGAGGGCGGAGGATGCATCTTCATTTTGGAGACCAGAGAACAGCTCACCAACGGGCTATCTCTGAGAGAGCAAAACCTGCAATGGTCACCACCAGGTGTCAAGCGCTTGCTAAAGAGCTCGCCAGAAAGTCTGTGGCAACCCAAAAAAGAGAGTAGAATAACAGAGGTAGACTCTGGAGTAAAAATACACTTTCCACTGATAGAATTAGAAAAAGTGAATAGCTGTTCTTCAGATGAACCCTTTTCCTTGATCCATAAAAAAAAAAAAAAAAAACCTTACGCAACAGGAGACCAACCCTGCCATTTTTTTTGACATTGTTTTTTAATTTTATGAGTTTGCCAACAAGGATTTTAACTGTCCTTGACTTAACTGACTTCTGAGAACCTATGTAGCAGTATATTTAGGGGCTGGTGGTAGCCTAGTAGTGGCATTGCTCATTTCCCAGACACAGCTCACCACAGTAACAGGTTTGAGCTATGCCCCTGTCTACTTAGCAGACTTCTTCTTGGAGTGGAAAAGACGAGGAACACAGCAAGGAGTGGGCAGCAGGGATTAGCACATCAGTTAGGCATGTTGCTGCATGTCATGCAGGCAGGGCACCGTATCCCTCCCAACTCAGGAAACTGACTTGCAGACAGTAATCACAGCCATGGCCTCTACCAGGCAAAAAGCTCCTCCCCAAAAGTCTGTGGCAACCCAGACTGACTGGTGACCCAAAAACACAGCTGTTCAGGTCTCCGGCTGCAGAGAGTACCTAAGCCTGATGCTGCAAATGGTGGCTGGCAGAGATAACACCTGCATGAGGTGCAAGCTGGTGGAGGATCTGATCACCCTGGTGGCAGAGATGAAGGAGGAAGTGGAGAAATTAAGGACTATCAGGGAGTGCGAGAAGAAGTTAGACTGATAGAGTCAGTCCCTGCCATGCCTGAGAGAAAGGCACTGAGGTGACACACCCCAGATAGTGGTGGACCCTCAGCCCTGTCCTTGTTGGGCAGAGGGAGGGGACATGAGAGAGGGAGAGGAGTGGAAACAGGCCATTACTCAGTGGCTCAGGCAAGCCCCTTGTATACCCACCTCACCTTCCCAGGTGTCCTTACACGATAGGTTTGAGGCACTGGAGGACCTTCCTCTGGAGGACAGGTAGGTGAGGACGTTGAGGAAGATCCATCCAGGAGGTTGTCTAGGGCAAGGAAGTCTACTCCACGCTTCAAGATTTCCTCCAGCAAGAAGGAAAGAAGGGTAATGGATGTAGGTGATTCCCTTATGAGGGCAATAGGGGGCCCCATATGTTGGCTGGACACTACCCGTAGGTAAGTATGCTGCCTACCTGGGGCCTGGGTCAGGGACATTGCAAGGAAACTTCCTGGCCTGGTTCAACCCTCTGATTATTATCCATTACAGACAGTTTATGCTGGCAGTGATGAAATCACTGAGAGAAGCCTGAAGTACACCAAAAGGGACTTCAGGGGATTGGGGTGGATAGTGGATGGATTGGAAGAACAGGTGGTGTTTTCCTCTATCCCTTCCGTGGCAGAGAAGGAGAGAAGGACATTGAGAGAACCTGGAAGGCCCATGTGATTAATGCATGTCTGAGAGTCTGATGTCATTGGAGGATTTTATTTTATTTATTTATTTATTTAATTTGATCATGGAGTGGTTTCCTCAGCACCTGGCCTGATGACTGCTGATGTATCCCACCTGTCCCAAAGTGGGAAATGGTCTTTAGACTGGGAGGTGGCAAGGCTCATTGAGAGGGATTTAAACTAGGTGTGAAGGGGGATGGGAAGGAAATGAGGCTTGATAGAGAGAAGCCTGGGGGAGCAGTCCCAGGGTTGAGAATGAGGGCGATGGTGCAACTGAAGTGCATCTACTCTAATGCATGAAGCATGTGCAACAAACAGGAGGAGCTGGAAGCCATTGTGCAGCAGGCAAACTATGACCTAGTCACCATCACTGAAATGTGGTGGGTCCACGCCAATGACTCGAGTGCTACAGTGGAAGGCGATAAGCTCTTTAGAAGGGACAGGAGACAAAAGAGGGGCGGTGAAATGGCTCACTATTAAAGAGTGTTTCAATGCTGTTGAGATCAGGGTTGGGAATTAAAAGTTAGAGTCCTTGTGGATAAGGATCAGGGGGATGGCTAACAAGGCAGACATCCTGGTGGCGGTCTGCTATAGACCACCAAACCAGGATGAAGAGATGGATGAGGCATTATATAAGCAGCTGGCAGAAGTCACTCAATCACCAGCACTCGTCCTCATGCATGACTTTAATTTCCCAGACATATACTAGAAATAAAAAACAGTCCTGAGGAAGTGGATCAGAATGTTCCTGGAGTACGTGGTATCATATTGATGGATGTAGCTGATAAACCGTCATGGGTCTGGTTGGATTCAGGGTACTGAACTATAATGGTCACGGATTCACCAAAAACATAACACACCCTTACTCTAGTTGCATTCAATGAGAACTATCACGGCTAGGAACAATGCAATTAAGTGCAGTTACAGCAACAGGTACCTAGGTTCTTTGGATCGCCAGTGATGATTTACTGTCTGCAAAAGCAAGCTAGCATGCATGAAATGCACAGGTGCACAGCCTGGAAATTAACATGTTAAAAGGCACAAAGGCTGTATAGGGATTTCTAAGTTTCCACGGAGACACACAGTATATTTGAACACAAGTGTTTAAATCTCGCCCAAAGGCGCCCCAGTGGGGGGGAGGGGGAGGAGGTGGGAAGGCTCAGACCATCTACTGATTCCAGCAGTCAGGAGGTCCTTGTGATGGTGTCTCCCCTGAGGTATCTTTCCTATCATCCCCTTTGTCTTAAGCCAATTTATATTATTTTCTATCTTTAAGGTGGAGCTTGAGTGACTCTAGTCAAGCATATCTTAATTATGATTGGTGAAAAGTTTTCTCAGTTTTGTTTAAAGGTATAGGCTCTGAGAAATTCAGAAGGTGTTCTGAGTGAGGGCTGGTCACACCTTGAAGGCGGGTAGCTTTTGGGATGCAGGTGTATTTTGGTATTATAATTATATTGTAATGAACAAAAGTTCACTAGAGTACGGCATTTTGTCCTAGGTACCTTAGGCTATTACTCCACATGTGGAAGACAGCTTCCTGACTCAACTGGTTAGTGAGCCAACGCAAAGAGAGAAGGACTGGTGTCTGAAGCCTGAAGCCCATCAAAAGGGACTTCAGGGGATTGGGGTGGTTAGTGGATGGACTGGGAGAACAGGTGGTGTTTTCCTCTATCCCTTCAGCGGCAGAGAAGGACACCAAGAAGACCTGGAAATCCAGCTAATGAATACATGGTTGAGAGGCTGGTGCCATTGCAGGGTTTTACTGTTATTATTATTAGTTGTTATTATTATTATTTTTTTTTTGATCTTGGGATGATTTACTCGGATCCTGGCCTGATGGATGCAGATGGGTCCCAACTGTCTCCAACAGGGAAAAAGGATCCTAGCCCAGGTGCTGGCAAGGCTCATTGAGAGGGTTTTAAACTAGGTATGAAGAGGAATAGGGATGAAATGAGGCTTGATAGAGATGAGCCTGGGGGAGCAATGCCAGGGTTGGGGGTAAGGGCGATAGTTCAACTGAATTGCATCTACACTAGTGGAGGCAGCGTGGGAAAAAAAAAAAAAAATAAAGGAAAGAAAAAAAAAAAAAAAAACACAGAAGAAGCCGGAAGTCATTGTGCGGCAGGCAAACTGTAACCTAGTCATCATCACTGAAACATGGTGGGACCACGCCCATGACTGGAGTGCTGCAATGGATGGCTATAAGCTCTTTACAAAGAACAGGCAACTGAGGAGGGACAGTGGCGTGGCTCTGTATTAGAGAGTGCTTCAATGTTGTAGAGATTGGGGCTGGTAATGATAAGGCAGAGTCCCTAGGGATAAGGATCAGAGGGATATCCAACAAGGTGGACATCTTGGCGGGGGTCTGCTATAGAGCACCAAACCAGGATGAAGAGACGGATGAGGCATTCTAAAAGCAGCTGGCAGAAGTTGTTCAATCTCCAACACTTGGTCACTTGGGGGACTTCAACTTCCCAAATGTATGACAGGATTACAATACAGCCCTGAGGAAGCAGTTTAGAAGGTTCCTGGAGTGCATGGAAGACAGCTTGCTAAGTTGATTAGTGAACCTACTGGGAGGGTACCCTGCCAACCTGCTGTTCATTAACAGTGAAGAACAGCAGGGAGATGTGGTGGTAGGGAGTTGTCTTGGGCAGAGTGACCATGACATGGTAGAGTTCTCTATTCTTGGTGAAGTCAGAAAGGGGGGCAGTAAAGCTGCTGACTTGGACTTCCAGAGGGCAGACTTTGAACTGTTCAAGATGCTGGTAGGGAGGGTCCCTTGGGAGTCAGTCTTGAAGGGCAAAAGGGTCCAGGAAAGCTGGACGCTCCTCAAGAAAGAAGTCTTAAAGGCACAGGAGCAGGCTGTCCACATGTGCGTAACATGGGTTAGCAGGGAAGAAGACCGGCGTGGCTAAACTGTAAACTTCTGCTGTATGTTTGGGAGAAAAATAGAGAGTTCTATCGCTAGTAGGTCAAGGGAGGTGATTGTCCCGCTCTACTCTGTGCTGGTGCGGCCTCACCTCGAGTACTGTGTGCAGTTCTGGGCACCACAGTATAAAAAGGACATGAAACTGTTGGAGAGTGTCCAGAGGAGGGCTACGAAGATGGTGAAAGACCTGGAGGGGAAGACGTACGAAGAACGGCTGAGGTCACTGGGCCTGTTCAGCCTGGAGAAGAGGAGGCTGAGGGGAGACCTCATCACAGTCTACAACTTCCTCGTAAGGCGGTGTCGAGAGGCAGGAGACCTTTTCTCCATTAACACCAGTGACAGGACCCGTGGGAACGGGGTTAAGCTGAGGCAGGGGAAATTTAGGCTTGACATCAGGAGGGGGTTCTTCACAGAGAGGGTGGTTGCACACTGGAACAGGCTCCCCAGGGAAGTGGTCACTGCACCGAGCCTGTCTGAATTTAAGAAGAGATTGGACTGTGCACTTAGTCACATGGTCTGAACTTTTGGGTAGACCTGTGCGGTGTCAAGAGTTGGACTTGATGGTCCCTTCCAACTCAGGATATTCTATGATTCTATGAGTTTATGTCTGGCGGAAGAAGGGACAGGCAACTCAGGGAGAGTACTGGGAAGTTGCCAGCATATGCAGAGAAAAAATCAGAAAAGCTAAAGCCCAGCAGGAGCTCAGCCTGGCCACTATGGTCAAGTATAACAAAAAACAAGTTTTTTTATAATTGTATCAATGGCAAGAGGAGGGTCAAAGATAATCTCTATTCTCTTTCTGGACACAAAGGGGAAAACTGCTGAGGATAAGGAAAAGGCTAAGGCTCGTAACGACTTCTTTCATCTGTCTTTAATAGTCAGGCCACTATCCTCGGAGTACTCAGCCTCCTGAACTGGAAGTCCAGGACAGGGAGCAGAATAACCCTTCCAGTGCTCGGGTGGAAACAGTTAGAGACCTGATGCTCCACCTGGACTGTCACAAGCCCATGGGGCCAGTTGGAATCCACCTGAGGGTGCTGAGGGAATGGGCAGATGTGATTGCTGAGCTGCTTTCCAGCATCTATCAGCAATCTTGGTTATCTGGAAAGATCCTGGATGACTGGAAACTTCCTCATGTCATGTTCATACATAAGAAGAGTTGTAAGGTGGAACCAGAGACCTACAAGCCTGTCAGCCTGACCTCGGTGCCAGGAAAGGCGATGGAACTTTCCTGAACATCTTGAAGGCAATCCCACAATGAATGTGGGACCACTGGGGGATCAGGCCCAGTCATCATGGGTTCATGAAAGGCAAGTGGTAATACTAGAGATAATGGTCTCCAGTTGCACCAGGGAGGTTGAGGTTGGAAATTAGGAGACATTTCTTCTCAGCAAGAGCAGTCAAGCATTGGAACGGGTTGCCCAGGCAAGTGGTGGAGTCAGCGTTCCCGGGGATGTCTAAAGGAAAAGTTGGACATGGTGCTTAGGGACATGTTTAATTGGGTTATATTGGTAGTAAGGTCTTTTTATTTATATCCAGTTTTTAAATAATTTCCAGATTCTTCATCCCCCCATCTCCCAAAGGCAAACCATCCCAAATTTTGCATGCATATATGCTTAAATCAGAGATAAATAGGAGATAAATATGCTTATTAATTTGAAAAGAAGACTACCGCTGTATAAAAGCAATGCTTCTTGGACCAATATTTAACTAGATTTTTCATGGTCAGGAAAGTTATTGTTTACACACATGGAATATATAACTTCTTTACAAGAAGTAGCATAATATTGTAATACTGTAATGAGAACTTATAAATGACCATTGATCCCTGGGAGAGTTTTATTTTAATATTGAAATTTTAAATTGTTAAGAGTGATGCAGGTGTTTAATCCGTTATTTGTAAGCTTACTTTGGGCCACTTTAACAAAACCATATATGGTATGATGGAATATTGCATGAAAATGAATGAGAAACAAAGGGGTCGTGAAAACAACATTATTAAATATGAATATGAAAGCAAATCTTCTATATATAAAAAATATCTCAGATTAAAATCTGAGAGTCATGCTTCTCTAATTCTTTCAGCTGTCTTTCACATGGGAATGAAAAATGAAACAAACCTCTGAAGTACTGATATGCATTGAATCCTGAATTAATAAGGAAGTACACTGTTTATAAACGGAACTCGGCCAACCAGTAAAATAAATAAATAAATAAATAAATAAAGGTAAATTGCTAATTTTATAGCCAATATAGCTCTCAAAGGTTTTCTGATTCAATTGGCTTTACAATGCCATCAAAGCAGTTCTTAGAAGTACTACCTTAAGTCAGCAATGTATTCAGTAATAAGACATTGACCAAATAACGTCACCTGACACTGATAAATTATTCCTGAAAACATGATGTGTTTTCAAGTGAAGGGTATTATTTAACAGTTAAGGCTGTTATTCTGAAAATGTACAGATAATACTGATAATATTAGTCTTCTACCTGCACTCATTTGAAACTGTATTTTGAAATATATATTTCATGCTGTTTTCTTCTTTTATTTATTTATACGTAGCAGAATATAATCTTAGGAGAGTAGATGACATTGAAAACTAACAGATCATTAAATAAATGTTTTACTTCTCAACATAAGAAGTGCAGAAAAATAATCTTTAATTTGAAGAAGTTGCATTTAAATGGCAAGTGAAAACCCAACTGCTACAGAATATTATTTCTGTAGCCACTTATTATCTATTTCAATGAACAGATTAACGTCACCCCCACCCTGAGCAGCACAGGGATATGGGGAATGAGGTCTGCAGTCAATCCTTAACACTTTGTCTCTGCCACTCCTTCATCGTCACTGCCTGTCCCAGCTCTACGTGGGGTCTTTCCCACAGGATGCCATCTTTCTCAAACTGATCCTGCATGGGCTTCCCACGGGCAGCAGCTCTTCAAGACTTGCTCCAATATGCATCCATACCATGGAGTTCAACAGTCAGGAGCAAACTGCTCCAACATGGGTCCCTTACAGGTGGCAGTTCCCTCCAGATCACCTGATCCTTTGTGGGCTTCTCTGCATGGGCTGTTGGTCTGGCTCTGCAGGGGCTCTCCACAGGTCAGATCCTCTTCACGATCAGATCTCCTCTTCAGGTCAGATCTCCTCTTCAGGTCAAATCCACTTGCTCCACTGTGGGCTCCTCCAGGGGCTGCAGTGTGAAAATCTGCTCTGCTGTAGCATCCATGGGCTCCAGGGGGAAAGCCTGCTCCACCAGAGACTCCTCTCCACAGGCTGCAAGGGGAACTTCAGTTCAAGCACCTGGGACACCTCCTGCCCTCCTTCTGCTCTAACGCTGGTGTCTGGAGAGCTGCTTCTTGCTCCTCACTCTCCCAGCTTATTGGCCAGGACGCACTGCTGGATCATACTCAACTTGCTATCAACCACAACCCCCAGATCCCTCTCTGCAGGGCTGCTCTCCAGCATCTTGTTGCTCAGTCTGTACGTATAGCCAGGATTGCCCCTTCCCATGTGCAGGACCTGGCACTTGCTCTTGTTAAACTTCATGTGGCTGGTGATCGCCCAGCTGTCCAGTCTGTCCGGATCTCTCTGCAAGGCCTTTCCAACCTCAGCAGAGTCTACAACTGCTCCAAGTGAGGTGTCATTGGCAAATTATCTCCAAACACCTTCTAGTCCTACATCCAAGTTGATTATAAAAACATTGAAGAGGACTGGCCCTAAAATGGAGCCTCAAGGGACTCCACTAGTGACCATCTGCCAACCTGATGCAGCCCCATTTACAACAATCCTTTGAGCCCTGCCCGTCAGCCAATTGTTCACCCATCATATGATGTTTTTGTTTAGCTGTATGCTGGACCTTTCATCTAGTAGGATCCTATGGGAAGTTGTGTCAAAAGCTTTGCTGAAGTTCAAAAAGATCACATCAGTTGGTTTCCCTTCATCAACTAGACAGGTGATCTTATCATAAAAGGAAATCAAATTTGTTAGGCAGGACCTACCTCTTATGAACTCATGTTGGCGGGGACCAATGACTGCATTGTCCCCTACGTGTTACGTGTGCTTCAATAACTTCAAGGATTATCTTCTCCTTAATTTTACCAGGCACTGACGTGAGACTGACAGGCCTGTAATTGCCAGCGTCTTCTTTATTGTCCTTCTTGAAAACTGGCACAATGTTTGTCAGCTTCCAGTCTACTGGGACCTCTCCAGATTCCCAAGATTGTTGCAAAATAATTGAAAGAGGTCCTGCGATGACATCAGCCAGCTCTTTAAGCACCCTGTAATGAATCCCATCTGGACCCATGGACTTGTATGGATTCAGGTGGAGCAGCAAATCCCACACACATTCAGGGTTAGTTGGGAGTTTATCATTCCCACCGTCATGGTCCTCCTGCTCAGGGCACCCTGCGTCCCGAAGCCCATTATCAGTGTTGAAGATGGAGGCAAAGAAGGCATTAAACATCTCTGCTTTGCCTATATCCTTGTCTGTGAGGTGATCTTCCCCATCAAGTAGCGTACCTGTTTTCTTTGGTTCTCCTTTTTCTGTTCACATATCTAAAAAAAAAAAAAACTTTTTATTGTTCCCACAGACTTGGCCAGCTTCAACTCTAGTTGGGCTTTGGCCACATGAATTTTCTCATTACAAACATGAACAGCATCCCTGTATTCCTTCCTCATTGCCTGACCCTCCTTCTAGCAGCTGTACATTTTTCTTTTTTCACCTAATCTCCGGTAGGAGATCCCTGGTCAGCCAGGCCAGCCTTCTGCCGCGCCTGCCTGACTTCCGATATTTTGGAATTGCCTGATCATGTGCTTTTCAGAGGCAGTGCTTAAAGACTGACCAGCACTGATGGGTGCCAATGCCTTCAAAAGCAGCTTCCCAGGGACCTTGCTGACTAGTTCCCTGAGCAGCCTGAAGTCTGCTTTCCCCACATCCAGGGCAGAAGTTTTGGTGGCAGTTTTCCTTCTGTCACCACAAATTCTAAGCTCAACCGCTTCATGGTCACTATGACCAAGACGGCCGCCAATTGCCATGTCTCCCACAAGATTGTTCTCCAGCAACAGATCTAGGAGGGTACCTTTCCTACTTGGCTCCCTTAGCACCTGCACCAAGAAATTATCATCTAGATGCTTCATTAACCTCCTGGACTTCCTTGTGGTGATCCCAGTTGACTTCTGGCAAGTTGAAATCCCCCATAAGGACAAGGGGAGTTGATCTCGAGGCGTCTTTTAGTTCCCCAAAGAATAATTCATCAGTGTTGTTGTCCTGGCCAGTTGGTCTCTAACAGACTCCAACAATGACATCTCCTTTATTTGTTTGTCCCTTACTCCTTACCCAGAGGCTCTCAACTTTGCCATTGCCAACTTGATGTTCTACACAGTCCAGCCCATGCTTCACACACATTGCCACCCCGCCACCTTGCCTACCCTGCCTGTCCCTCCTGAAGAGCCTGTAACCATCTATTGCAACACACCAGTCACAGGACTCATCCCACCAGGTTTCGTTATGCCGATGATGTCGTAGCTGTGGGACTGGGCCAAGACTTCTAGCTCATCCATTTTATTCCTCATACTGCATGTGTGTGTGTAGAAGCACTTCAAATGCACCTCCCTACACACAGCGCCTTGTGGAGCGGACCAAAGATCCTCACTAGTACACAGTCCCTCTGATTCTAGGGCACCATCCCTTAGCTCATTACTCATGTGCCTGGTTTTATCCCTTTCCCCCTCCTACTTTAGTTTAAAGCCCTATCTATCAGCTCTACCAACTCCTGAGCAAAAATCCTTTTCTTCCTGTGAGAGAGGCTCATCCCATCTGGTGTCAGCAGGCCCGGTGTTGCATAGACCTTCCCATGATCGAAAAACCCAAAGTTCTGCCAGTTGCACCGGTCTTAAAGCCACGAATTAATGTGATGAGTCTTTTTGTCAACATCAATCCCTGCCATCGGAAGGACAGAGGCAAACACAACCTGTGCCCCTGAACCTTTAACTGGTCACCCTAAAGCCCTGAAGTCCCTTTTTACCGCTCTCAGATTTCTCCTTGCTACCTTGCCATTACCAGCCTGAAAAAACAGTAGTGGGTAGTAGTCAGTGGGCCATACCAGGCGTTTGACTTTCTTAGCAATGTCTCTCACCCAAGCCCCAGGGAGGCAACAAAGTTCCCTGTGGGTTGGATCCAGTCAGCATATTGGGCCCTCTGTCCCTTTCAGAAGGGAGTCCACCATGACAGTAACCCTTCTTTCTTTCTTGACAGAAGATGTATCCATGTAGGGGGTAGGTTGCCTTGCCTTAGGCACCCTCTCCAACTGGGGTGGGCTTATGGCTACATTGTTGTTTTGACTGTTGTGTTCTAGACCTTCTTATGCATTATATAAGGGTAGATGGGAAGGTGAGGTGGGCAGGGACAGGGCTTGCCTAATGCCCAGAGCAAGAACCTGCCTCCATTCCCCCCCTTGGCCTAGGTCTTCTCCTACTGCCTGGCAGGATGAAGGAACTTTTGTCTTCTGCATAGCAGGAGACACTTGTGCTGTGGCAGTCTCATGAGTCTGTCTTAGAGAGGGTGAGAGTAGAGTACACCTCCACCAGTCAATTTCCCTCTCCGATTCCCTTATGCTCCGGAACTTGCTCACCTCCTCCTGAACAGCTGTCCGGACAGCTCTTCAACCTGGGCACACCCAGGTTGGCATACCCACCATTACTGCTCTAGGATACCAACAGAAGACTCAGGCACACCCTGCAGCCCAAGACTTGGACAGCTGCGTATTTCCCTGAGCCCTCTATCTGAGTAGCCACATTGTTGACTGTGGCTGAAGAGGCCGCATGAGTTGTGGAGGCCATGGTTTTCTGCCTGATGGATGCCATGTCCAGGCTCTTCACAAGCAGGTTACAAGCACCGTTGTGAAAGACCGGTGCAATGGAGCAGCAAGGGGCCCTCCCTGTTCGCCCTGCCTGTGTGAACTGCCATGTGAACTGCCGCACCACACCCCATTTGCCTATCCAGTTTGCCACATTCCTGCTTGCTCATGCTCCCTAACTGCTTTTGAACATCAGGGGAGGGGGCGCTGCTGGCTCCGCCTACACCTCGTCAGCCTCCCTTGCGAACGCTGCCCAGTCCTGGCGGCTCCCTCAGCTGCTTCGAGTGGCCTCGATGTTGAAAAAAAGCTCAGCTGCTCTGCTGAGTAAAACCATCACAGCCCCACAGTGAGATGTGGGAGAGAATAGGAAAATATAGTAAAACTCATGGGTTGAGATAAAGACATTTTAATAGGAGATAAATAAAAGGAAAATGATAATAACTATAAAATGATAAACATATACACAAATAAAATCATGTATAATGCAATTTTTTTTCACCTGTCGACCAATGCCCAGCCAGGCCTGAGCAGCAGCAGCCCTCCCCTGGCCAACTCTCCCTTTTTTATTGTTCATCATGACATCATATGGCAAGGAATCTCCTTTTGGCCTAATTGAGTGAGCTGTCCTGATTCTGTCTCCTCCCAGCTTCTCATGCACCCCCAGCCCTCTTGCTGACAGGGCAGTATGAGGGCTGTAAAGTCCTTGATTTAGTGTAAGCACTGCTTAGCAACAACTAAAACTAGAACTGTTGATACCATTTTATTATCAGCATTACTCTCATCCTAAATCCAAAACACAACACCATACCAGCTACTAGGAAGAATATTGACCTTATTTCAGATGAAATCAGAACAATGTTGTAAAGAGAAATATGGCAAATTGCAGAAAGAAAGGAGGTAGGATTAGAACTGGATAAGATTTAAAACACATGTGATGAAGGCATGGTGAAAAGGAGTGGGGTTTTAGTGAAAAATAGTAAAAATACAGGAATGAAATCACATGTAAACAATTAAGGGTAGTCAGTGAAGATTTATACTTATATTGTTCTCTGAAGAAGAGAGGTTCTGGGAAACCTTAGGAGGTCTGAACATTTTGGCAGTGGTTTGTGAGAACAGGCCTGGCTTTTTCTTCTTTCATACATACGCAATCATCCTTGTAATACACTTTGCACTTAGAGTTTGGTTACAAATTCTCAAAGCTGCTCAAGTGGTACTCTCTCATTTACAAAACAAGAATAATCTCTTAAATGAATTACTGCTTCTATTTTTCTTTGAGCTATCTATTATTTTATGGTAATGTGAAATATGAAATTTAAATGAGGAACTTGCAAGCTTCCAGACAGCCCCACCAACCAACGTACTATTGTCATTAACTTGTTTTTCAGGTTAATATTTCTGTTCTTATTCTCTAATGCATTCATTTACATGCTAAGCCTCTTACCTTTATCTTTAGAACTAGAACATTTTACCTTTAATTTTAGTAGTGACTCTTTCTTACAATTACTAGTCACACTATATACGTTTATCTCCAGGTAGACAGCTAACTGCTTCAAAGAACTTTTGACCAGTTTCTTAAAGTGACGTATTTTGTGTTTGTAACAAAGTATTAAATTAGTTCTGTTGAAAGGCAATATAATTTTTAAATAATTACGTACGAGTATTTTTTTTTTTCTTATATACATTCTTGGACAAGTGTTCCTTTTAACTGACAAATAGAATTGGAGCGCTTACACAACATGACCTTGTATTCATGTTTTAAGTATTAATGTGGTTTCCATTATTGTCTTCCCTCTTTATACGCTGCTCACAAGGTGATTTGGGTCTTTTAAAATACATTTATTTTTGAGAAAATTAAAATGGAAGCTACAACTCTGATGCTTACTAAATAATCTTAATCTCAATATGCAGAAATATTGGTTTGAACCAATAACTGATTCCTCACTACCTCTGAAACACAAGTAGGGTGTGAACATGATGAAACTAGATTTAGTTCAAAATAAGCTGCTGAACCTCACAGAGTGTAGTCATGGATGTCATCATCAACTATTTAATCTTTTTACTTCTTTTCCACCAGATTACTTGCAAATACTCAGAAAACAAAGATGTTTATATGGTCCTGTTCTATTGTTATTCTTCTAGCTCATTAATTCTTTGATGACAAATATTTGTCTAAGGGTACCTAACATTGTTAAACTAATAGCCCATTGCTGACTTTTTATTTTAGAGGTTCTCAGTGAAGTTTCCTAGTGTCTCCCACTATCTGCCAGGGCATCCAACAGTCTATCATACACAATTTCTGTTCCAGGGTTTGGATGGTTAGACCAATTTACTCCTAATAGCTGTATTTACTGACACAATGTCCTTATCTCTTTCAAGTACATTACTGAAATTCTCTTTATATTGGGTATCTTTCCAAACCATTGTAACTTTAATAAAGTCTTATTCAAACACCTATATCATATGGATAGAGATCAAATTATACAATTTGATATATCTGCACATTTACACATACTACCACATTTTCTGTTGTTTTACAAGTTGTGACAGCTTTATATTACTCATAGATGCAAAATATTAATCTCTTTTGTTATTTTTGTTATTTTTGTTATCTTTTTTATTAATCTCTTTTTTATGAAATCAGATTTTTCTTTACCTGTGCCTTTGGAGAGTGCCTAGCAAATTTTTTAAACTTTCTGCAGTTAATATTTCTCTTCAAAATTGCCTTTAACATAGTTTTCTATAGGAGATCTGATTCAGATTTTTTTTTCTTACTCCTTTCTTCCTCCTTCCTTTTTGCTTTGTAGAGGAGCAGAAACCTTATGGGGTCTCAATTTATAGTTGGCAGTAGTCCTGTCAACTGTCCTATTTTTTCAGTAATATTCCTACAGATTTATGATTAAATTGAGAGTAACTCTTTCTGATGGAAAACAACTAATTTTTGTTTCATTTTAATCTTTGCTACTGAAAAAAAAAAAAAAAAAAAAAAAAAAAAAGCTCCAATCTTTGTTTTTAAAGGGTTGCAATAAGTACACATGCTGACACATACAAAAAAAGTTACCTGATAAATATATATATGATAAAATTGAACAAAGATGTATAATAGAGGACTTCCGGACATACACTACAATAAGTTGTCAGCAGTAAGTTGTACACTACAATAAGTTGTGCAAGCAGTACTAAACAAGTATTGTAGATGTTATCTTTATTAGGTCTAATGGTGTGGGATTTTATTTATTTATTTATTTGTTTTTAATAAAGCATAATCAAAAATTGTTCTGGGATTAGATCATTAACTACACAGTCTTTTAAGTCTGTTTTGAAATGAATAAGAAAAGAGTTCTCATTTCTGCTTTTCTGATCACCCCATCACCTAAGTACTTGTTCTACTGTCGTTAGCAAGATACTCTAAGGTGTTGTAGTTTTCAGCAGTTCTCAGAAGCTCTGAATGCCAGTGTTGAAATGATGACTATGCTGCACCCCAGCAGAGTGGTATTTAATGAGATGAAACTGAGGGTGTATGTATGTTGTGAAATGTCACAGGAGGGCTACCTATATTCAAGCCAGATACCATAGCAGCTTAAGGTTATGGTCAACAGCTAAAACCAAGATGGTATGATTTCATCCTTGAAATGAATAAAATCCCATACCATATCCAGGTATGGACAATAGAATAGCTCAAAACAGAGCTTGCAAGCAAGCAAATACATTAACTTTTTAATAGAGGGCTCATGTTCACTCACAAAATTGCTTTTATTCAGCAGAGATTATGTCTTTGTTACATATTTCACAAGAGTTTGTTTTCACTAGAGATTCTTCTTTTATGGCATGTTACAATCCTCTGTAACACAATACAGTCTCTTTGTATTTGCTTTTGTATATTATTCTTGCTAGATACATACTCTGTTCTGTTTCAAATGTTCTGAACTATGTGTTTCTGTAAATTGTCTGTAAGGTAACCACCAACACTGTACTCCTTTTCTCTTTTTCTACAGTTGGTTCTACAGTTAGTTGTAACTAGTAGATAAATACCTGCTCCTCTTCTAACAACAGCTATACTCCTGACCTTAACTTGATTGAGCATTAAAGTTTACAGATTCTATTTCTAATCTGAAGAAGGCTACAGAGGAAACAAAAAAAAACATTTATTTTTTCTAACTATACCATGTTATTACAGTAAAACATATATTTTTCCCAGCTACATGGCTTATTCTATCACTAAATTAATATTTAATTTTTTCTTTCATTTGGAAAAATGAATAACCAAATATAGTTTTCATACAAAAGAAAACTTCTGTGATGTGTTAATTTGTTTACTCAGAGATCCTCAAAGATGAATTATCTTATCTGAAAAAGATACAGACTAGCTAATAGAAAATGTTCCCATTCTACAGATTATATATGCAAGTCGTAAAATGGAAATGAAAATATTATGAAACTAATAATGTATACATTCCTCATCATATAACTCCA
Organism: Netta rufina; assembly: GCF_964035555.1. Lineage (NCBI taxonomy): Eukaryota > Metazoa > Chordata > Aves > Anseriformes > Anatidae > Netta > Netta rufina. The sequence continues at coordinate 42,629,483 of NC_140126.1, forward strand.
CTGATAAAGTGACAAAATAACTTTTATTGAGCTAATAGGCATACTGCAGTAAATATACATAGCCTATAGAGTAATTTATTTTAAAAATGCAATTAGAGGTCTGAAATGATACAGAATCATATAATCACTAAGGTTGGAAAAGACCTACAAGATCATCTGGTCCAACCACCCCCCTGCCACCAATACCACCCACAAAACAATGTCCCTAAGTACCATGTCCAACCTTTCCTTTAAACACCCACAAGGAAAGTGACTTCACATCCTCCCCGGGCAACCCGTTCCAATGCCTAACCACTGTTTATGAGAATAAATGTATCCTAATTTCCAACCTAAATATCCCCTGGCACAACTTGAGGTCATTCCCACTTCTCCTATCACTAATTATCTGCAAAAAGAGATGGACCCCCACCTCTCCACAACTTCCTTTCATTCCTTTCAACACCACTTTCTGGACCTGGCCATTCAGCAGGGAGACTATGTCAAAGGCCTTGTGGAAGTCTAGGCAGACTACGTCAACAGGCTTTCGCTCATCCACTAGGAGCATCACCCAGGCAGAAGGAGATGAGGTTGGTCAGGCAGGACTTGCCTTTCATGAACCCATGATGACTGGGCCTGATCCCCCAGTGGTCCCACATTCATTGTGGGATTGCCTTCAAGATGTTCAGGAAAGTTCCATCGCCTTTCCTGGCACCGAGGTCAGGCTGACAGGCTTGTAGGTCTCTGGTTCCACCTTACAACTCTTCTTATGTATGAACATGACATGAGGAAGTTTCCAGTCATCCAGGATCTTTCCAGATAACCAAGATTGCTGATAGATGCTGGAAAGCAGCTCAGCAATCACATCTGCCCATTCCCTCAGCACCCTCAGGTGGATTCCAACTGGCCCCATGGGCTTGTGACAGTCCAGGTGGAGCATCAGGTCTCTAACTGTTTCCACCCGAGCACTGGAAGGGTTATTCTGCTCCCTGTCCTGGACTTCCAGTTCAGGAGGCTGAGTACTCCGAGGATAGTGGCCTGACTATTAAAGACAGATGAAAGAAGTCGTTACGAGCCTTAGCCTTTTCCTTATCCTCAGCAGTTTTCCCCTTTGTGTCCAGAAAGAGAATAGAGATTATCTTTGACCCTCCTCTTGCCATTGATACAATTATAAAAAAACTTGTTTTTTGTTATACTTGACCATAGTGGCCAGGCTGAGCTCCTGCTGGGCTTTAGCTTTTCTGATTTTTTCTCTGCATATGCTGGCAACTTCCCAGTACTCTCCCTGAGTTGCCTGTCCCTTCTTCCGCCAGACATAAACTCATAGAATCATAGAATATCCTGAGTTGGAAGGGACCATCAAGTCCAACTCTTGACACCGCACAGGTCTACCCAAAAGTTCAGACCATGTGACTAAGTGCACAGTCCAATCTCTTCTTAAATTCAGACAGGCTCGGTGCAGTGACCACTTCCCTGGGGAGCCTGTTCCAGTGTGCAACCACCCTCTCTGTGAAGAACCCCCTCCTGATGTCAAGCCTAAATTTCCCCTGCCTCAGCTTAACCCCGTTCCCACGGGTCCTGTCACTGGTGTTAATGGAGAAAAGGTCTCCTGCCTCTCGACACCCCCTTACGAGGAAGTTGTAGACTGTGATGAGGTCTCCCCTCAGCCTCCTCTTCTCCAGGCTGAACAGGCCCAGTGACCTCAGCCGTTCTTCGTACGTCTTCCCCTCCAGGTCTTTCACCATCTTCGTAGCCCTCCTCTGGACACTCTCCAACAGTTTCATGTCCTTTTTATACTGTGGTGCCCAGAACTGCACACAGTACTCGAGGTGAGGCCGCACCAGCACAGAGTAGAGCGGGACAATCACCTCCCTTGACCTACTAGCGATAGAACTCTCTATTTTTCTCCCAAACATACAGCAGAAGTTTACAGTTTAGCCACGCCGGTCTTCTTCCCTGCTAACCCATGTTACGCACATGTGGACAGCCTGCTCCTGTGCCTTTAAGACTTCTTTCTTGAGGAGCGTCCAGCTTTCCTGGACCCTTTTGCCCTTCAAGACTGACTCCCAAGGGACCCTCCCTACCAGCATCTTGAACAGTTCAAAGTCTGCCCTCTGGAAGTCCAAGTCAGCAGCTTTACTGCCCCCCTTTCTGACTTCACCAAGAATAGAGAACTCTACCATGTCATGGTCACTCTGCCCAAGACAACTCCCTACCACCACATCTCCCTGCTGTTCTTCACTGTTAATGAACAGCAGGTTGGCAGGGTACCCTCCCAGTAGGTTCACTAATCAACTTAGCAAGCTGTCTTCCATGCACTCCAGGAACCTTCTAAACTGCTTCCTCAGGGCTGTATTGTAATCCTGTCATACATTTGGGAAGTTGAAGTCCCCCAAGTGACCAAGTGTTGGAGATTGAACAACTTCTGCCAGCTGCTTTTAGAATGCCTCATCCGTCTCTTCATCCTGGTTTGGTGCTCTATAGCAGACCCCCGCCAAGATGTCCACCTTGTTGGATATCCCTCTGATCCTTATCCCTAGGGACTCTGCCTTATCATTACCAGCCCCAATCTCTACAACATTGAAGCACTCTCTAATACAGAGCCACGCCACTGTCCCTCCTCAGTTGCCTGTTCTTTGTAAAGAGCTTATAGCCATCCATTGCAGCACTCCAGTCATGGGCGTGGTCCCACCATGTTTCAGTGATGATGACTAGGTTACAGTTTGCCTGCCGCACAATGACTTCCGGCTTCTTCTGTTTTTTTTTTTTTTTTTTTTTTTTTCTTTCCTTTATTTTTTTTTTTTTTCCCACGCTGCCTCCACTAGTGTAGATGCAATTCAGTTGAACTATCGCCCTTACCCCCAACCCTGGCATTGCTCCCCCAGGCTCATCTCTATCAAGCCTCATTTCATCCCTATTCCTCTTCATACCTAGTTTAAAACCCTCTCAATGAGCCTTGCCAGCACCTGGGCTAGGATCCTTTTTCCCTGTTGGAGACAGTTGGGACCCATCTGCATCCATCAGGCCAGGATCCGAGTAAATCATCCCAAGATCAAAAAAAAAATAATAATAATAACAACTAATAATAATAACAGTAAAACCCTGCAATGGCACCAGCCTCTCAACCATGTATTCATTAGCTGGATTTCCAGGTCTTCTTGGTGTCCTTCTCTGCCGCTGAAGGGATAGAGGAAAACACCACCTGTTCTCCCAGTCCATCCACTAACCACCCCAATCCCCTGAAGTCCCTTTTGATGGGCTTCAGGCTTCAGACACCAGTCCTTCTCTCTTTGCGTTGGCTCACTAACCAGTTGAGTCAGGAAGCTGTCTTCCACATGTGGAGTAATAGCCTAAGGTACCTAGGACAAAATGCCGTACTCTAGTGAACTTTTGTTCATTACAATATAATTATAATACCAAAATACACCTGCATCCCAAAAGCTACCCGCCTTCAAGGTGTGACCAGCCCTCACTCAGAACACCTTCTGAATTTCTCAGAGCCTATACCTTTAAACAAAACTGAGAAAACTTTTCACCAATCATAATTAAGATATGCTTGACTAGAGTCACTCAAGCTCCACCTTAAAGATAGAAAATAATATAAATTGGCTTAAGACAAAGGGGATGATAGGAAAGATACCTCAGGGGAGACACCATCACAAGGACCTCCTGACTGCTGGAATCAGTAGATGGTCTGAGCCTTCCCACCTCCTCCCCCTCCCCCCCACTGGGGCGCCTTTGGGCGAGATTTAAACACTTGTGTTCAAATATACTGTGTGTCTCCGTGGAAACTTAGAAATCCCTATACAGCCTTTGTGCCTTTTAACATGTTAATTTCCAGGCTGTGCACCTGTGCATTTCATGCATGCTAGCTTGCTTTTGCAGACAGTAAATCATCACTGGCGATCCAAAGAACCTAGGTACCTGTTGCTGTAACTGCACTTAATTGCATTGTTCCTAGCCGTGATAGTTCTCATTGAATGCAACTAGAGTAAGGGTGTGTTATGTTTTTGGTGAATCCGTGACCATTATAGTTCAGTACCCTGAATCCAACCAGACCCATGACGGTTTATCAGCTACATCCATCAATATGATACCACGTACTCCAGGAACATTCTGATCCACTTCCTCAGGACTGTTTTTTATTTCTAGTATATGTCTGGGAAATTAAAGTCATGCATGAGGACGAGTGCTGGTGATTGAGTGACTTCTGCCAGCTGCTTATATAATGCCTCATCCATCTCTTCATCCTGGTTTGGTGGTCTATAGCAGACCGCCACCAGGATGTCTGCCTTGTTAGCCATCCCCCTGATCCTTATCCACAAGGACTCTAACTTTTAATTCCCAACCCTGATCTCAACAGCATTGAAACACTCTTTAATAGTGAGCCATTTCACCGCCCCTCCTTTGTCTCCTGTCCCTTCTAAAGAGCTTATCGCCTTCCACTGTAGCACTCGAGTCATTGGCGTGGACCCACCACATTTCAGTGATGGTGACTAGGTCATAGTTTGCCTGCTGCACAATGGCTTCCAGCTCCTCCTGTTTGTTGCACATGCTTCATGCATTAGAGTAGATGCACTTCAGTTGCACCATCGCCCTCATTCTCAACCCTGGGACTGCTCCCCCAGGCTTCTCTCTATCAAGCCTCATTTCCTTCCCATCCCCCTTCACACCTAGTTTAAATCCCTCTCAATGAGCCTTGCCACCTCCCAGTCTAAAGACCATTTCCCACTTTGGGACAGGTGGGATACATCAGCAGTCATCAGGCCAGGTGCTGAGGAAACCACTCCATGATCAAATTAAATAAATAAATAAATAAAATAAAATCCTCCAATGACATCAGACTCTCAGACATGCATTAATCACATGGGCCTTCCAGGTTCTCTCAATGTCCTTCTCTCCTTCTCTGCCACGGAAGGGATAGAGGAAAACACCACCTGTTCTTCCAATCCATCCACTATCCACCCCAATCCCCTGAAGTCCCTTTTGGTGTACTTCAGGCTTCTCTCAGTGATTTCATCACTGCCAGCATAAACTGTCTGTAATGGATAATAATCAGAGGGTTGAACCAGGCCAGGAAGTTTCCTTGCAATGTCCCTGACCCAGGCCCCAGGTAGGCAGCATACTTACCTACGGGTAGTGTCCAGCCAACATATGGGGCCCCCTATTGCCCTCATAAGGGAATCACCTACATCCATTACCCTTCTTTCCTTCTTGCTGGAGGAAATCTTGAAGCGTGGAGTAGACTTCCTTGCCCTAGACAACCTCCTGGATGGATCTTCCTCAACGTCCTCACCTACCTGTCCTCCAGAGGAAGGTCCTCCAGTGCCTCAAACCTATCGTGTAAGGACACCTGGGAAGGTGAGGTGGGTATACAAGGGGCTTGCCTGAGCCACTGAGTAATGGCCTGTTTCCACTCCTCTCCCTCTCTCATGTCCCCTCCCTCTGCCCAACAAGGACAGGGCTGAGGGTCCACCACTATCTGGGGTGTGTCACCTCAGTGCCTTTCTCTCAGGCATGGCAGGGACTGACTCTATCAGTCTAACTTCTTCTCGCACTCCCTGATAGTCCTTAATTTCTCCACTTCCTCCTTCATCTCTGCCACCAGGGTGATCAGATCCTCCACCAGCTTGCACCTCATGCAGGTGTTATCTCTGCCAGCCACCATTTGCAGCATCAGGCTTAGGTACTCTCTGCAGCCGGAGACCTGAACAGCTGTGTTTTTGGGTCACCAGTCAGTCTGGGTTGCCACAGACTTTTGGGGAGGAGCTTTTTGCCTGGTAGAGGCCATGGCTGTGATTACTGTCTGCAAGTCAGTTTCCTGAGTTGGGAGGGATACGGTGCCCTGCCTGCATGACATGCAGCAACATGCCTAACTGATGTGCTAATCCCTGCTGCCCACTCCTTGCTGTGTTCCTCGTCTTTTCCACTCCAAGAAGAAGTCTGCTAAGTAGACAGGGGCATAGCTCAAACCTGTTACTGTGGTGAGCTGTGTCTGGGAAATGAGCAATGCCACTACTAGGCTACCACCAGCCCCTAAATATACTGCTACATAGGTTCTCAGAAGTCAGTTAAGTCAAGGACAGTTAAAATCCTTGTTGGCAAACTCATAAAATTAAAAAACAATGTCAAAAAAAATGGCAGGGTTGGTCTCCTGTTGCGTAAGGTTTTTTTTTTTTTTTTTTTATGGATCAAGGAAAAGGGTTCATCTGAAGAACAGCTATTCACTTTTTCTAATTCTATCAGTGGAAAGTGTATTTTTACTCCAGAGTCTACCTCTGTTATTCTACTCTCTTTTTTGGGTTGCCACAGACTTTCTGGCGAGCTCTTTAGCAAGCGCTTGACACCTGGTGGTGACCATTGCAGGTTTTGCTCTCTCAGAGATAGCCCGTTGGTGAGCTGTTCTCTGGTCTCCAAAATGAAGATGCATCCTCCGCCCTCCTTAATTGCCCTGCCTGTGTGAACTGGCACAGAAACTGCCACATCGCACCCTGACTGACAGACCACGCCATGTTTGCCCACCCTGTTCACTGCACTTCTGGTCACTTGAGCTCATTAGGGAATGTCTTTGTACAGCCAGGGGACTGATAGCTCTGACCATGCATTTTTCAGCCCCCTTCATGAGGGCTGCTGGGACCTGGTGGCTCCCTTGGCTGCCTTGAGTAACCTCAATGCAGAATAACACCTGCCTGCTGCAGTCCCCCACTCCACTGCAGCACGCAACTGCCTTGGAACCAATCACCTGGTGAGTGTCTGTGAAATGTCAGTGATGCCTGATTTAAGTGGCTCCCTTCTTGTTGTCACAGAATTACAGAATCACAGAATTGTAGGGGTTGGAAAGGACCTCAAAAGATCATCGGGTCCAACCCCCTTGCCAAAATAGGTTCCGTAGAGCAGGCTTCCCAGGTAGGCATCCAGACGGGCCTTGAGTGTCTACGGAGGAGGAGATTCCTTTTCAATGGAGGTTCTTTGCAACACAGGCCATTCTATGATTCTATGACCCTCTTTCCTTCTAGGGCCCTGACACATGGCATTCCTCCAAGTAGGTCCCTGGAGAGGCCAAAGTTAGCTCTCCTGAGGTCCAGTGTTGTGATCCTACTTCTTGCCCTGCGTCTTCCACTCCAGATCCTGAAAGCCACCATCTCATGGTCACTGCAGACAAGGCTGTGCCCAGCCTTCACATCTCCAACTAGCCCTTCTCTGTTCTTGAGAATATCAGGCTACGTTCTCTGTTCTGTTCTCTTGTACCATGATATGATACAGCATAATTCAGAAATGGGCTGATAAGAACCTCACGAAGTTCAACAGCAAGTACAAGTTTCTGCACCTGGGGGGGAATACATCTAGGCACCAGTACATGCTGGGGGCCACCCAGCTGGAAAGCATTTCTGCAGGAAAGGACCTTGTGTCCCAGGTGAACATGACTCAGCAATATGCCCTTGCCATTAAAGCCAACAGAATCCTGGGCTGCATTAGGCAGAGTCTGGCCATCAGGTGAAGAATCAGAAGTTATCCTTTCACCCTATTCAACATTGTTGTGGCCGCACCTGGAATACTGGGTCCAGTTTTGGGGCTTCTGGTACAAGAGAGACACGGACATACTAGAAAGAATCCAACGTATTCCATCTCAATGAAGGTCCGTTCATTGAGATGGAATAGATGAAGGAGCAATACATCTGTGACTAGAGGCTGGCAGAGCTAGGGTTGTTCATCCTGGAGAAGGGAAGGCTCAGGTAGGACCTTATCAATGTATACAAGTAATTAAGGGAGGGTGCAAAGAAGATAGAGCCATGCTCTTCTCAGTGGTACCTAGTGTCAGAACAGGAAGCAGTGGCCATGAACTGGAACACAAAAGATTCTGTCTGAACATCGGGAAGCACTTTACTGTGTGGTTGAATGAGCACTACTAGCACAGGTTTTCCAGAGAGGTTGCTGAATTTTTCTCTTCAGAGATACTGAAAAGCCATCTAGATATGGTTCTGGGCAAGTAGCTCTAGTCCCTAGTGACTGGAAAAAAAATGGGAAATATTGCTCTTGTTTTCAAAAAGTGTAGATAGGAAGATCCAGGGAACTAAAGATTAGTGAGCTTCATCTCTGTGTTTGGGAAGATCATGGAGCAGATCCTACTGGAAGCAATGTTAAGGCACATGCAAGACAAGGAAGTGATACAAGACAGTCAGCATAGCTTCACTAAGGGCAAATCATATCTGACCAGTCTGGTGGCCTTCTAAGAATTGGATGAATGGCTGCACCCAACCAGACAATTGAATGTGTGGGATATTGGTACAGTTGCAGATCATAACAAAAGTAGCTCTGAGCTACCTCTGTTTGTTTGTTTGTTTTTCTGCTTGTTGTTTGTTTTTGTATACATAAATGCCCATTTCCATGGGATTTTGTTTAAAATGTTGCTTTGTCCTAACACAGCAAACAAGACCATACATTTAGCCTGTAAAAATATCAAACACAAGAATTTTTCCTTGTTTTATTAAACCATATTACCAGAATTTTCTTCTAAAACATGGGGAAAAGAACCTCATCACCAATGAAAAATGATCATGGGATCATGAGAATGTACCTTTTCAAAATATTTTCTTGATGACAAATTATCAGCATGCTCGCCTTACTTTCATTATTTGTTTCAGTTATATTACCTTATAAAGAAATTCAATTATTTATTTATTTATTTATTTAAAATGCTTATTTAACTGATGCACAATATACCACTCTTTTTATTCTACCCTAAAGAGGTTCATTGGGTAAAATAATAAAATAGATAATAATAATAATAATAATAATAATAATAATAATAATAATAATAATAATAATAATAATAATAATAATAATAATAATAATAATAAAAGTTATTTTACATATACTTTAAATCTCTGACATAAGAATAAACTTGCTTAACAGTAAGACTTACTGAAGACATAATTAAAATGGTTTGACATCTCTCTGTTCACTAACACTCCTTACCACTATTTCATTCTGTTAGGGTGGAGAGCTTACTATTATCCACATGGAGAAAAGAAATATATCCCAGCCATTTTATTTTTGTTAATGTACACCGGTTTTGATGGTTCTCTATTTCTTAGACATTCTGTAATTTATGATGTTGGCAAACTAATTTAACTTTTTTGAAGTGTAACTGGAAAAAAGAATTTATCTAATCCACATGGCTTGAACAAAGTACTTCTCATAAATATTTATTGCCTTTTACAATCTACAATTTCCTTGTTAGGAATGAGGCTTCCTCATAGACAGGAAAGAGGGTATTAATCCTCTCAAATGCAGAATGGGCTGCTGTCCAATTGTTTGGTCAGGTGTTTGCTTCAATTTCTGTTCATCAGCTTTTCAGTTTTTCTTTATAAAAAATGATGAAGGTCTAAAGATTCTGAAAACATTCTAAATTGTCCAAAATGAACTATAATGAACTTCTATACCTTTCAAACTTTCTACACTGAGAGACAAAGCAATTTAGAATGATCAATTGTACCATCTAGATTGTCCAGCCAAGCTATGTGATTTATACACCTGTGCTCTGAAGATTTTCTGCTTAACATCCTCTGGGTTTGGGCTAGAGAGGTGTAGTGAGTTTATGTGGAAATGTTTTGGTAGCGAGTGGCTGCGGGGGTAGCTTCTGTGAGAAGAGTCCAGAAGCTGCCCCATGTTAGACAAAAGCCAGCTCCAGCTGGCTCCAAAAGGGATCCACCACTGGCCAGAGCTGAGTCAATATAAGTGATACGGTTTTCACCACTGTGAGACCATATTTAAGAAAGGGGAAAAAAAATGCTGTGCAACAGCAGCTGAGAGAGTGAGGAGTGAGAAGCAGCCTTGGAGACACTAAGGTCAGTGCAGAAGGAGGGCAGAAGGTGCTCCAGGTGCCTAAGCTGAAGTTCCCCTGCAGCTTGGGGACAGGACCATGGTGGAGCAGGTTTCCTGAAGCCCATGGTGTACCATGGTGGAGCAGGTTTCCATGCTGCAACCCATGGTGGAACCCCCAGTTGGAGCAGGTAGATCTGACCTGAAGGAGGCTACAGCCTATGGAGAACTCCCACTGGGGCAGATTCTGGGCCAGTTCTGTAGCCCATGAAGGGGGAACCACACAAGATCAGGTGACCTGGCAGGAGCTCTCACACGTTGGGGAAACATGTTGGAGCAGTCTGCTCCTGATGGATGGACTCTGTGGTATGGAGCCATGTGGGAGCAGTTCTTGAAGTGACTTTGGGACTGCACCTTGTGGTAGGCACCAACATTGGAGCAGGGGAAGAGAGTAACTGTGAAGGAGAAGCAGAGACAAAGTTCTGTAGAGTGACAATAATCCTGATTCCTCCTTTCCCCTGTGCCACAAGAGGGGAGGAGGTGAAAGAGGGTAGATGGGAAGAAGGTGTTTTTAGTTTTTTTTTTTTTTTTTTTCTCACTTCTATAGCCTGTTAATAATAGGCAACAAATTTCTCTAATCTTCCTGCACTGAATGTGTTCTGACAGAAACTGTAGAATGATCTCCTTGTCCTTATTTTAACCTTTAAGTCCTTTTCACTGTATTTTGTCAACCTTTCCCTTTGAGGAGGGGGAGTGAGAGAGCGGTTGTGACACCAAGTTGGGGGGACATGTCTGCCAGAGAGTAGGAAGGCCCTGGGGAGGGACCTGGACAGGTTGCATGGATGGGAAGAGGACAATGGGAGGAGGGTCAACACGGCTAAGTGCCAGGTCCTGTTCTTTGGCCATAACCCCATGCAACACTGCAGGCCTGGGGCAGAATGCCTCAAAAGCTCTGCAGAGGAAAAGGATCTGGGGGTGTTGGTCTAAGCTCACCTGAACATGAGCTGGCAGTGTGCCCAGATGGCCAAAAAGGCCAATGGAATCCTGGCTTGTATCTGGAATAATGTAGCCAGCAGGACCAGGAAGGTGATCATTCCCCTCTACTCTGCTCTGGTGAGGCCACACCTCTAGTACCATATTCAGCTTTGGGCCCCTCAGTACAAGAAGGACATTGAGGCCCTAGAGTATTTCCAGAGAAGCTGGTGAAGGGTCTGCAACACAAGTCCTATGGGGAGCAGCAGAGAGAACTGAGTTTGTTTAGTATGGAGAAGAGAAGGCTCTAGGAAGACCTTATTGCTCTCTACAACTACCTAAAAGGAAGTTGTGGGGAGCTGGGTGTTGGCCTCTTCTCGCGGGTAACCAGCAATAGGACTAGAGCGAATGACCTGTAGTTGCACCAGGGAGCCTCAGATTGGAAGTTAGGAGGCATTTCTTCTCAGCAAGAGTAGTCAGGCATTGGAATGGGTTGCCCAGGGAAGCAGTAGAGTCACCATCCCTGGGGGTGTTTAAAGGAAAGGTTGGACATGGAGCTTAGGGACATGGTTTAGTAGGTAACATTGGTAGTAGGGTGATAGTTGGACCAGATGATCTTGAAAGTCTTTTCCAACCTTAATGACTCTATGGTTCTATGATTCTTCAAACTCAGTTGACCACCTGAGTAAAACCACAAGAGGCATAGCTAAAATTGTGTCAAGAGTTGTACCCTGTAGTGTTTTATAATAGATAGATAGATAGACAGACGGACAGACTAACACATAGGTAATGTAACTATTATAAGCATCATATGCATCATATAAGCATCATGTAGTTATTATAAGCATCTAGAAATATATTATAGATAAGAATTAAGATAGGAATCCAGGGTGACTAAGGCAAGGCAAAGCATAACAGAGATGTAAGGTTTCATATTTCTTTAAGTCTCTTGAACAGTTTTGTTATTGTTTTTTATGCTAATGCAGCTTAATTCTTCTGATCCCCAAATTAAACAATGGCTACAGAAGGCAGTATTTAGTCAGTATTTGAAAAGATTGGTGTAGTTTTCCTCTAAGAAAGAACATAAAACTGTCAGCACATGAAAGGAAGCATCTTCAACACAAGAATGCTATTCAGAAAAAGCTAACACACAGCATTTTTAAATTGGAAATTAAATGTTGGGAATAATTACCTTTTAGGAATATTTTCATATGAGGAAGACCTACAGAATTAAACCAAAAACATTGCAAGATGTTGTGGAAGTAACCTAATAATAATAATAATAATAATAATAATAATAATAATAATAATAATAAAGATGAAGAAGATGATGATGATGATTTGTTTTGTTTTGTTTTGTTTTGTTTAGTTTTGTTTGAGATAAAAGCTAGATATGCATAACATGATTTGGTATTGTGGTGGTTTTTACCTTGCTGGGTAGCTGAACTCCACCACAACTACTTTCTCACTCCCCCTCCTAAGAAAAAGAGGGAAGAAAATATGCTGGAAAGAAAAAATAACAACTTTGGCTTGAGATAGGGATTACTTAATTAAAGGGAAAAGGAAGAGAAAAAAAAAAAAAAAAGCAAAGGCCATGTAGAAGCACAGAGAGAGAGAAAAGAAAGTACCCTCTATTTCCCATCAATGAGCAATGTTCGGTCATGTCCCAGGAATCAAGGCCTCGATGATATGCATAGCAGTTGTTTGGGAGGACAGGCATTTTCATAACAAGAGACCCACCCCCTCTTCCCCTTTCCCACCTTTTATTGCTGAGTATGACACCATATGGTATGGAATATCCCTTTGGTCAGTTTAGGTCAGCTTCCCTAGTTATGTTCTCTCCCCAACTCTTGCCCACCCCAAGCCTGCTGGCACCTGGGGAGGGTCTGGAGGGAGTCCTGATGTTGTGCCAATATTGCTCGGCAGTAGACAATATATTGGTATGATACCAATGCTGTTCTAGCTACAAATGCAGAGCACAGCACTGTATGGGCTGCTGCAGGGAAAGTTAACTCCATCCCAGCCAGACCCAGAACAGGTATTTGACCTAATCATACGTTAGTGGGGATTAAAGTGATAAACTTCCAAAATTGTCATTTCAGATGATGCAAGCATAGCAGTCTGTTTCATAAATAGTCTTAACTTTTATGAACCTTGTGCAATGAAGAGTTGCTGAAGTACAATATGGGAAATTAACTGGAGTACTTTGCAACAAAATGTGAAAGCAGTGCACATAAAATTGCTGGAAACACTGCATTCCAGAGATATGTCTTGGAAAGATACCATGTTACAATGGATCACAGGAGTTTGGACTATTGGAACAGCAGTTAGACATTAGAGTCTTAAAGTCCATTGAAACATTGAAAAACAAGATATTGATTAACTGAGAAAATATATTATGAGAAAATAATAATAATAATAATAAAAAGATAAACGTATTTCAAGGTAAGTAAGTGAATACCTAACTGGTTAATTTTACAGGTAGCAGTCAAGTGAGTCAGCCAAAAGCTGCTTGCAGACTGTAAGGATTTCAAGAGAAAAATAATTTCTTTTTGTAACAGGAATTTTCAGTTTTGTAGGTTATGTTGAAATGTCATCAACAATCTCTACAAGGACTGCTAAATGAGAAAAGTAAAGCATATACCTGAAAATAACATTCTTTGCCTAAAATTTGATCAGCAAGCTTTACATTTTGTTTGTTTGTTTGTTTGTTTTTGAGGAATTACAAAGAAAAGTTTTCAGGCATTACGTAGAACTTTCTATTTACACTTGCAGAGGACAGAGATTCTTCTTTACTTTTGTGCCAGGTGATGTACTGTATTGTGCTAAAACATTATTATAAACAGGTAAACAGGTATCAAAAGAGAACTTCTAGGAGTCTGAAACCAGAACTTCAATAAAAGGGGGAAACAGAAGGGAAAAAATAAAAACAAAAAGCACTTAAGAAATAAAGAGATAAATGGAATTCTACACAGAAACCATGCCTCAGTTAGTGTCCAGTTCTGGAATACCCAGAATGAGAGAGATGTGGAGATGTGGACATACCAGCAACAGTTCAATGAAGGACCACAAAGATAGTGAAGGGGCTGGAATATCTCTTAATAAAAAAGTGTCTTAGAGTGCTTGCACTGTTCAGTCTTGGGAAGACAAGCCTCGAGGGGGATCCTATCTATATAAATATCTAATATACGTATATAAATACCTAATGGGAGAGCTCACAGAAGAAGGAGACAGATTTTCTTAGTGTTACTCTGTGACACCATGAAATGAAATTGGCACACACACTGAAATACAGGAAATTCCAATTAAGTATATACATGTAAAAAAATACAATTTAGTGTGAGGTGCTGAAATACTGGCATAGGGTATCCAGAGAGGTTATAGAGTCTACCTCCTTGGAGATATTCAAAACCTAACTGAACAGCCCTGAACAGCCCAATGACTTTGAGGAGGGAGCTCGGACTACATGATCTGCAGAGGTACTTGACAACCTCAACCATTTTGTGACTGTGTGTTGTTTTAGCTATAATGTGTGCTTTAGCCATCAAAAACACATAGAACTAATGTTTACTTGGAGCATGTTGAAAACAGAGCATGTTGACAAAGACGGGCTACAGAAATGTCCACAATTTTTGTTCATATGTAGGATAATGAAAGGCTAAAGAAATATATTGAGAAAAATATTCAAGGACAACTTTTCAAATTATATGTTTATGAAACGATTTGTGAATACAGTAATTTTGTCTGTTAATTGTTACATTACATTAAATTGGAAACTAGCAACAGTGGCTATCATATTCCACTGTTTAGCAGGTATTTCTGATTTTCAGAATTATAATAATTGACATACTGAAGCTTTATAAATTTCTATTCTTATAAATATTTATTTATAAGAAAGAGCGGGAATCACAATATTGGTCATGTATCTCTTATGTGACCTATCCTGTCTCATATGGCATGAATTCATATGCAAAATACTAAATGGAATGACCTGAAAAGGTGGCTTGCAGTCTGCCAATGACAGTAAACTATCCCTAGAATGTAATTTTCATTGTCCTAATAATCAAAACTGTGGTTATATGTGCATTGTGTTAACATAACTTTGATACATACTTAGTGCATTGCATTAATGTGCATCTGTTATGCACTGTCATTGATTTCCTAGCCTCTGTCAGATGAAGGTTACAACTCCCCAGGGATGTCAGGTGCTTATCAGTAACCATGTGCTCAAGTGTGTACCTGCTGCTGAGAATTAAGTCTGCAGTGCCTTCAGTGTGGTGCCACACAGAGATCCCCACAGGATGCTCTATATGAGCTGGAATTCCTACATTGTATAGTACTGTTCTGATAACCTAGTATAAGAGAAATTGAGATATATAGCTCCATGTCTCCATATTGCTGTACAGCTTCTTGCTATAAAAACTGTTCTTTCGGAAGTGTAGCTAGAGTGTAGCAATCCTGTAGACAACATAAAAAAGACAAAAGTGCTCTGAAAATCTAGCC
The DNA here is from genome assembly GCF_964035555.1 of Netta rufina. Taxonomy (NCBI): domain Eukaryota; kingdom Metazoa; phylum Chordata; class Aves; order Anseriformes; family Anatidae; genus Netta; species Netta rufina. Next base: position 42,644,756 of record NC_140126.1, read on the forward strand.
CTACCTGAGGCACAACAAGTGAAGAAGGGTTGGTTAAGAAGGTCCATCAGCCAGCAGAAATGATTTTGATAACAATTAATGATTACAATAACAATTTTGATAGAAACATTTTGACAGCATGTAGAGTTTTCACATTATTATTATTGTTATTGTTATTGTTATTGTTATTGTTTGTTATTGTTACAATTACTATGACTACGACTACTACTGCAATGACTACTGCTATTTCTGGAAGTGCTAGCTTGAATCTTCTCCCCTTCCTCCTAGTTAGGAAGTGGATTTCAGAGATGAATTAAACCTCCACTGATGACTTAACTAGCTTTATGAGTGCTAAGGACTGACTGCAGCCTGCGTTCCCCATATCCCTGCACTGCTCAGGACTGAGGGAGGACATTTCTACACTCAGAGTGGATGCACGGAGGATGCTTTTATTTTATTTTTTTATTGTTTGTTTTGTTTTGTTTTTTAGTTTCTTGGTACAGTAGTTTGTTAGTAATAGGTAATACATTACATTAATCCCCCTACGCTGGGTTTGTTTTGTCCATGATGATAATTGTTGAGTGATATCCCTGTCCTTGCTTGAACCCTTTTTATTGTGTTTTTGCCCTCTTTCCATTTGAGGATGGAGATTAATGGAGCCGTTTTGGAGAAACTCGGCTGCCCTGCTGAGTAAAACCACCGCACCCCCACAGTGAGATGATGGACAAAATTGGAAAATATAGTAAAATCATATTTTTTTATAATATGTATGTATTAAATAGATACATATATTTACATATATGCATAATTTTGTTATAATATGTAATATTATTGGGTAACATTTTTTACTGACTATAAAATTATTAAAGTAGAATCATATTACACTATTATACTTAAATAATTTAAATAATCTATATAAATAAATTTGAAAGAATTACTAGTGAAAGGAAGAAATAATTGGTGAAGTGATTTATCAAATACGATGAAAAAAGCTTTGGCTACAGAATGCTGAAAAGAAAAATGAATTGTACCAAAAAGCTGAATTATTGAAAGAAAATGCTCTTGTCAGATATTTTCTACATGTGTAGAAAAAGAAAAGAAAGGTGAAAAAACTTGAGCAACTGTATTTTGCTCCTGGTTATCATGGAAGAATATTCAGGACAAAATGGAACAAATTTTCTAGGAATGCAGTTCTCTTTACCTGCCCCCATCCACTTGAACATAGTTGGACATCTGAAAGAACGATCTAACCTCTATTAAAGTACATTAATTGAATCCTACCACCTGTTAGTTCCAACAGTTTTGTTTTTGTTTTTGTTTTTGCTTTTTAATATGATGAAAGAATATTTAAAAATAATTAAATGCTTTATGGGAATTCCTTTTCTGAATTTGGGCTCACTTGGTATAAGACTGTTATAACCCCGTTATCCTATTATAATCTGTGTTGATTCCACTGAACTGACTGCGAGTTTCATTCTGCTGTGAGATATTGCATAGTAAATTCATATGAACCTTACCAAATCTGAATATAGTTTTATTACTTTAGAGAAATGTTTCTCTAGGTATTTTTCTTCCTCTAAAGAAATGAGACTTTTAGAACACTTCTCTATTGCTAATTTAACAGGCAGCTGGAAGATTCACTCGCTGTCTTTTATAATTTTCAGTCTACCCTGTAAAGCCTTTTTTCCCCAAAAATATGTTTATTCAACTCTTTCCCCTTGTAAATAACTTAAAATCAATCACAAAATAATGGTTTATTAGCTGTATTAAAAGTGAAGGGAAAGAAATCTAGAGAAAAAATACTCCATTTCAGAGCAGAAATGCAAGCCATTTGCTTTATTAATGTCATTTTCTTGTCAATCTTAGTTTGATGTTTCCTCCAGATGGGAGGTAAATAAAAAAATATATATTTAAATAAAAATATTTATAAAATATAAAATAATATAAATATATATATATTAAATAAACATTTGTGGAAAGACAATTAGAATCTGTGGATCACCATTTTCTATTTAATCTTTGAAGCACTTTTTGTTGTTGAAACTGCAATAGATCTAAATATCATTGCCTTTTGTTGTGCTGGCTTTATATAAATTTGAGTTTTGTTCTGAAGAGCTGGTTGGACTTGCAATATGACACTGGTTTTGTTTTTCATACAGAACTGTAAAAAATAATAAATTAAATTATATTATATATAGTAATATAATAATAATAATAATATAATATATGTAGGGCTTTTGATGCATATTCTGTGGTTTACTAATAGATGGATATGCATGCTCATTTTCTCAACAAAAAGCCTCTCAGTTTCCATTTATACAGAACACAGGAAAGAAAAATATGGAAAAAAAAGAAACACAGTTTATGCCAGAGCCATAAATGAATCCAAACAAAATAAAACAGAAGATATGATTGGGGTGAAGTTCAGTGATGTTTGGTGGTCTCCTGAAGCTAGTACAGACATCAGCTGGTAACTTGCAGTACATGGCTTGGTATCTGCATCCAAAGCAGATTTACCTGCAGATAACCAGATGCTGAGTGCATATAATTCTCATTAACATCAGTAAAAGAGAATTAGGTCATTTATTATTAGCAGAAAATACACTTAACTATTGGGAAAATGAGAAATAAAAAAGTTGTTAAGTAATACTAAACTAATATTTTGATAGTACACTACAAAGGCATAATTTGCTGTCTCACTTGGCATGCATATTTACAGTTAGTATATTAAGAACTCCAGAGGATTTTAGCTGTTGCCAGAATAATTGAAAGCACAACATCTGACAATAATGAAATCTATTGGATAGCCTTTTAAATAACTCAAGAATAGAAGGCCAAATAACACCGTATAATAAGTGTAATCTCAGAGGGAAAAAAAAAAAAAAAAAAAAAAGACTATAACCAATTTTGAGTTGATTAAAGCTTTTCAATTTGCATATAATGTGAAGGTTATAAATCTGTTTTCAGTTATACTTAATAGTAGGCTTCATAAAAGATTCTAAACCAGGAAAGATATCATTCATCTGAGTTGCCACTGAGTGCCAACCAGAATAATTCTGTCATGGAACTATTTTATCTAACAAAGACATATGATTTATGTCATATGTCTTTATGTCTCATACAGACCTAGATGATAACCCCTGTGCTTCAATTTTCTTTGCATATGATCAAAGCGTGTCAAAAAATCCTCATTCCATTTTGTTACTAGTATTTTTTAAAAAAGATTTTTGTTTGCAAACTGCTAGTTCTTTCAAAAGACACTTGAGATAAATAATTTAAAGAATTTTCTGGAAAAAAAATATCATTTAGATTCCAAGATATATATATATATAATTTGTAATCTTATTTTCAAAAGTTTTTCTCATTGCAAGTGAACAGTATTTCTAGTAGATAATTACTAAATGAAAATTATGGTTTCCGTTTTTAACCTTTTTAACCTTTAATTGAGCTAATTTGGGTCTGAAAATGTTAATCCCAAGGATAGTTTCGGCTTATTATTATACATTATTATACATATACAAATATACACATTCTGCATCTGATCTCTTAAGAAGTGAAATGCTTCAAGCTTGCAATTTACTTGAGGGTCAGCTCTCATGAACAAGGGTTAGCAGCACTTCAAAGAGAGGTTCTTTATCTCCACCTTCCAGAGGTGAGCAAATAAAGCACACCCATAAGCAGCCCCTAGGGAGGGCGAGAAACCAGGAGTGTGGCATGGCAGTTCATGTTGGAGGATGCAGGGTGGGCACCCCTTTGACAGAAGGCCACACTAGTGGCTGAGCAGGAGATGCCAAGCACACCTTTACCCTGTACCTGTATCTGCACCGGCCAAGAATATGCACTTTATCTGATACCCAGGCAGAATGGCGGGTACTCATCTCAGGGCAAAGGCTGAGGCACTGGCTGCATAGTTTGCATTGTCTACCCCAGCAGTGGCAGATGCTTCCACACAGACAGAGCTACTGAGGGATGAGGCTGCAGTGCAGACTTCTGAATGCCGGAAGTGCCTACATGTTTCCCTTGGGACAAGGACAGGCAGCAGAACTGCTTGCAAAAGAAGTTCTGAGGTGGAGGTCCTCCTGCCAAGCTGCAGAAGACAGTGAGAAGGCTGCATAGCATCAGGGAGGCTGAGGAGGAGTTAGAAAGCTAGCAACCCTCAGGCCATGACCAAACAGCCCAGAACTTCCTCACCGGCACTCACTGGTGGAAGGGAGCCCAATAAAACTGAAGAGTAGAAGCTGGCAACAAGAACCAGCAGGGGGAAGAATCTTCCCTCAGAGTCTGAGGTGGCCTTACAGAACCATTTCACCCTTCTGCAGACTGAAAAGGAAAGACCTGTCACAGCGTGGGTGGAGCTGAATAACACACTCCTGTCTGCTTCCTGTATAACAACTAGTCCAAGAAAAGGCAACAGGTGAAGGTAACAGGAGATTCTCTTCAGAGTGGTACAGACACTCGTGCTGAGCTGATTCTCTCTTTAGAGATGTCTGCTGGTTACCAGGGTCTTTTATTTAAATTATTTTTATTTTTTATTCCTATTTGTTAATAGCCCTAAGGAAGATAATAGCCATCAAACACAACTAACACTTGTGTAAACTGAACAACATTTTTTGTTTCAATATATCGTTATTGATAGCTCAGTAGGAAATGAGATGTCTCTTTTGTTAACTGGAGCCACTACAGAGGAGCTTCACACTATGAAAAGACATTTTTAAGAATTTATGTGAATCTAATATGTAATACACAAAGAAAACAAGATGTAACCCTGGACCCGATTCATTGCCTGGGTATAGATATTTCTAAACACAAAAATATTTGTAAGAAAAGGCTCATCAAGTAGATACGTATAATCAGTAAAATCAGTCCCTGAGGAATTTTTTGCTTTCATTAGGAGGACTAAAATAATGCAAATTTGTGGACCCCTTGTTGCATGAAGCCTCTGTTGCTTTAATTGTGCCTGGTATCTCAGAAAACAGAAACTGGAAAAGTTCTGTCAGCAAGAACCAATTTGCTGACAGAGCCAATTCCTAGGAAGGATATGCTACAGCTGATACATACGTTAAACACATCAGAAGCTGTCACAATACAGTGGTGGCATCACAAATTAATGTTTTCAAGAATGCATAGTTGCAGTCATCTTTCAGTGATCTGAACCAAAAAAAAAAAAATTAGCAACACAGAATATTTTTATGATGGAAACGAAGGTATAGCTAGTAATTAAAATTTTGTTGTTATGAAAGCTGCATCTATTTGATTGAATAGGACAATTTAAAATACACAAAAATTCTAAATCCTGGTTTAAATATTAAAATTAGACATATTACTTGTCATCTCTAAAAGTATAGAGAATCAGAATGCTTTATTTTTCCTGCTTATTTGAAGCTTTGAAATTTTACATATTCAGTAGTACTGCATGGTATGAAAAACTATTCTATCTTAATGCAAAGCTTCAATTTCTGCATGTGAATATAAACTTTTGTAAAGCTAAGCACAGAATTTAACCATACAGATATGAGTCAACAAAGTTTGTTTGCTGTTTAGCTGCATGGGCCATATATTTAATTCACTGAATTATCTTTCACTAAACATTATTTACAACCACAAAACATGTCCAGTCCAGGCGCGGAAAAACAAAAACAAAAACAAAAACAAAACAAAACAAAACAAAACAAAACAGTAAACATCATGCCTGACTAGCTGAACAAAAATATCCAGACATCTGCAGTGTTGATGCCATCATCAGCTGAAAATCATTGCAGGAGGAAAAAATTCTTACAACAGTGTCAAATCTGAAGTCCAATGACACAGAAATTTCCCTAAATTATTGAAGAGGAATATTCTGAGACACTTGTTCTTTTTGCAATGTTATATTTTAAATCCCATTTCTCTCTCTCTCTCTCTTTTTTTATTTTATTTTATTTTATTTTATTTATTTATTTATTTATTTATTTATTTATTTTTATTATACAGATCAGAACAACAGATACTTCAAGAAAAGTGTCTCCTTGGACAAATGAGTTCAGTTCATCTGTACCTGATTTAGCACAACACTAATGTTTTGAGATTATGTGGCAAGATTTTGGTAGTGAAGGATCTGCTGGGTGTTGCAGAGGTGTCCTCTGTGAGAAGAGTCCAGAAACTGCTGCAGTGGAAATAAGGTAGATAGTGCTCCGGTCTGTTAGCAATAGGCAATAAATTAAATTACTTTCCCTATGCTGAGTTTGCTTTTCCCTCCAGTGTAAATGGTGAGAGTTCTCCTTGTCCTTATCTAAACCCATAAACTTTTTTTTCAACATGCTTTTAACTCCTGTTCTGTTAAGGACTGAGACTGAGAGTGGCATGGTAGTGCTTCAGTACTTACTGAAGTCAAACCTCCACAACAAACCAAGCTATAAATTCAGCTTTCAGTTTCTGTAATTGCTTTATTGAGACTAATCTTAAATTTAGAAACTGAATTAATTAATTTTGATGTTAAAATATATGTCTGCTGTATAAGGCCTACGATTGCTCTTTAAGTGACAGAAACAATTCCAGCATTTCTTCCTTTCTGCAAGAAAGACAGAGCATATGCAAAATAAAATAAAGATTTAATTTGCAAATACAAAAAAAAAAAAAAAAAGCAACATGTAAGTTTCAGTGAATATAGCTAATTTCTTTGTGTTTAGTTAAGAGATCTAAGGAAATGTAAGTGATACAACAAATGAGCATAACAGAATGTTTCATAGGACAAACTATTTATAACTACATGGAGAGCTGTCCAAAGGGGGTTGAAAGTATCCATTTTATTTTTAAAGCAAAAAATAAATTTGTTTAATAGTACTGTCCTTGTCTCTCTATCTGCTTAAATATCACTGTATACAATGTATATATAGCAAACTGACTTCAATGGCAGAGAGATGTTGTTCTTTCAAACTTAGAGTACTAATTAACATCTCCCATTCCTACCCCAGGGGAAGGCAAACAAACAAATAAAAGCACAACTGTATACTACATAATATGCTTGCCCTCCTTTTATATGGTCATAAATATATTTTTGTCCACCTTTAAAATCAATCTACAGTGAATTATTTTAATTGTTTTAATGTTAATTACATGCTTCAGAAAAAAAAACAATGCAATGTATTTCAATGCAATTTATGAATGACTAAACAAGTCATCAATTGCTTTCTGAAAAATGTGTCTATTCAAATTAATGTTGAGATTCATATAAATAATATAAATATATAAAATATATATAATTTTCTATATTCCAATATGATTATATATACCATCAAATTATATATGATATACAAACTATATATAATTTAAATATATAATAAGATATTTTCTGAAAAATATTGAAGTTATTTCAAAGTTTTTCATGAGTTTGAAATGTTTCTGTAGGGTGATTAAAGACAACTCTGGGCTGAAACTTGAGACTTTAGTTTAACAAAAAGTAGATTAAGACATTTTGAATATGTCTTAATATAAGAAGGATAACAAAAAAGGAAGAATAAAGGAATCTTGGAATATATCTGTGAAGTTGGTAATCACAAGGAAAGGAAAGGAAAGGAAAGGAAAGGAAAAAGGAAAGGAAAGGAAAGGAAAGGAAAGGAAAGGAAAGGAAAGGAAAGGAAAGGAAAGGAAAGGAAAGGAAAGGAAAGGAAAGGAAAGGAAAGGAAAGGAAAGGAAAGGAAAGGAAAGGAAAGGAAAGGAAAGGAAAGGAAAGGAAAGGAAAGGAAAGGAAAGGAAAGGAAAGGAAAGGAAAGGAAAGGAAAGGAAAGGAAAGGAAAGGAAAAAATAAAAGAAAATATGGAGTGTTGTTTTAAATACAAAGTGTATTGTAATAAAAACAATTTTTTAGATCATTATAGACTAGGCTACACAAATTTGCAGTAGTGTTTATATAAATTGTGTTTACCAAGGATTAATTGTGAAATTGTAAATAAACTTAAGATTTTAAATTTTCTACATACTACACTGATAATGACTTAAATTATTCCCTTAGTTTAATCCAAGAAAAGAAAAACATGCATTGTTGACTGCATTGCTGGATTGAAAATCCTGAAAAAAACTTCATGTGACATGTTGCAGTCCTATAGCCATAATTTCATTATCAGTTCCAGTATTATCTTATTGAATAGAGTTTGAACTAGTACATAATTCTGACTCTTCACATAACAAAGAAAATATGAAGAGAAAAAAAAAAAAAAAAGAAAAAGAAAGAGTGAAAGAACAAAAGAACGAAAGAACGAAAGAAAGAAAGAGAGAGAGAGAAAATGTTTGAAAAGATCTCCAAGATCACGAGGTCCAACCACCACCTTATTACCAATGTCACCACTAAACCACGTGCCTAAGCACCACGTCCAACTTTTCCTTTAAACATCCCCAGGGATGGTGACTCCACCGCTTCCCTGGGTACCCATTCCAATGCCTGACTACTCTTGCTGAGAAGAAATGTCTCCTAATTTCCAACCTCAACCTCCCCGGTGCAACTTGAGGCTGTTCTCTCTATTTTTATCACTAGTTACCTGTGAGAAGAGGCTGGCACTCAGCCCCTCAACAACTTCCTTTTAAGTAGTTGTAGAGAGCAATAATGTCTCCCCTGAGCCTCCTCTTCTTCAGACTAAACAATCCCAGTTCCCTCTGCTGCACGTCACAGGACATGTGATCCAGGCCCTTCACCAGCTTCATAGCCCTTCTCTAGACACACTCCAGGGCCTCGAGGTCCTTCTTGTACTGAGTGTCCCAAAGTTGAGCATTGTACTTGAGGTGTGGCCTCAGCAGAGCAGAATACAAGGGGATGATCACTTTCCTGGTCTTGCTGGCTACACTATTTCTGATACAAGCCAGGATGCCGTTGACCTTCTTAGCCACCTGGGTACACTGCTGGCTCATGTTTGAGTGGGTGAGCACTGACCAACACTTGAAGATCCTTTTCCTCTGCACAGCTTTTGGGACACTCTGCCCCAAGTCTGTAGTGTTGCATGAGGTTGTTGTGGCAAAAGTACAGGACCCAGAACTTAGCCATGTTGAACCTCCTCCCATTAGCCTCTTCCCATCAATCCAACCCATCCAGGTCCTTTCCTACCCTCTGGCAAATCAGCACTTCCCCCAACTTGCAACTTACTGAGGGTGCACTCAATTCCATCATTCAAATCATCAATAAAGATATTAAAGATCCTCAATACTGACCCCTGGGGAACATCAGTGGTGACTGCCCACCAGCTAGACTTCACTCCATTCACTAGCACCCTCTGGGCCTGGCCGTCCAGCCAGGTTTTAACCCAGCAAAGAGTATGCCTGACTGTCCTGGTTTCAGTTAGCACAGAATTAATTTTCTTCCTAGTAGCTGGTGGAATGCTGTGTTTTGGCTTAAAATGAGAAGAGTGCTGATAACACCCCGATGCTTTAATTGTTGCAGAGCAGTGCTTATACTAAGCCAAGGACATCTCAGCCTTTGCTCTGTCCTGCCAACGGGCAGGCTGGGGGGTGCAGTAAGAGCTGGGAGGGGACAGACCCAGGACAGGTGACCCAAACTAGCCAAAGGGGTATTCCATACCATCTGACGTCATGCTAAACAATATATAGGGGTGGCTAGCCGGGGGGAGGGGGCCGGACTGCTCGGGGTTAGGCTGGGCATCGGTCAGCGGGTGGTGAGCAATTGCATTGTGCATCACTTGTTTGTACATACTATTATTACTTTCGTATTATCCCCATTGTATCATCATTATTATTATTGTTATTATTATTTTTGTTATTTTTTTTCCTGTCTTATTAAACTGTCTTTATCTCAACTCACGGGCTTCACTTTCCATTTCTCTCCCCCGTCCCAGAGAGGGAGGGGGGAGGGTGAGCGAACGGCTGCGTGGTGTTTAGCTGCCGGTCGGGTTAAACCACGACACTGACTAAATCATGGGCTGCCAGCTTCTTCAGGAGAATACTGTGGGAGATCATGTCAAAGGCCTTGTGGAAGTCTAGGTAAACTATATCAACAGACTTTCCCTCATCTACCAGTTGGGCTACCGGCTCAAGGAGAGTAAATCAGGTATGACTTGCTTTTCATGAAACCATGGTGACTGGGCCTGATCCCCTGGTTGTCTTGCACATGCTGTGTGATTACACTCAAGATAATATGTTCCATAACTTTCCCTGACACTGAGGACAGGCTGAGAGGCATGTAGTTCCCCAGATCTTCCTCACAACCGTTGTTACAGATGGATGTCACATTAGCAGGTCATGTGTGACCTCTCCAGTTGGCCATGACCATTGACAGACGATGGAAAGTCACTTAGCAATTACATCTGCCAACTCCTTCAGCACCATTGGGTGGATCCCATCTGACTCCATGGACTTGTGATAGTCCAGGTAGAGTAGCAGCTCTCCGTTTCCATCTGAATCATGTAGGTTTTACTCTGTTCCCTGTCCCAGACTTCTTGTTCGGGAGTCTGAGTACCTCAAGGATAGTGGTCTGACTAGTAAAGACAGATGTAGAAAAAGTTATTAAAGACCTCAGCCTTTTCCTTATCCTCAGAATTCTTGTTCCTCCTTGTCTTTAGTAAAGGATAGAGATTCTCATTGGACGTCTTCTTACCATTAATATATTTATAAAAAAATGTTTTTTTTTTTGTTTTTTTTTTTTTTTTTCTTTTTCTGGTAATTGCTACTTACACCATTTTAGTATAAATTTTCCCTCCTCTTCCAGTAAAAATATCATGACTTTACAGGTGACTCCTCCCTCCCCCACATCATCACACCTCCACCCCCACCCCCTGGCCCAAAGGTTATTTTAAATAAGCATGTAATTAAACTGAAAAGCCTAAAGCTTTTCAAGTATACATCACATCAAGACCTTATGATATACAACAACAACAAAAAAAATGATATACAACAAAAGATACCCAAGTATGCTTTTAAGTCCAAAACACTCATGTAATTCTGCTCCTTAAATTGAAAGTCGTAGCACAATTCCCAAGATGTTCACATATTGAAATGGACAGCATAAAACAGTATTATCTCACCTTAATAACTGTATCTATTTAATAATTTTTAAAATATTTAATAACACCTTAATAAATGCATTTATTTCAGATTAAATACATCATAAAGACAGCACTTTCCATTGCTACTGGTTGTCTAAGCCCAAGAATGTCAGTAGCAAATATTCCGTCCTTTTTTTTCAGTTACTGATAAGCCTGTCTCGACTCAAATTTTCTTTTCAAAAATGTTTAGATACCACACTGAAATATATACATAATGATCAGTAACGCACACTACATAAAATTTGAATGACAGAACTAAACTGATTTCTAGTTATAACTATAAATCTCACCATGGCTAAAGAGTAGTTACTTTCACCATCAGTTCACCTAACTGGTTCACGGTTTAGTGAACATATTCTTTTCCATTAAATTACTTTCTATGCTTTATTACATTGTGATACATCCCAAGAAGCTCTATTTCTATTATACTAGGAGAACTTCTTTCAGTCACTCAGCCACTCAGCTCTGTAATTCACGACAACAAATTCCACAGGGAACACTAAATGTTCTGACTCATTTGTCAATTCAAATTGTGCTGACATTTCCAAAGTTCCTAAATTGGTTGGTCTGGCCTTTTACCTCTGTATTGAAAAGCATTACATAAACTTTTATTTTCTTTTTATAATCAGGATTGAATTTCAGATAGACCTGTTCTAATTTTCTTGGTTTTAGATGTGTACTAAGCTATGTATCTTAAGACAACAATCTTGTAAGTGGCTTACTTCGGGCACCAGATGATACACAAGGTAAAAGGTACCCAATACAATAAAATAGCAGAAAATTGTATTTGTTTCACTAAAAACATCCACAACATATCAGGATTCCTATTCCTGGGTGAGGTGAATCATTCACTTCACTTTCATTACAGACTATAAAATGCTGAAATATGGTTTTCCCAGAGAAACTTAGTATACAAATAGCATAGTTACAATATATTTATTTATTTATTTATTTATTTTCTACAGGTCACATTGAAACTGTGTTTTTACCACTTGGATTCAGTGAATCAATGGCTAATAAATCTTTACATTTTTCCAACCTGATTCTTTTATTTTAGATCCGCATATTCCACTTGCTAAGAAAGGCATTTAACAGGGATTCACAAAAAAAAAAAATACTGGAAAATTAACATAAATACAAATACAAAACTAGAAAGAATATGGTCTGTCTTTTAGAATAGTTCAACAATTAGCAAATTAACACAAAATATGTATTGAATATACAAATATATATATAGAGAGAGATTTAACATTGACAAACAGGAAGACATTTTGTATAAAAAGATCTAAAACTTAGCATGTAAGCTGAATTTGGTCCACAGAATTTAGCAGATCCTGTTTTTGAGAATAACACTAAACGTCTCCCAGTCTGTATATGTTTTAACACTGTGTCAAAAAGCAAAGATAGTTCAAGGTAGAACTTAAGGTCCTAACATATTTTCTAAAAGTTCCCTCTTTTTTATTTTTATTTAAAAAAAAAAAAAAAAAAAAAAAAAAGCTAAGTCTGTTTTGTCTTTAATCAAAATGACAAACTTTGACATTTAAATTTTTCAAATCTTTTCTAAATATATATTTTTCCTACTTTCAGTTCCAATGGATGTTCTTGTTTTCTGGATATCTTTTAGAGTTCTTTCCCTTAGCTGTCCCTGTGATGACAAGGGGATTATGAATTAACACTTTAATATTCATTAATTATTGCATGTATTCTGTTTTCATACTCATAAGGTAATATTTTTGTGCATACTTGTTAGGTATTCGAACTGGATATTCTTGGAGAGATTTCTGTGCCTATTTCTGTGTAGTTTATTTTTTATTATTTTATATTTTATTTTATATTTTATTTTATATTTTATTTGCATGCTTGATTATTTCATCTGTTATGAATCCTTGGGATGAATAAATATTTTATTTGAAGAAGTTATGTCTGAAATTGCTTTAATCAGTCTTAGTCACGGGTTCCTACAGGAAAAAAAGGTCTCTCAGGTTTGCAGAGTAAACAGGAGATTAGAGCCCTAATGTTCAGTCTGAGGGGTAAAATCATGTGATTTCTCCTTGATGACAAGTTAACAAATCCCATCTGCAGCAAAAGTTAATGTAAGGAGCATAATAAAATATCTAGAGGTTAATATCATTTTAATTATGACAAGAAATTGTAGCAGAAGAGCCATCAGCAATATGGAGAAAAAAGATAAAATATACACAATGAGCTGTGAAAACAATGTTCCAAAGACCTCTTTAGTTACTGATGATTTTTTTTTGTTTGTTTGTTTGTTTGTTTGTTTGAGAAACTAAGAGATAATATCTATGTGGTAGCAACAACTACAGAAAAGGTAAGATGGGTTTTTAAACCTCAAAAATTGTAAATCTTATCTGTAGTTCTGTAAAAGGAAATGAGGCTTAAGAGTAAATGTAGATAAATTTAAAGGCACTACAACGAACATTTTTTTATTACACTAATGATGTATTAAGAATAAGGTATGCTTATTCTTATTAAAGTATGCTACACAGCAAATGAGAACAAAACACTAGACACAATTTTAATTTATTGCAGTTTCAATTAATGACGATGATCAACATTTGTGACAATACTGATAATCACCTTATTACAGAAATGACATTGCATTTTAGAGCACTGCAAGAATGTTAAAATGCCATTAGAAATGAACAAAACAATTTGGGGTTCAGGAATTTGTAGCTGAAGTTGCATTAAATATATTCAGCTTCTACTATATTAAAACAAACAAAAAAATATTAAATGTTTGAATTCATGTCTGATTAGAGGAATGTATTCATATAAAGGTTTTCCTTGGCTTTTAGGTAAAGTTGAACTTTCTTTCATTATCAAATGTTGGTCAGAAAAAATAGTCCTATAAAAATTTTTGTTTCATCGGCAGACATAAACATCTCACAATTTTTTATTTTGGATGACTCATTACTGTGTTCATGGGAGTGGTTGCCTAACAAGAACAAATGATAATTTGAAGAAGTACTGTTCTCACATATACACACAGAGATATGCAATGTTTTTGCTAAGTTTTTCATTTACAAAATATATGCACTACCAAAGTATAAAATAAAATGGAATGTGGTAAAAAAAAAAAAAAAAAAAAAATCTGTAGTCCACTCCAGCAATGTGTCCTCCCCTTTAGAATGCACATGGTGAATAAAAATGTAAATATAAGTGCTTTTTTATTATTTGTTTATTTATTTCTTATTATATACTTTGTGAACTACTGCTTTTTGATTTATCCAAGAGGTAAGATGTAGAAAACACAGAATGTAGAAAACACAGAAACTATAAAAAAAAATAAAATAAAATAAAAATAATAAAAATAAAAATAAGCCAGAAATTATTGATGTCTTGCTCTCTTAGATCTAATAATGACAAGTATGTATACTTTTCGGAACTACTACATAAGTCACAGAGTAAATTAGTGTGAAATTAAATAGAAGTTATGCTATTTTAATGATACAGATAAACAAGAATGATGCACATCATAGAATACCATTTTCCCTGTTAGCTCCAGGAGTTAGTGACAGCCAGCATGGTTTCACAAAGGGCAAATCATAGCTGACAAATTTGGTGGCCTTCTACAACAGGGCTAAAGTATTGTAGAAGCAACAGATGTCATCTACCTGGACTTGTGAAAAGCATTTCTAACTGTTCCACATCACATCCTTGTTTCTGACTTGACATATAGAGTGGGATTTAGTGCATCCTCAGCAAATTTGGGAAGGTGAGGTCAACACTCTGAAGGGAAGGGATGCCATCCAGAGGGACAGTCTTGAGGCATGGACCTGTGAGAATGGGCTAAGTGCAAGGTTCTGCTTCTGTGTTGGGGCAATCCCAAGCACAAATGCAGGCTGTGCAGAGAATAGGTTGAGAGTGGTGCCGAGGAGAAGGATCTGGGCATGTTGGTTGATGAGAAGCTCAACAGGGCAATAGAACATCAACAACAAGACATGGACCTGTTGGAGTGAATTCAGAAGAAGGTCATGAGGATGATCAGAGGGCATATCTCCTATGAAGAAAGGCTGCAAGAGTAATGAACTGTCCAAAGACAATCAGGAAGGGTTCTGAAAAAGAGATATGAGCAATAACATAGCTGAAGCGCCTCTGCACCAACACATGCAACATGGGAAACAAGTAGGAGGAGTTGGAAACCATAGTGCAAGTGGACAAATATGACCTGATTGCTACCATGGTAATGTGATGGGATGGATCACATAACTGGAACGCTGGAATAGAGGGTTACAAGCTCTTCAGAAGAGATAGCCAGGGAAAGAAGGGAGGGGGTGTTGCCCTCTATATTGGGGAAGGGATTGGTTGTGAAGAGTTGCCTCTAAGAAACAACCATAGACAAGTTGAGAGCTTGTGGGTGAAAGTTAAGGACCACACCAATAAAGGACAACTTGTGGCTGGGGACTACTTGTCGTGCTAAGGGGTGTAGTTGATTAACCATTATGGGCCTGGTCAGATTCAGGGTACTGAACTATCACAATCACAGATTTCACCAGTAACACATTAACTGTTAGGGATCCGGTTGGATTCACCAATAACGCATTAACCGTTAGGGGTCCGGTTGGATATTCACCAATAACGCATTAACCGTTAGGGGTCCGGTTGGATATTCACCAATAACACATTAACCATTAGGGGTCTGGCTGGATTCAGAACACTGAACTATCACAGTCACGGATTCACCAATAATGTATAACCACCCTTACCCTAGTTGCGCTTAATGAGAGCTATAACAATGCAATCAAGTGTGATTTATTACAGTAACAGGTACACAGGTTCTTTGGATTGTCAGTGATAGTGACTGTCTGCAAAAGCAAGCTAGCATGCATGAAATACATAGGTGTTACAGGTGTTACAGGTGCGCAGCCTAGAAATAAAAGTGTTAAAAGGATAAAGACTTTAGAAAGATTTATAACCAAGTGTTCAAATCTCACCCAAAGGCGTCCCATTGGGGGGGAAGAGAGGCTCAGCCCATCAAATGCTCCCAGGAGTCAGGAGGTCCTAAGGATGTTGTATTCCCTTGGGGTGGTATCTCCCCTGATGATGGTGTCTTCCCTAATATCAATCCCCTCTCTCTTAGGCCAGTATATATTATTTTCTGTCTTTTAGGAGGAGCTTGAGTGACTCTAGTCAAGCATGTCTTAGTTGTGATTGGTGAGAAGTTCTCCCATCTCCATTTAAAGTAATAGGCTCCAAGAAATTCAGAGCACATGCTCAGAGAGGGGTGGTCACATCTTGGAGGTGGGTAGCTTTTTGGGTGGAGGTGTGTTTTGATATTATAATGATATTATAATGAGCAAAAGTACACTAGGGTACAGCATTTGTCAAAACATGACAGGTCCTTGGCTCAGGGTAGCAAAATGTGCAGCTTATTGGTCTCTGTGTGCACAAGAACAATCGAGTCCCCACCTGGTCACAGAGCCTAGCCATGGTGTCTCCACTCCACTCTATGCTCCATACTGTTCCTTAGAGCTAGCACACCAGGTTTCCCCAGTGCGATGACATCTAAGGTTGGAAGCCTAGGGAATGCTCAGGTAATGCAGCTACACCCTACCCTGAAAGCCTCTTCAATGCTGTAAATTTTCTTTAAAATGTGAATGTTAGTTTTATTTTCCTAGTTATTTCAAGCAATTACAGCACACTACTACAGGCCACCTGATGAAAGGGAGCCTGTGGATGAGGCCTTCTCGCTTCAACTACAAGAAACATCATGTTCACACACACTCATCCTGATGGGGGACTTCAACTACCTGGACGTCTGCTGCAAAAACTACACAGCAGGTTGTAAGCCATCCAGGAGATTCCTTGAGTACGTTGAGGATAACTTCCTGGTATTAGACAAACCATCCAGAAGATAAACATTATTTGGCATGGTGTTCATCAGCATGGAAGAGCTCATGAAAGAGGTCAAGACTGAAGGCTGTTCTGGAGAGTAATTTTTTAACAGAGATAAAATCATGCCTATTAACATCCATGCTGTTTAGTCATTAAAGGAGATGTTCAAACTTGCACTCTGGCCATTCTGGTTGACTAGTACAGAAAAATCTGTTATGGCATCTGTTACAGGCTTGTGGCACAGATGGGATATTCAAATAAATAAAGCATTGTTTTAACACAATCTGTGTATTTATTTTACTTTTAAAAATAAACATCAATACTGAAGAATATATTCTAATTTAGGCCTATTTGTATATTAATGATGTCTCAGAGAGGATAAAAAGCTGTGAGCATAGTCTGATCCTTCTCATTTAAATATACATAGCTCTGCTGTACTGCTGCATAAATTCTAGGTCATACAAACAAGCCCTAGATGCCTTCTTAGAAATTATACCACTGTAAGGGAAAATATATTCTCCACAGAGAAGCACAAATGTAAAGGACAAGATGTGATCCTTCAGCCAGTAATGATTCTAAGAGAAAAATCTCTTTGTGAGATCAGGTTCTAACCTAGTTATAAATTTCATATAACTTTCCACAGCAGGAAAGCTATCTTAAGAAAAGTCTAAGCTAAGCCATTTCCAACATCATAACATATTTTCCTTTAGCTTGGTCTAATTGTCTCTTTGAGGCTGAAGTGAAAAACAGATCACAGGTATGAGCAAAATTATAAACACTCTTGGGAGAAAAAATGAGAGATTTAGTGATTTGCTGCTCCTGAAGAACTGTCATCATTTCACTGCCCTTCTTTGTCCAAACTGTATTCTCACACAAATTCCCTTAATGAGCACTGTTGTTTGCCTGACTGGAAGAAACTGATGCATGGGCTGATCTGACAAGAAATCAGCTAATCCAGAGAAGGAAGGAAGGGAGGAAGGGAGGATTAATTTTTTGTCAGGTTAAAAATCAAGAAGAAAATTCAGCTGAATGCTATACTGGAAGAAGAATATAGGTAGGATATAGTTAAATTTATAGGTATACCTTTCAAACCACTTTCTCCAGGTATGGAGATGGAACCTGTAAGATATCTAAGATAGTTATCATTAATATCTGTTATCATTTAGATGCATGAATTCGGGTACACTACTTTGCATTTTAGGAAATCTTAGAATATTAAGCAATATTCTTTTTATATTAAGCATTTCTTTTTGTTCCATACAGATCTTTCACTGGTCTTGGGACCAAAATAAGTCACTAAGGGTCAAAGATCAGCTAACAGAATGATCTCCCAAGGATAGCTAACTATGCTTTCCAAACAATCTTTGCAACTATACACACATAGTTTAGCCAGTCCTAAGCATCTTCTAAGAGAAAAACTACTGCAGGTACAAAAAGTAAATATTTTGGGGTGATGTTTCATACAATCCATTGTTAATCTTGGAAAGAAACCTCGTCCACTGACTGTAGTCTTTTGCAGTTAACAAAGACATTTCAAAGATAATCAAGAGACAACATTCAAACGCCCAGATGCAGTTCATGAATCACCTTCCATGAATGCTTCTAGACTTCCTGTTTTTTACAAGAATACATAAGTTCTGCAAATATTTGTTTGTGTATTTCTGAATTTCTATTTGTTTCTGTTTGTTTTTGTATTTCTGAATAATCTTGATTGCAATTGACTTAAGTAGGAGGAAATAAAATTCATAAAACTGCTGAAACCTATTTCAAGAAGGTATGGCGCCCTCACATTATTTGTATTGGCTAGGAAAATTAACTGCCATAATAGGCTTTAATAATAAACAGTAATAGTTTTAAAATGAAGGAACAACTAAAATTTCAATAACAACAAATCACTTGGATACTCAAGTTCATAGTCACTCTAACACAAGTGTGTTGAGATATTTTATTTCTTTATTTACTTATTTTTTCCTATTAATGTTAGTTAAGAACATTGATTTCACTATAATGCAACCTCAGCTGAAATGACATTCAGCTGTTCACAATAATTTAAGGAAACTGACAGAGCAGTATTACCACATGTGAATCATCTAGGTAATTTAGGTAGCACCAGTTTTAATTGAATCCCCTACTTAATAAATTATCTCTATATATTAAAAAGATAATAAATAAATATTTTTTTTTAAATGTTAAAATTTAAGCTGCAAGCTAAGATAGCATTCAGATCCTTGATAATTCATAAAAATGAATTAAAAACATCAGCTGACATGCAGAAAATGTTATCAGAATGTAAACCAACAGGCTCCACTTTATCTAATATAAATCAGTGCATCTTACTGTATTTTTAGAGTTATCATGGAAGTTTTGAAAGATTTTGAATTTAAAGTGTAACATGAAATAAAAATCAGCTATTCTCATTTTCTATACGTGCCACACGAACAGCAATATGAGGCCTTGGGCAACCTGATCTACTGAGTGGCATCCCTGCCTATGGCAGGGGTTTGAAACTAAGTGATCTTTGATGTCCCTTCCAATCCAGGCTATTTAATGATTCTATGATCATCAAGGTCCCTTCCAACCCTAGCCTTTCTACAGTTCTATGGTTCTATGACCCCTCTTTACTCTTTCTTAAGAAGAAAAAAAAATAAAAATGAAAAAATAATACCAATTCACTCTCTTCACAGCAGGAAGAATCAAAAAAAAAATCTTAATTGCAAAACAATTGTTTCAGGGAAAAATAATAATAGTAATCTCAAAATCATATAATGACAAAGCTTTCTTCAAACTTTTTTATGAAAATGATTTATCAACCTGCTGGAATGTACGGATAAATCCGTGGGGTTATATCAATATAACAGATTGAGATTACTTTTGAATATACATGCCAGCATCCTAAATACACTCTAACCTTCTATTATGCACTTCACAGCATGATTTTGAATCACAGCAAGTCCCAAGTGTTTGATTGGATTAATGATTCCAGGAAATACTACATTTTCGCGTTGACAGGCAAGACCAGAAGCAGTGGAATGGGTCTCTTTCGCATGGACTCATACACTGAAGTAGGGAATATAAACGGTACTCATAACTAGTAAGGAATGGCCTTTTTTACTGGAACACATTGTCAATGTTCTCTTCTAAGATGGTATTATACAAATGCTGTATGCATGGCTGTAAGCATGAAAGAGCCCTTGTGGGGTTGCCTGCATCAAAACGTTAATTCAGTTATGGGAAAATAAAGTAGTAAAGCAGAAATAGGAATAGAACCAAACACTGAGGATATTCAGTGAGAAGTCACCACTCATTTTCTTAGTTCAGAATATGCAGTTATATTCACTTATACAGAAATGACTTAATATATTTAATTCACCATAGTGTAGTTCATTTAAATAATTTATTTTATTATTGTTATTTTAAATCTACACCCATTTAGGAAACTCTGGATATTTTTTTAGTTAATCCTGAGAATAAATATTGCAAAGACATTCATTGAAACACCATGTAATTCTAGGAATAAACTTTTGTCAAAGAACACTTTTCCTCATGTTTATTTTATTATTATTTTTAAACGTGATTCTATCAACAACAGTTCCTATAATTGAAGAGGTATATGTTTATGACAAAGTATTAATGTATTAATATATTCATATATTCAGCTGAAGCACAGATAAAAGAAATTGAGAGAGGATAGTAACAAGAAGAAATAATGAAGAGGGTTAATGGAAAAAAAAAAAAAGGCCTAACCATTTAACAAACTTGTTTATTATTCATTAGTATATTGTATACTTAATATAATAATTATTTAAAGACACAAAATATTAAAACCAAGTAAAATCCAAGATCACCAAACCTGAAAAAATATGTAAAGATTTATAAAAATCATGTTTAGTAGAAGACAGGTTACAAAGACAGGCACTGTAACATTTTATTCCAAACTCTCACAGCCCAAGTCTCAGCTTGCATTATGGGAATAATGACCATAGAAAGCTCACAGTCTTAATGATGATCCAGAATTTACACTGTAAAGAAAATAATGTTTTTGTTGCAAGAATCTGAGACAGCTTCAACGGAGAAATTTGTTTTAATCCTGCCCAAAACAAGAAAGGGGAGAAAGGGGACTTGTACTGCGCCATGTGTTTGGACTCTGTGGTATTCAAGATAATTCAATACCACTCAAAAACAAATAAACAAACAAACAAAAAAAAAGGCAAAGACTTTTGTGACTTCTGTCACAGAGGAGAAAATAATCTCACAACTGCAAATCAACGATTTATTTGTGTGCCAAAACTAGCCATGTTTACTTAGCCTTAAGAAGTTTGCTTATAAGTCATTATTTGAGACAAAACTGATCATTGTGGACAGTAGATTAATTTGTGCTGTTAACAAAAGTCACTAAGGTTATAACACATGCCATTGTTTAATTTAAATATTTTGGTAAATTATCTTCTGATAATTGTTTAACAAAAGCATCTCAGCTCTTCAGTGTGTTTCTAAACCACAAAGTAACAAAACTGAACACAAGAGATGTTACCCTTCCTTAGAAAGCAACAGGACTGTGGCAATTATCCAGCTCCTCCAAGGAATGACAGAGAAACAACAATAGGTGCCATATGAAAGAAACCCACTTACTGCTTCCTTGCCAAGCCCACACAATTGAAACAAAGCAAGTAAGTGTTTTGTTAAAATACTTAAAAATAATAAATATATGAGTGCTTTTTCTAGGGAAGGGAGAGGGAAAGAGGAAATTGAAGTCAGGAAAAACATCGCCTTTTGACCTTAAACACTACTGCAGGCTTAGAAGTCATAACTAGCCGTTAAGATCTAGACCTTATGTAAGAACAAGATGCCATACTGTTGTGTAATAAAACAAGCAAACAAGCAAGCAAACAAACAAACAAAACAAGTAAGATTCTATGAAATAATTTAATATCAATTGATGAATATCTTTGGAAATGACACTTTAGAGATGAGTTCTCTTTTTCTTGAACTTGTTAGACAGTTTATATCCGGACAACTGCACAAGCTGGATCCCCTGATTTGCAGCACTAATATTTTTATCTTGCTGAAGAGGCTTTTTACATCTTCTTCAGATTTAAAAGATGTAATATGGAATATTAGCCTGCTATGCTACCCAGTCAAGAAGAAACTCTTATCCTAGCTGAAATAAAACAGATAGATTTATCACCCTAAAACTGGATGTGAAATGAAGAAATAAAATGTTGAAAGACCACATCAAACAGCACCATGCAGCTTCACTTGAGATTAATAAATTAATAGATCATCTGCCCAAGAAAAACTTTTGCTTCCTGAAAAAAAAAAATTGTATAAATGTTTCAAATACTAAAGACCCCTGAGTAGTGCATTCCAGTGATTCTGAATGAATTAAGGAGAATCTATAACATTCAAGCTTTTCCTTGAGTTATTTAAATCTGAATTTAGATCTTGCTCAATCAATATAAATGTAACATGAATGTACTTGATCCTTATCAAATTAAGTGCTTCAACACTGCCTTCAAATGTTTCTGATTTTAGTTACAAGTAGACCATCTCACAAGGAAAACATTTCTATTCCAGTTCTTTGATATTTTTTGATTTTATTAAGAAATTCCTAAGGCTCAGTATTAAGGATGAGGCATGATTAGAATCACTAATATCACTCCATTGTGCTTTGGTTTTGATAATGCATATAACAAAGGAGAGATTCCCTCCCACACATTTATTTATTTATTTATTTATTTATTTATTAACAAACAAACAAATAAATAAATAAATAAAAACTGCACAGATTTGTCTATTTTTTCAGCTAAGTAGGCATACACTGTACACCTTAGAGCAATTTTCCTTTAGTTCTAGATTAAAATAAATAAATACATAAATAAATTAGACTCTTTTAATTTTTTTTATTATTATTTTTTTCCTGACAGGCAGCTAAGCACCACACAGCCATTTTCTCATTTCCTCTCCATCCACAGAGCTCATGTGTTGAGATAAAGACTGCTTAGTAGGACAGAAAGCAAAGGAATAATAATAATTATTATTATTAAAAGAAGATAAAAAACTAGTGATGCACAATGTAATTGCTCACCACCTCCTGAACAATATCAAACCAGAATTCAAACAGCAGCAGCAAGACTCACCTCAAACCCCTCCACCCCACCGGCCCCCACCAGCCCTGGGGAACTCCCCCATTTTTATTGTTTAGCCTTGTGTATGGAATATCCCTTTAGTCAGTTTGAGTCAGCTGTTTTCCTTCCCAACGCCATGTGTACCCCCAGCTTCCTCATTGGCAGGGCAGTATGAGAAGTCCTTGGCTTAGTGTAAGCACTGCTCTACAACAACTAAAACATCAGTGTGGTATCAAAATTATTTTCATCCTAAATCCAAAACACATCACCATACCAGCTACTAGAAAGAAAACTCCAAAAATGGGCAAAAATCCTTTTGGCTATGTGGCAAAAAAAAAAAAAAAAAAAAAAAAAAAAAAAAAAAAAAAAGCACATTTTAATTTCTTCATCTCCTCAGAAAAGCAAACTACCCATTTTCATTTCAGTTCCTGCAAAAATTTTAATGAACTAATGCTAGGTAGGGTTTCGTATAAAAACTTCAGGTTTTTATTCCATGTTGTCATCTTAAGCAAAGACCTACAGAACAGAAAAGCAGAACTTTTCAAGTTTACAAAAAAAAAAATTCTCATACACATTTAATAAATAAATAAATAAATAAGGAAGACTACACCTATGAGAAATTCTAGAAATGAATGTCTTGTTTCAAACAAAACCAGAAAATACTTAATTTGATGTGGAAGTTATGTTTACAACTGGTAAGGTGAATGGAATTTGCCTTGTATAATGATAAAAATATCAGATTAAAAGAGAATAAAAACCATAGCTATCTATTCAACGTGTCTTAATTTTGTCTCTTGACACAGATCACAATTTCCAACAACTACAGTACATCTTATCTTTCCTGAGCTTAAACGTTTGTTGTTGTTGTTGTTTTTTAATGTGCTCTTAACATATTTATTCTATACTCAATTGCCTCTTAATTGAAGGAAGGACTGTGAAAATCAATACATACTTTATATTACAAATTTTAGGTAGAATATAGAGTAAGCAATATATTTGTAGATGGTTCTAAAAAAGAAAAAAATAATAATATTTCCAGAATAAATTAATGTGAAATCTGCATGTGGAATCATACTGATCTTTAATATAACATCACGGTCTGTAAAATTTAGTTGACTAAAGGGAATAATATACAATCAATCCCCAGATCCGCTTTTGTACCCAAACTGGAAAATACGAATGAAGTTGAATTGTTGCCTAAAGTGATCCATCAAACAGCTCATTACTACTTGTTACATGGGAATCTTTTAAAAAGTTAGATGTATTTGTAACAGTAATGAGTTATCAGGAGTTATCATTTAAAAACTAAAAATAAAATAAAAAAATATCTTGTATACTGTGAATGAGAATTCTTTACCTTGGTTCCAAGAATTCTCTCAGCAAAGCAATATCTGACTTACTAGTAGTCTCAGAAACAGTATACAGAGTTCAGTATGCAGGCTACAAATTTAATCCCCTAGAGTGAATATAGCTCCCAGAAAGGTGGATGGTCAATGACCTGTGTCACCTGCAAATAAATTTCTATGGTTGTATAGCTCTGTACTTGAGTAGATTCTTGGCTTTGCAGTCACTTTAATACAAATTTTGATTTTTTCTTTAAAAAATTTTTTTTTTTTTTTTTTTGTCATACAGAAGCCAATTAAAGAAAGAAAATAATTTCTTACTAAAGCTCTCGTCAAAACAGTGAAAGGACAACAAAGAGGTCTTCATCAACATTTATATATATATATGTGTGTATATATATATAAATATATATATACACACATATAAAACCACATATATGTATATATTTGTTTAGATATAGATATAATTATGGAAAACCACACACAATTCCCATAGCGCTTCTGACACAAATTCTGACAAGAGATATGCAATTAACTCAAAAAGGAACTATTACGTCTAGTCTAGGAGGCTATGTTTTTCTCCACTTTTTTTAGAGGGCAAAATGTTTTAGGGAATTTGAAAATATTTTCTTCCATGTTAGGAGATATGCCAACAGCTCCTAACCAACATTCTTGTCTGCCTTAGAATGCCTCAACAATTTAAGATTTGAAAATACAAAGAGGAGGATGTAAATTTAGGGCTAATAGAGACTTTTCTAGGGTTTAGCTAAGATAACTCTAAGAAAGTAGGTTAAAGTTTCCCTTTCTTTTCCAAGGTGATTTCTTTCACATGTCCCAGAATATGACAAGAAGAGGATGGATAAGTATTTCCCAGTACTCACCTAGCAAACACAACTTGGGTGGATCAAAAAAAAAATAGGAAGTTATAAGGACTGTTTTTAGTTCAAACATTGCATGTGATGTAATCAAGGTTAAAAAAAAAAAAAAAAAAAAAAAAAAAAAAGTAATAAAGCTACAGGACATTACTACTATTTTTAGAAAGAAATTAATGTAGTTTGTTTTTAAGCAGCTCTTGACATGCTTCAAAAATAATGTATAGCATTTGCATAATTGTATATATAAATTATTTTTACCATCACATCATTCTTAAAGTTTTATATTAATTAAATGTGCCTGCAACTTATCTGAATGTTGCTTCCTAAAAATAAATGAATGCTCTGCAGCTCAACTGCCTCTACTCCATATTGGGTGTTCATTCACCACTATTACAGTTCACTACAACTACCCTTTATCTTCAGCTGCAAACATAACGCGGTATAGCAAGCAATGGCTACTACTACAGGCCAGTATTTTTTGTGTTTAACAGTGCCTCTAACATAGGCACATTGTCCTCTAAAAACAGCCCGGTGACTCTAACCATATTTCTATTGATTTCATTAAAACTTAAATTTCAGCTAAGGATTAGAGATCTGATCTGAAAAATTAAGAATTCAGATAAGTAGAGGTCCTTAATCCAATTCATTTATCAAATAATGAAACATATGAAATAATATTATTAATAATATTATTCTTGTTTTATTGTACATAAGTTAAAAGACATTAAAATGGACATTTCATTTCAGATTTTCAGAGCACTGTGAAGGACTAGGATAAGAGAAATAATTCCAACTATCTTACTATTCTAAATTATGCTACACACTCACTGTTATTATCATACTACTATCGGTAATCCCTCTTGATTGCACACATAAGCTGTTCTATTCTTTAACTCTCAGTTTCTATGCCTCTAGTAGTAGGATCTAAATCATGAGTGCTGAAAACAAACACCCTATCTCTGATTTGATACAATTCTCTATTGATGTTTTTTTATTTATTTATTTATTTATTTATTTTGTATGATCTGCTAGAATTGTGAATGGAACTTAAACCTTCTGGTAGTGAGCCTTTGTTCTTCTGGAAGACATACAGCTTTGTCTTGCAGTTCATACTTAATGTGAAACCTGTGCCTAACTAAAACTAACTCTTACTAACTAAAACATCTATGATTAGAACATGAAGGACTCCAAACTCTTAAATGGTAGTCATTATAAGTAAGTTCAGCCTTTGTTATTCAAAGATGGGCTGTTATTCAAACAGCCCATCATGTTTGGTGGGATACATTACATGTCCCCCCTCACATGTTTCTACTAAGGGCTAAATGGAAGACGTAATGGTAATCTCAAGAGAATAAAATAAAATAAAATAAAATAAAATAAAATAAAATAAAATAAAATAAAATAAAATAAAATAAAATAAAATAAAATAAAATAAAATAAAATAAAATAAAATAAAATAAAATAAAATAAAATAAAATAAAATAAAATAAAATAAAAGTGCAAGCAATATTCTTTGCCTGCACTGAAATTAAGTCAAATTTAAATTTGAATTTCAACAGCAATATTAACATTCAAGTACAGTGGGTATCAAATGTTACACAGCTGCCAAATTATTACAACTATCTAACTTAATTGTCATATTTTTTGCATAAAACAGAACAATGAAAGCCTTCCTCATTTATTTATTTACTTTTAAAAATGGGTCCTGAAGACAAACCCCTTTTTTAAAATTTCAATACATACTTTCTTTTTTGGCAATCTTATTTTCAAAATTAAATAGACAACATAGATACAGTTTTCTAAAAGATCATTTTCACAGCTGAAGAAATTTTAAGAAGAATGGGTGAAACTTACAATACTGTCATTACTGTTTTTGCCAATATAAGTCTATCAACTTCAATTATATCAGTTTAGAACTGAAGTGGCAAATTGCACCCTCTGAAAACTACAGAAGAAATTGAAAATTGTTTCTGTTCCTTTGTTACTTCGAATGGTTTTCTTATCTCTGTTTTCACCTACACTTAAATGACTAATGTTTTTGAGTAACCTCAGCCTTCATATCTGTCAGTAAGAGTTCCAGGACCTAAGGCAAGAGGACTTAACTCTTACACTTATTATTTTTATTTTTATTTTTGTAAGTCTTCTTAATTGAAATGATTGCTTCATTATTTTCTTCAGTTGCCTAAAGCACCACTCAAAAACGGTATGCTACAAAGAAGGAATTATTTGAAAGATTTGGTATTTTTTCACTTTTTCCTTAAGGAAAAGTATTTCTATTTATGTATCATTTATAGTATCTAATACTATGGATATTGGTACTGCAAGAACAATTGTTTGCAGGCTATATTAGTTATATTGATATGCTAGTTATGTTGATACTCTCTGATCCTGTACTGATATGCTTAATTTTCTCATTCACAGCATGAGCCTCTATAACTTACTTATCAGTGATAAACATAAGCAGGAAAAGCTTGTATTCATCCTGAAAATGTCCTAAAGTACTCCTAGTTAAGCATACACATTTGACATAAAAGGAATCTGAACTGTGTGTGACAATTAATTACCTGGAAACAAGGGCCATGAATACTTCAGACAACCTGATAATTGCTTATTCAAATTAATTATTAAGAAAAAAATAATCTAAATTTTACGCATCCACTTTGAATTACTTGAGAAATAAAATCCTAAAACCTCTAATAGTTTTATGTCTTTCTTACATTGTGGCACCCCAAAGTGCACACAGTACTGGAGGTAAGGCCACACTAGTGCAGAAATCACTTATTTCGACCAGCTATCTATACCATGTTTGACATATCCCAAGATATGATTGGCCTTTTGGTTGCCAGGGCACACTGTTGACTCATATTCAATTTTCTGTCAAACAGAAGTCCCAGATCCCCTTCTGTAGGTCTGCTTTCTGGCCATATGATCTACACATATATCCCAGGTTGCTCCATCAGAAGAATCTTGAACTTGTTCTGGTTGAACTTTATGGTGTCGGTGCTTGTCCAGCCTTCAAATTTGTCCTCTTCAAGGACTCTGTCCTCAAGGGAGTCAACAGATCCTCCCAGTTTAACATCATCCACAAACTTACCTACTATACCTTAAGTCCCTCAGTACAACTAATCCATCCAGTAAAAGTGCAAAGTTTACTGGTTAAAGGCAAAACATTCAAAGAAGTAAAACAAATTTAATGCTGTTTTTGAAAAATTTATGCTCTCTGTATGTATTAAGTAGGGATGGCTGTGCATGCAGAGTGAACAGCTCCAAGTTTTTCAGACTTCTCAGAACCCTTGATACTGCTTGGCTTTGGGAATCTGAAATCTTGTACAAAAATCTGCTGCTTTAAAATAAGTTAGGCCTGAAGGAAACAGAAATATGATAACCCATGATAACCCATTGATTAATAAGGAAGAGGAATAAATCTCAAAAGAAAAATAAACCTTTGGTAGAATTATTTTCAGAGTTCCAAGGAGTATTTTCATCAAATCTGAGATTTGGTGAAACAGAATAAATAGAAGAATTTACATTTCCATGACGGCCACCAGCTCCTTTTAACATACAAGAAAATTGATAGGCAAAGACTGGCCAAAATCATGATGGAACGGTTTCATATGCAAGAAACTGTACTGACAAAAACCTGTCCTTCACAGAGTACTTTATATTACATAGGAAGTTTGAGGCAGAGCTGGAAATAAATGTCTGTCTTCTCAACAAGTTGATCATCTTTCTGGGAGGTTTAAAACTACATCATAATTACATTTTGACTGGCTATTAATCTGTTAAAAGGCACAAAGACTCTATAGAAATTTCTAAGTGTCCTGGGGAGGCACTTGGTATAACCAAGTGTTCAAATCTTACTCAGAGGTGTCCCAACAGGGGGCAGGGGGAAGAGAGACTCAGCGTGTCAATTGATTCCACAAGTCACAATGCTATCGTCCCTCACATTCCATCTCTCTTAAGACAATTTATATTATTTTCTATATTTTA
Organism: Netta rufina; assembly: GCF_964035555.1. NCBI lineage: Eukaryota > Metazoa > Chordata > Aves > Anseriformes > Anatidae > Netta > Netta rufina. The sequence continues at coordinate 42,673,945 of NC_140126.1, forward strand.
GGTGGAGCTTCAGTGACTCTAGTCATGCATATCTTTGTTACAGTTGATGCAAAGCTTTCTCACTTGCATTTAAAGATATAGACTGAGAAATTCAGTGAGGGGTGGTTGCATCTTGGAAGCAGGTAGCTTTTGGGATGGAGATGTGTTTTGGTATTATAATGATATTATAATGAGCAAAGTTCACTAGAGTACAGCATGTTGTCAAAAACATGACAGGTCGTTGGCTCAGGGTAGCAAATGTACAGCTTATCAATCAGTATAATACTGCACAAGAACAATTATGTTCTAATCTTGTCAAAGAGACTAGCTGCAGCATCTCCACTCTGATCTACATTCTGTAATGTTTTTTAGAGACAGTACACCAGATTCCCCCAGTGTGATTAAGATCTAAGGCTGGAGGCCTAGGAAACATTTAGGTAGTGCAGCTACAGTCCACCCTGGAAGCTTCTTCAATGTAGTACCTTTTATTTAAAATGTGAATATCAGTTAATTTTCCAAGTCACCTTAAGCAATTATGCCATACGATTGTAATACATAGTGTAATGCAGATCTAATATTTGCTTATATTTAACACAATACAGAAAGCTCACATTTCAAATTAAAACAGTTCTATGGAGCACATGTCCTTCAGAGAAGTCATATTAAAAACTACACCCAAAGCCTTGTCCAGTCTCTGATCGGGAAATAATGAGAAAATTAATTTTGTAGATTTGTGGTGGTTTTTGCTAGGTAGCTGAACTCCACCACAACTGCTTTCTCAATCCCCCTCTTCCTGAGAAGCGGAGAACAAGAAAAGAAAAAAAAAAATAAAAAAATTCATGGGTTGAGATAAGGATAATTTAATTAACAGAAAAATAATTATTAAGGAAAAAAAGTTATCAAGAGAAAATTAAATAATTTAACTAAAGCAAAAAAGAAAAAAAAATGGGTAAGGGGGAGGGACAACAAGCAAAGGCCATGTGGAAACACAGAGGATATAAATTACTCTCTACTTCATACCAACGAGCAATGCTTAACCACGTACCTGTAGCAGGGCTTTGATATGTGCAAACGTTGTTCAGGAAGACAGACATTTTCATAATGAGAGCCTGGCCCTCCCTTCTCCTTTTGCTTTTCTATCTTTTATTTCTAAGTGTGATATCATATGGTATGTAATATCCCTTTGGTTGATTTAGGCCACCTGCCCTGGTGGTTTCTCTTCCCCTCTTCTTCCCCACGGTGGCCTTTGGGAGGGTTGGAGGGAGTCCTGATGCTGCACCAGTATTGCTCATCGGTTATCACTGATCAGTTATCGCACCAGATATCACTGGTGTGATACCAGTGCTGTTCTAGCTACAAGTGCAGAGTTTTGTAAGTCAAGTATTGTCTGGGTTATTGCAGGGAAAGTTAACTCCATCCCAGCCAGACACAGTACAAAATTGTCCACCAACGAGAAGTGATGCCGAGAAAGATCACAGAGTTTATCTTCTGAACAAACCAGACAGAGCTTAGAAGGGCAGACAGCTTTAACACACTTAGAAGCCACAGGACCTAGACGATGCTTTCTTAGAGGGACCAATTGGCTTTTCAAAATTACTAAAGTGTAATTTAAATATTAGTGTCTGAGAACATATGTATTAAATGCTCTAACCACAGCTGCTGGATCTGACTCAGCTAACATACCATTATGGGTGACAAATATTTACAGAGACTTTCAACAAGTTGAACATCCAACTGCTATTATGGAGGGAAAGATAGTCACATTAATTGAGACATTATTTTTGTCCTTACTGTGCTGATGAGTAGGTTGTCTAATTGAGCAAATGAATACATTGATCTGACAACCTCTTTAAAAAATCCATTTGGTTTAGGCAGTATTAGCAGTTCTCTAAGTATGAAACATCTTTAAAGCAGACAGTCTAATATAAAAATGAACAGTTTCATAACACCTTTTAGGTACAACATCTACATTCAAGCAGTGTTCTTCTAATATATTCCTACTTTCACAATATTTATTAATCAGTATGTTTGTTTCATTCCTTTTAGCTTGTAAAGGAATCCCAATGACAAAGATTATCTAGGAGATAAAGCAATCTATATAAGAATTCAATAGTTCTGTGGTTAGAAAAAAAAATAAAATGATATCCTCTATGACACTCAGGAATTTGCATGTCAGAAAACAGTTTTAATTTAACTAACAAACACTGGAGACACGCTTTCCTTTTTTTTTCAGTGGTGTTACTTTCTTTAATTAATTCATAACCAATGCACCAATGCATTTTTATTTTATTTTACTTTTTAAATTTCTGGACATTCTCAAACAGCAGGGAGCACTATTTGATATACTACAGATTCTAGTATCACAAGAACATATGTCATTTAAAACATATATATATATATTTATGTATAGGTCAAAGTTGTGAAATCCAAAGTTCAAATTAGACAATTTGGAATTAAGACAAGGTAATTACATAAAAATAGGTCATTAAGGAAACAAACAAACAAAAATTATTTGTGCATTAGCTCAAATCAAGACTATTTTTCTAGTTGTGAGAAAGGAAGAGGGGACATTTGCACATCCCTAAGATGTAGTCAACTGGAAAAAATCTCTGCCCATTTTCAGTGTTCAGTGACCTAAGCCTTTTCAGTGTTCAGTGACCTAAGCCTTTTCCTGGAAGTCAAGAAACAGGAGATTTTGCAGAGTTCAAATCGACCCTCTCCTTCACCTCCCTCATTGTCCCCCTCTACCCCCAACCCAAAAAAAAAAAAAAAAAAAAATCGCCTGTTTTAATCAGTACAGTTACCTAGAAATTGAGGTGATGAGCAGACAAGTATTTATTAATTTCACTTGTAGATCTGTATCTTACACTGCAGGTGGCCCACAGACAGACAGACAGTAAGCATTATCTTTAGATATCATAATAATGAGTCAAAAGTGGAATTACACAGAAAGGATGCAGTCAATAAATATCGTGGCACATTATTTTTAAAATAATAAAAAGTGTTCTGGGAAAACACAGTGTTTGATTTGAAGTAGAAACACAAATATTTCAGTATGAAATTTAAAAAAAAAAAAAATTGTTAAGTGGGAGACAGTGGTATGGAAGTATTTCCAGTTGCTAAGAATACAAAAAAGGGAGGGAAGAAATTTCAAAGGACATAACCCAATGTACAAGTATTTCCTGAAAATGGAGCCACAAATGCCTTTACTGTCACAGAGCCTCATATTCATAGGTAAAAAAACATCCTAAAAAAACTCTTCCAGAACAATGTCTGAGGAGTCACGCATTCAGCTACTAACCTGCATCATGCAAAAATGAATATTCCTTCCTCTGTGGTTGGTTATCCTGTAAAAGAACATACTGTTGGTTTTCCTCAGCAAAAATGACTCTTCCAGAAAAAAATAGCTCTTCCAAACATTCCTCCTACTAATACTCAGGTTGAATAGTTCTCTTATTGGCTATGAATCTGTCTTTCTGAAAAGCTGGTTTGTATCTAATCTGAATTTATTATTATTATTTAATTAGTAATTGGTAAAATATAGCTTTTCCTTAGCAAACTTTTAATTTAACTTTGTACTTTCTGGCTAAATTATGTTATCTGCAGATGAGGGGAATAGTATTACTAGTAGATTTCACATATATTTTGTGATATGAACATTTGCATTCTTCTTCATGGTACAGCATATGTGCAAATTTTTGTCAAAGTGATAGTTTACTTCATAGGGAATCCTGCTTTCCATAATGTTTATCCATTAGTTTTATGAAGGAGGAATAAGCTAGGATTAGTAAAGAGATTTTTTCAAAGTTGTTCAGTTTAATTCAATCTCACTGTGAGTTAAGTCCTTAAATGCTACAAAAACAAGCTTCACTTAGATCAACAAATCTATACCAGAGCTCAAGTAAGTTATTCCTTACTTGAGACATCTACTTTTCTATACCACTTGAAGATGACAATTTCTGTTATCTTGTTTTAAAGAGGAAGTAATTCAGAGAGCATATTAACAGTATGGTAATCATTTTTCCCCATTTTGAAAGTGATCCATTAGAATACTCATGAAAAGGAGTAATGAAATTTGCCAGTTTATATGCCGACACTTTAATAAATGCAACCACAAAATAATTAATCTTCTCAAAAACTCTTTTCTCACTATTGTCAGCAGCTCTTAACTAAGGAAAGCCTACCACAAGATCTGTAGAAGAAACAAATACTGGACCTATTCTGTAGGGAACACTGCAGGGAGTCTGCTTAGGGAAATCTGATGCTCTTAAATCCCTCAGCGCTATGAAAAATATTTGCAATTTGGCTGACACTAGTCATCCCTGATCTGAATATGCAAGAGAGATCACAGAATCACAGAATCACAGAATCTCAGAATTTCTAGGTTGGAAGAGACCTCAAGATCATCGAGTCCAACCTCTGACCTAACACTAACGAGTCCTCCACTAAACCATATCACCAAGCTCTACATCTAAACATCTATTAAAGACCTCCAGGGATGGTGACTCCACCACTTCCCTGGGCAGCCCGTTCCCATGTCTAACAATCCTTTCAGTAAAGAAGTTCTTCCTAACATCCAACCTAAACCTCCCCTGGCACAACTTTACCCCATTCCCCCTCATCCTGTCACCAGGCACATGAGAGAACTGACCAACACCCACCTCACTACAGCCTCCTTTAAGGTACCTGTAAAGAGCAATAAGGTCAACCCTGAGCCTCCTTTTCTACAGGATGAACAAACTCAGCTCCCTCAGCCTCTCCTCGCAGGACTTGTTCTCCAGACCACTCACCAGCTTCCTCGTGCTTCTCTGGACTCGCTCAAGCACCTCCATGTCCTTCTTGTAGTGAGAGGCCAAAAACGGAACACAGTACTCGAGGTGCGGCCTCACCAGAGCTGAATACAGGGGGACAATCACTTCCCTAGCCCCGCTGGCCACGCTACTTCTTATGTAAGCCAGGATGCCATTCGTGTTTTTGGCCACGTGAGCATACTGCTGGCTCATATTCAGCCAACTATCAACCAATCCTCCAAGGTCCTTCTCTCAGGATGAGCCTTTCCCACATCTACCAAGTGAGTCATTTTGTCATAGAAGGAGATCAGGTTTGTCAAGCAGGACCTGCCTTTCATAAACCCATGCTGACTGGGCTTGATCGCCTGCTTGCCCTGCAAGTGCTGAGTGATGACACTCAAGATAATCTTCTCCATGAGCTTCCTTGGCACTGAGGTCAAACTGACAGGCCTATAGTTCCCTGGGTCTGCCCTCTGGCCCTTCTTTTAGATGGGTGTCATGTTTGCTAGCTGCCAGTCAACTGGGACCTCCCCCAATAACCAGGACTGCCAATAAATGATGGAAAGCGGCTTGGCCAGCTCCTCTGCCAGTTCTCTCAGTATCCTCGGGTGGATCCCATCCGGCCCCATCGACTTGTGCACATCCAAGTGCCGTAGTAGGTCGTCAAACATTTCCTCACGGATAGTGAAGGCCACATTCTGCTCCCCATCCCCTTCCACCAGCTCAGGGTACTGGGTATTCAGAGAACAACTGGTATTACCACTAAAGACTGAGGCAAAGAAGGCATTAAGCACCTACGCCTTTTCCTCATCCTTTGTAACAAGGTTTCCCCCCGCATCCAGTAAAGGATGGAGATTCTCCTTAGTCCTCCATTTTGCGTTGATGTATTTGTAAAAAGATTTTTTGTTGTCTTTAACAGCAGTAGCCAGATTGAGCTCCAGATGAGCTTTGGCCTTTCTAATTCTGTCCCTGCACAGCCTCACAACATCCCTATAGTCCTCCCTAGTGGCCCGCCATTTTTCCAAAGATTATAAACCCTCTTTTTTCTCCTAAGCTCAAGCTGCAACTCTCTGTTGAGCCAGGCCGGTCTTTTTCCACACCGGCTCATCTTTGGGCACGTGGGGATGGACCGCTCCTGTGCCATTAAGATTTCCTTCTTGAAGAGTGCCCAGCCTTCCTGGACTCCTCTGCCCTTCAGAACCGCCTCCCAACAGACTCTACCTACCAGTGTCCTGAACAGTTCAAAGTCGACCCTCTGGAACTCTAATACAGCAGTTTTACTGGTCCCCTTCCTGGCCTTGCCAAGAATAGTGAACTTCACCATTTCATGGTCACTGTGCCCAAGACAGCTTCCAACCACCACATCCTCCACCAGTCCTTCTCTGTTTTTGAAGAGGTCTAGTGGGGCACTACCCCTGGTATGCTCACTAACCAGCTGCATGAGGAAGCTATCTTCCACACTCTCCAGAAACCTCCTAGATTGCTTTCTCTGGGCTGTATTATGTTTCCAGGATATGTCTGGGAAGTTGAAGTCCCCCACAAGAGCAAGCGCTGATGATTTTGCAACTTCTGTCAGCTGCCTCTAGAACTACTCATCTGTCTCCTCATCCTGGTTCGGCAGTCTATAACAGACCCTGACCAGAACGCTAGCCTTGTTGGTCTTTCCACCGATCCTAACCCAAAGGGACTCAACCTTATCATTCCCAGCCTCATGTTCCACAACATCAAAAGATTCTCTGATATAGAGAGCCACACCACCACCCCTTCTGTGCTGCCTGTCCCTTCTGAAGAGCCTATAGCCAGGCATTGCAGCACTCCAGTCATGAGACTGGTCCCACCACGTCTCCATGATGGCAACCAAGTCATAGCCTGCCTGCTGCACGATGCTTCCAGCTCCTCCTGTTTGTTACCCATGCTGTGTGCATTAGTGTAGATGCACTTCAGCTGGGCCATTACCTTATCCCCCAGCCTTGCCATTTTTCCCCCTGACACAGATCCAACAAGCCTTGTTTCAGCCCCATCCCCCTTCTTATCTAGTTTAAAGCCTTCTCAATGAGCCCTGCCAGCTCCTGGCCCAGGATCAATTTTCCCCTAAAAGATAGGGACCCGTCTGTGGCGATCAGGCTGGGTGCCAAGTAAAGCGCCCCATGGTCAAAAAAAAAAAACAAGATCTCTGTGTTGGCACCAGCCTCTGAGCCACGTGTTTATCAGGTGGGCTTTCCGTGTCCTCTCTGTACCCCTCCCTGCCACCGTAGGGATAGACGAAAACACCACCTGTACTCCCGCTCCCTCCACTAATCATCCTAGCCCCCTAAAGTCCTGTTTGATAGCCTTGAGGCTTCTCTCTTCAACGTCGTCACTGACAGCCTGGACTATTAAAAGAGGATAATAGTCAGAGGGGTGAACCAGGTTGGGAAGCTTCCTGGCAACGTCCCTGACCATCGGGGAGGCAGCAGACTTCCCTAAGGGTAGGGCAAGACTGACAAATAGGGCCCTCTGTTCCCCTGAGAAGAGAGTCTCCCACAACAATAACCCTTCTCTCTTTCTTGGTGGAGGCAGTCCTGAGGTGTGGAGTTGACTTCCTCACCCTAGGCATCCTCCTGGGTAGTCTTCCTACCTCATCCTCACCCACGGGTCTCTCAAGCTCCAGGGCCTCAAACCTGTTGCATAAGGGCACCTGGGAAGGTAGGGCTGGAAGGGGAGGGCATCGCTTGCGAGGTCGAGCAGGGACCTGTTTCCATTCCTCCTCAACTCCCAGGTCCCCTCCCTCTGCCCGATGGCGACAGGGCAGGGGGTCCACCCACATTTAGGGTGTCTCACCTGGTACCTCTCCTTGTGGCCCTGCAGGGAGTTGCTCCACCAGTCTATCTCATGCTCGCACTCCCTGATAGCCCTCAACCTCTCCACCTCCTCCTTGAGTTCTGCCACCATGAGGACCAGGTTGTCCACCTGCTTGCACCTCACGCACACAGTCTCTCTGCTTCCCCCCAACGGCAGCAACAGGCTCAGACACTCCCCGCATCCAGTGACCTGAACTGTTGCATCTCTACAGATACCTTAAAGGAGGCTGTAGCGAGGTGGGGGTTGGTCTGTTCTCTCATGTGCCTGGTGACAGGATGAGGGGGAATGGGCTAAAGTTGCGCCAGGGGAGTTTTAGGTTAGATGTTAGGAAGAACTTCTTTACCGAAAGGGTTGTTGGACACTGGAACAGGCTGCCCAGGGAAGTGGTGGAGTCACCATTCCTGGAAGTCTTTAAAAGACGTTTAGACGTAGAGCTTAGGGATATGGTTTAGTGGGGATTGTTAGCGTTAGGTAGAGGTTGGACTTGATGATCTTGAGGTCTCTTCCAACCTAGAAATTCTGTGATTCTGTGATTCTGTGATTTCTGGACGGGCAGTCGGTCTGGGTGTGCACTGACTTCCTGGAGAGAGCACCATGTCTGGTGGAGGCCATTGCAGCCTAGCTAACAGGAGACTGCTGTTAGAGGAGTTGTTCGTATGGGCAGGGGGGAACACTCTGCTCTACCTGCTCAAACTGCCTCGCTAACTGCCGTGCCACTCCCTGCTTCCACGCTTTGCTCGCCTCGCTCCTGGTCGCTTGTGCTCCCTAGGGGCTGCTTTTGAATGGCCAGGGGGAGGGGGCGCTTCTGGCTTTGCCTGCGCCTCATCAGCATCCCTCATGAGTGCTGCCAGGTCCTGGTGGCTCCCTCAAGTAGGCTCGATGCCGGAAAAAATAACCCTGCCTGTCTCGATACCCTGCTCCGCTGCAGAACACGTCTGCCCCGGAGCCGATTGCCTTGGCAAGATAGAAAGACTAAAATTGCTGGATGTAATCTCACTAGTCTCTGTTCCTAGTATTACCTGCCATAACAGAGATTCATCTGAGTTCTTTGTAGAAATACCTTAAATCTCACTGTGCAGCTAATACCTTTCAGAAAATCCCTTTATGTTCCATGCATGCAAGAAAGATTGAGTAATGAGGTCCCAGTTTATTTATTGTTGCAGATTTCCCTTTTTATTCTTTACATAAGATTCCTTTAAATAAATTATAAGCAAGTATTTTCTCCAGTTACCTAATAAGTTCAAAGAAGGAAGAAAGTTGTTTTTGAAATACAACATTGTAACAAGCCTACAAACAGACAAAAAAAAAAAAAAAAAAAAAAAAAAAAAGCATCTCAAGCATCTCACTACAGAGCTAAAGGGCACAAAAACATACTTTTTTTTTTTTTTTACATAAAGGATTAAAGGATTGAAAAGGATATTGATTGTCCTTTCCTTCACCTAGTCCACCAGCCAAAAAAGCTTTTTCTCTTGTCTCTACAATGCATGGAACAGGAGGCCCATTATGCTAGTGTATCTACTCCCTTCTTACAGGCCCTGACAACCCACCATCAGTTTTCTATTATCCTTGCTGAACAGCAACTTGCACTAGGGAAGAACAACTGATGTTATCCATCTGGACTTGTGCAGAGGATATGACACTATGCCATACTGGGACCAGCACTATTTAACGTATCTGTCAGTGACATATAGGACAATAAGAAGATCAGGAGCTGTTAACATGGGTATAAAAAAGCCAGGCCCTCTTTAACTATACTGATTTCCTTTTATGACAAGGTGACACACTTAGTGGGTAAGGGAAAGGCTGTGGATGTGGTCTGCCTAGACTTCAGTAAAACCTTTAACACCATTTCCCACAACATTCTTCTGGAGAAATTGACTGCTCGTATGTTTTGCTGGGTAAAAAACAGTCTGTGTGGCTGGACCCGAAGTGTTGTGGCTAATGGAGTTATATCCAGTTGGAGGCTGGTCACAAGTGGTGTCCCCCAGGGCTCAGTACTGGGGCCTGTTCTCTTCAATACCTTTATCAACGATCTGGGGATTGAGTGCACTTTCAATATGTTTACAGAGAACACCAAAGCAACACTAACAGCAAGTGCTGATCTCCTCAGTGGTACAAAAGCCCTACAGAGGGACCTGGATAGGCTGGACATATATGCTGAGGCCAACTGTCTGAGGTTCAGCTAGGCTCAGTGCTCTGTCCTGCACTTGGGGCACAGCAAGCCCATGCATCACTACAAGATGGAAGAAGGGTGGATGGAAAGCTGCCTGGCAGAAAGGGGCCTGGGAGTATTGGCCAATAGCTGGCTGAATGTGAGCCACCAGTGTGCTCAGATGGTCAAGAAGGTTAATGGCGCCCAGGCTTGTATCGGAAATAATGTGGCTATGAGTTCTAGGGAAGTGATGGTCCCTCTGTACTCAGCTCTGCTGAGGCCGCACCTCAAATACTGTGTTCAGTGTTGGGCTTCTCACTAAAAGAAGGACATCTAGGTCCTGGTGCTGGAGCATGTAAAAAAATAAAATAAATAAATAAATAAAACTTGACCCAGCAAAGTATGCTCGCAACCCCAAAGGGCAATTGTTATCAAGGGCTGCATCAAAAAAAACAGGTGGAGGTGAAGCACAGCTAACAGGTGGAGTTCCTTCTGGAGCTAACAGGAGGGAGTGACTCTCCCCTTCCTCTCTGCCCCTGTGAAACTCCACCTGGAGTACTGTGCTCAGCTCTGAGACCCCCAACATAAGAAAGATGTAGATGGGTTAGAACAGGTCCAGAGGATGGCCACAAAGATGATCAGAAATCTGGAGTACCTCTCTTGTAAAGAGACACTGTGAAAGTTGGAGTCATTTAGCCTAGAGAAGAGAAGATTTCAGGGAGATCTGGTACTGGTTTTTCAGTACTTAAAGGGAGCCTATAAGAAAAGTGGAGAAAGACTCTTTATAAGGAAATGTAGTGATAGATCAAGGGATAACTGCTTTAAAACAACAAACAAGCAAGCAAACAAAAAAGTTGTGTTTATATTTGATAAAAAGATGAAAGTCATTCTGATGAGAGTGGTGAGGCACTGGTTGCCCTAAAAGGTTCTCCAGAGAAGCTGTAGGTGACCCATCCTAAGTTCAGGGCACCGATGAAAGGTTGGGATGTGGTTTTGGGCAAACTTATTTAGTGGAAGTTGTCCCTCCCCTTGTCAAGGGTTGGAACTAGATAACCTTTAAGGTCCCTTCCAACTCAAAGCATTCTAGTATTCTGTTTCTATGATGTTCTATATAAACACCTTCAGGCAAGTGTAATGAAACTTAGTTTAACAGTTTTATTTTGTGACAAAAATAAATATGCTTTTAAAAATTTTGATATCTTTTCCACTTTACTGAAGCTGTATGTTATCCTAACAACAACATACTTTAGTTTCCTTTGAACTTTTTACTTAGATATTATTATTGTTGTTGTTGTTTTTGTTGGTGGTGGTGGTATTTAATTTAGGGCTTCTCACTGAACACCAGAATTCCCCAGCAAGAATAGTAAGAGCTGGTGTGAGTGATCAGACTTTTGCAGAGCTATACTTACAACTTTAGCAATTTAATTCTAGCAAGAGATAAAGATGGTCACCTGTAAAAATAATATTTTTCTGGCTTGCTTTGAGTGTTTCACCTATACTGCTGTTTCAACACCTATACTATGGGCATAAATGAAAATTAATTAAAGACAGTGTCATTGATAGTCTACAGTAATCAAAATAATTTAGTTTAACAGAGAGATGATAAAACAAAGGATCTGTTACGGTCAGTCAAAAACTACAGGCACTACAAAACATTACAGGCTTGGGGCAGAGTGTCCCAAAAGCTGTGCAGAGGAAAAGGATCTTCAGGTGTTGGTCAGTGTTCACCCACTCAAACATGAGCCAGCAGTGTACCCAGGTGGCTAAGAAGGTCAATGGCATCCTGGTTTGTATCAGGAATAGTGTAGCCAGAAGGACCAGGAAGGTGATCATCCCCTTGTATTCTGCTCTGCTGAGGCCACACCTCAGGTACGATGCTCAACTTTGGGACACTCAGTACAAGAAGGACATCGAGGCCCTGGAGTGTGTCTAGAGAAGGGCTATGAAGCTGGTGAAGGGCCTGGATCACATGTCCTGTGACGTGCAGCAGAGGGAACTGGGATTGTTTAGTCTGAAGAAGAGGAGGCTCAGGGGAGACATTATTATATTCTCTACAACTACTTATTATATTCTCTACAACTACTTAAAAGGAAGTTGTTGAGGGGCTGAGTGCCAGCCTCTTCTCACAGGTAACTAGTGATAAAAATAGAGAGAACAGCCTCAAGTTGCACCGGGGAGGATGAGGTTGGAAATTAGGAGACATTTCTTCTCAGCAAGAGTAGTCAGGCATTGGAATGGGTACCCAGGGAAGTGGTGGAGTCACCATCCCTGGGGATGTTTAAGGAAAGGTTGGACATGGTGCTTAGGCACATAGTTTAGTGGTGACATTGGTAGTAGAGTGATGGTTAGACCAGATGTTCTTGGAGGTTTTTTCCAGCCCTAATGATTCTATGATTCTAACGATTACTTTCAAAGATGACATTGGGTATAAATTTTACATTTCTTCTTCAGTAACAACTAACAGACTAACTATTCATAAGACTTTGTGGACTGCAGTAACATATTTGGCGTACTCATGAATTTCCTGTGATTATTTTTACTGTATTTTTAGAGTTATCATGGAAGTTTTGAAAGATTTTGAATTTAAGTGTACGTGAAATAAAAATCAGCTATTCTCATTTTCTATGCGTGCCACACGAACAGCAAGTGAGACACATGCCAGTGTGGAGAGCAGAGGAGAAATGATAATTTGAAAGAACTTCACTCAACATGTTGTTCAGTGGAGGTTTTTTGATTGTTTCTTTTTTTTTTTTCAGTCTTTGAAGAATATGATTTATATATATATATATATATATATATGTAAGTTTAGTTATTAAGCCCAGTTCTTAGTATGTTTATAAAAATCATTCCTGGTGAAAGCTTAGCTCCAAAAAACATATCAATATCATAACACCGTTGTAAGTCACACAAGAGAATTCTACTTGAAAGGACTCTGTCTGTGTGTGCTTGATATATTTTTAGTGTAGTGACAAGCTTGCCAAAAAGTAATTACAGTCAAAGAACTCTGAGAAAATATATAGAAAAAATAAATAAATATATAAATCATTGACAGATTGTGCATGAGAGAGAAAAATTGACAAACAAAATAAACCTTAAAAGGTCAGAATATGTTAATCCATAAACTGGTATCTCTATCACTTTACCTGCTTTTTTGTTATCATGCTATAATACATATGCAGATAGAGATGGTATGCATTCAGTTACTATTAATAAACTTAGAATCTGCAAGTATAACAATATTTTTTTCTTTTCAACTTGTAAATACAAGTATTTTTTTTTACAACATGATGATATATTTCTGATGGAAGTCATATATGCTTGTGTAGTTTTTTATTAGAATTTTGCTGTATATCAAATTTTTTCCCTGTGAAGCTCACATACTTTTCTTACTCCCATTTAACGTGATCCTCTTTTACACAGTACAGCTATGTAATGAACCACACCAAAATCAATAAGGCTGAAAAAACACCATGATATCTTTACTTTTTTCCCCACTGATTTCTAACTCAGATCAGTTTATATAGTTTGGTTTATCACAAGGCCATGCAAAAACCTCTGCAGGCATATATCCACTAGCATAAGTGTTTGAAAATAAGCAACCAGGGAAAAGGTTGCTTATTTTCCAAAGAGAACCTGCAATGATATTGCTGCCATAATTTCATCCTGTGGTGATTTTACCGTGCTGGGCAGCTAAACCCCACAACCGCTCTCTCACTCCCCCTCCTTTAGATGAGGAGGGGGAGAAGTAAAGCAAGGAACAACTCACGGGTTGAGATAAGGATAATTTAATTAAAGGGAAATAATTATAATAATTAAATAAAGACTACCATGAACTAAACAATTTAACTAAGGGGAAATAAAAGGGAAAGGGGAAAAAAGGAGGGGAAAAAGGGAAAAATAAAAAGAAGGGAGGAAAACAAACAAACAAAATAAATGAAAGCTATATGGAAGTGCAGAGGAAAGAAATTACTCTCTACTTCCCACAAATGAGCGATGATTGACCACGTCCTTGAAGCAAGGCCTCAACGCACACAGCCGGTGTTCGAGAGGAGGACCGACGTCTTCTCAACGAGAGCCCACCCCTCCCCTCTTCTTCCTGTTTCCACCTTTTATTGCTGAGTGTGACACCACATGGTATGGAATATCCCTTTGATTGGTTTAGGTCAGCTGCCCTAGTGATGTTTCTCTTCTCACTTTTTGCCCACCCCCTAGGAGGGTTAGAGAAAGGCCCAATGCTGTGCCAGTGCTGCTCAGCAGTAGACACAACACTGGTGTGATAACACTGCTGTTCCAGCTACAAGTACAGAGTACTGCACTGTATGGGCTGCTGCCGGGAAAGTTAACATTCCAGCCAGACCCAGTACACATCCATTCTTTTCAGAAAGAACTCTATGGCAGCTTTTATATTAATAATCATCCCATGATTATGAATCATTCTACAACCTAAGGTTATGAATTATTCATGATATGAAGAGAATTGAAGATATTGTTTAATTGGGTATAACAAAAAATGCTTGTTTTTTTGTTTGTTTTTCCTTTTTTTTTTTTTATTATAAAAGAGCCTTCTTACATTTTGTCTGACTCCCACTATCCAAAATAAAAATATAAAGCTAAACACAAGGGTGTTGGTTTTTTTTTAAATTAAATCAATTTCATGTTACAAATACGGTGCTCTTTGATGTTATATACCAGAATGAGTAATTATTATGAATTTAAAAGTAGCCAGATACAATCTCAGAACAAAACTATCAGAAGGTAGTGGAGGAATGCCTGACTACATTGTAACCCTATGTTCTCTGTTCTGACTATCAGCTGAATACTAGATGTAAATTTTGCTCTATTTATATGAAAGGTCTCATTTAACTCATTTACTCTAATACATAGTGTAAAATATATAAAAGAAATATATTTCCTCTGTCACTTGAAGACACTTGTCCTTTATTTCATTTATAGGATGGAAAACATAATTTTGTGTTTATGTAGAAAACATTCTGTATATAGAAAGGGACAGGACTTTTAACAACAGTCATGTATGAAATGTAAACACTTGCAAATAGGGACAGACCATTTGACACTTTTGATTAAGAACACAGGGGATACACTAGTATCCATGGTAACTCATTGCTTCAGAGTTTGCAAGGCAGCTAAAAACCCAAGAGCAGGAAACACTATGCTGTATGTCACATAAAAGAAGAAAAAACATCAACTAAAATACTATCTTCAGATATTAAACAAAAGTGCAAAATTGAGTTTACCTTGTTTATTCCGTGATCACTTACCATACAAAGTTCTTGGAAATGATTTACATCTTTTCCTAGCTAGTTTAGGACATCAGCAACAACATCTGTATGCTTTTTATGTTGAAATTAAGCCTTTAAAGCCTGACTAATAACAGTTGTAAAGCTATAGTTACCTGCATGGTGAGGGGACTCAGGCAGGTTGTTGTTTGTTGTTGTTGTTGTTTTTGTTTTTGTCATTAATTCAACTCAGATGTTACTTTGCCAACCAAATGCTGACTGATATATGTACTTAATTTTAACATATTCACTGTATCAAAAATACATTAGAAAGACAAAATTGCGCAGGGTTTAAAAGAATAGAAAGATTCTAGATAAATTAACTGAACATACTGCAAGATGTCCTTGCTAATTTTGCTATTATGAATTTTCGTTTACACTACAAATCAAAAGTAATAGTAGTAGTATTATATAGTAGGCATTCATTAGCTTCTGTACTACCAAACTTAAAATACCACACCAAGTCCTCCGAGACTATAACCTCATTCTATAAGTAGTGAAAAACATTATTGTCTAATCACCCATGAGGAAAAAAAAACAATAATGGGTTTGCTCTATAAACAAAATTTTACTCTACAATACTTTATGTCTGTTCAAAGAATAGCGACAATGAAAACAAAGAGAACTCTGGACAGTGACTATAACAAAACAGAAGTAAATGTTTCAGATCTTGTTATAAATGCTTGTTCTTAGTTGTTAACAGTGCTTCCTAAATAGCTGTGTTATTTTTATAATGAAATGATTTATTTATTTTTTTTTTAATTCACTTAAATTCAGCTATATGCACACTTAGATGAAAGAACCATTTAGACAAGGGACCACATGCGTACATTGTGGAATAATTGCTGGAGGTGACTTACTGAAGCTAAACATGTAGACGTCTTAATAGAAGGTTCCACATTTAGGAAAATTCCAAGGGGAGATGTGACAGATATATAAGGAATCTGTTCCATGATAGTTCCCCTGGCAAAATAGCCTGCATCTTAGGTATTGGTAACACCAGGAGAACTTGGTGTATTGACTCTAAGAGATATAGCACAGAGGGTGGAGTGAAGTGAAGACATTAAGTCTTCACTTCACTGTGCTATCACTGCAGGGATGGGGAACCAGATGATACTGCAGAACAGATAGATTGCACAGCCAGTCCTGAGTCTAACTAATAACCAAATCATGTTTTCTGTGTGAAGTTTGCTCATTATAATCTCATTATAATGCCAAAACACACTTCCATCTCAAAGGCTACCCTATTCCAAGGGGTGACCACCCCCTACTGAGCATGCAGTTTGAATTTCTCTGAGTCTATACCTTTAAACAAAGGCAAGAAAAATTTATACCAATCTCGACAAAGATGCACATGATTAGAGTCACTAAAACCCCACCTAAAGTAGTACAATAATGGCTCAAGAGAGGAAAAAGTCAGGGAAGACACCATTACAGACAAGCTGGAAGGGCATTGCTAACTTTCGGGATCAGTTGATGGGCTGAACCTTTCTTTGCTTCCCATAGGGACGCCTATTGGGTGAGATCTGAACTCTTGGTTATATCAATTGTTTCCCTGGGAAAAATAACATTCTCTATAGACTTGTTTCATAAGTTAGCACATTGTTTGTGTTGGTTGCGTTTGTCATATTCTTGGTATTTACACATGTTTTGCAGACAGTGTGTTTATCACCTGAAATCTAAAAGAACCTGTACTTCTGTAGCCTCAGTAAACCACATCAGTCATTTGCTAGACTGAAAGTCTATTGCATTATTTGTGCAACTGTTATTGTGATAATTCATATAATTAATGTGACAGGACTTCTCAATCACAATCATAAGTATTTCAATATTGTGCTATTTGTGCATCCATGATCATAGTAATATAATATATTGTAAATAAATGGACTTAAAGTGCCAAATTTTGCATCACTCAGAATTTAAGCTCAGCTGCCCCTAGCACCTCTGATCATAGAACTGCTCAGGTTGGAAGAGACCTTAAAGATCATCTAGTTCTAACCTGCCTGCCATAAGCGACAATGTCACCCATCAGATCAGGTTGCCCAGGGTCTTGTTCAACTTGGTCTTGAACACCACCAGGAATGGGGCATCCACAACATCTCTGGGCAATGTGCTTCAGTGCCTTACCACCCTCTGAGTGAAGAATTTCCTCATAAAAACTAATCTAAGATTAATCTTTTAGTTTAAATACAATTCCCTCTTGATATTTCATTATCTGGCTGAGCAAAAAATTGTTCTCCATCTCTTTTATAAGTCCCTTTCATGTATTGAAAAGCTTCAGTGAGGTCACCTCAGAGCCTTTACTTCTTCAGCTCTCTCAGTCTTTCTTTGTAGGAGACCTATTCCAGCCTTTTGATCATCTTCATGGCCCTCTTCTGGACTTGTTCAAACAGAGCAACATCCTTCTTGTGCTGGGACTCCCAGACCTGGACACAGTACTCCAAGTGAGGCCTCAGAAGGACAGAGTTGTCATGGTTCCGCTCGAGTGGGCAGCCGAGCTCCACCACAGCCACTCCCTCACTCCCCCTCCTCAAAGAGGAATGGGGAGAAAATATGTGAAAAGGGCTCAAGGATTGAGATAAGGACGAGAAAATCATGCAATAATTATTGTAACGGGCAAAACAGACTCAGCATAAGAAGATAGTAAGATTTATTGCCTATTACTAACAAGCGAGAGAAGTGAGAAAACAAAGAAAAAAGCAAACCAAAAGCACCTTCCCCCCCATCCACCCTCTTCCACCTCCTCCCAACCTGGCTCCCCTACGGGCAGCAGCTCCTGCCGGGTCACCTGCTCCTGCGTGGGCTCCTCTCCATGGGCTACAGGTCCAGCCCGGAATCTGCTCCGGCAGGGGTCTTCCAGAGGCGGCAGCCTCCGTCGGTGCAGGGCCACCTGCTCCACCGTGGTCTCCTCCACGGGCTGCAGCGTGGAACCCTGCTCCACCGTGGTACTCCATGGGCTGCAGGGGGACATTCTGCTTCACCATGGTCCTCACCACAGGCCGCAGGGGACTTCTGCTCCGGCGCCTGGAGCACCTCTCCCCCTCCCTCTACACTGACCTTGGTGCAAGGCTGTTCCTCACTCCCTTCACTCTCCCAGCTGCTGTGTGGCGCAGCGTTTTTTCCCTGTCTTAAATATGCTCTCACAGAGGCACAAAACAACATCGCTTATTGGCTCAGCTCTGGTCAGCAGTGGGGCCCTTCCCAAACATGGGGCAGCTTCTAGATCTTTCTCACAGAAACCACCCCTATGGCTCCCTGCTACCAAAACCTTGCCACGTAAACCCACTACAGAGTCTTCACCTCCCTCAACCTGATGGTCATACTTCCTTACCTTTTAATGCAATATATATGGTACCCAAATATGTGATTTGAAGTCTTTTTTTTTTTTTCTTTCTTTCTTTCTTTTTTTTTTTTTTTAGAACAGTATGTCTATAAAACACTTATACACAAATATATATATATATGTATACTTAATATAATATTATATACAAATTCCTCTTTACCAACAAGCTATTTTATCACACCAGTGACATAAAGTTTACTTTTATCTTGTTTCTGATTATAAATGACTATTTCAACTCAAAACGCTTTAACAACTAACACATCCTTTCACACATGGGGATATGGCTTTCACTATTTTACAAAGATTTATTTTTTTTCTTTCTGATTTACACATAGCTGAATGCTAAGTCATACTATCTTTGTAACTGGCCACACTATTGTGATATGATGCACACTGCTGTATTAAATAAATAAAGAGAAAATAAATGTGCAATGGTTACCCATGAAAAGAAAAACATTTCCTGCCTCAAAAAAGGTGTTGTTCAACACATCTACCAAAAGATGCAAGCCGGTAGCAGTTATTTTACTGATCTTTTATTACAACCCCTACTGCTAAAGAGCTAATAGAAAGAAATTGAACTGTGAACTGAGTGTAACTAATATTTTTCTCTCCCCTTGATTAGGTGCAACCATTCATATTAAGATCTTTTAGCAAATATTGCTCATTATTTCATTATTTCCCTGAAGAAATGTCATCTTAAAATGAATAAACACTTTTTAAAAATTATTTATTTATTTATTTATTTTAATAAATCACAGAATCACAGAATTTCTAGGTTGGAAGAGACCTCAAGGTCATCGAGTCCAACCTCCAACCTAACGCCAACAGTCCCCACTAAACCATATCCCTAAGCTCTACATCTAAACGTCTTTTGAAGACTTCCAGGGGTGGTGACTCCACCACTTCCCTGGGCAGCCTGTTCCAGTGCCTCACAACCCTTTCAGTGAAGAAGTTCTTCCTAACATCTAACCTAAAACTCCCCTGGCTCAACTTAAGCCCATTCCCCCTCGTCCTGTCACCAAATGTTGGAATACAGTGAAGATGCAGACAGAGATGCAAACTGGGCATTCAAAACAAACAAAAAAAAAAAAGAAAGAAATCTATCCTGTAATATGACATGGTTAATTAACAAACTAGTCCAACACCCACTAACTTTGCCACACCTAACATGATCAGCATTGTTGTTTTAGGGCTTTATATCTAGGTTACTCATAAATGCTTTAACTGTACTCTTAGTTACCCAGGTTTAGATATTTCCATTGATAGCTTCAGCATTAATAAAATCAAAGACTGAACAAAATTGACATATAACTATCCCGCTTGTAACTAGAGGTGGCTCGTACAAGGTTCATGTTTGTAGTGTGTTTTTCAGTCATATGCCATAGTTTTGCTGTAGATGTGCCACCAATGTAGCTAAATATTTCTTCACTTGTTTCTGTCTGTAGTTTTTCCTTGTTGTTGTTGTTATTTTCTTTCCTGAAATTCACAATAGTAACCCAACCATTTGTATCTGTCTGTGTTTAGGCACTGTAGGCAATCACAGATATTCCTTAGGAACAGATAGATTTTATGCTGTTCATTATCAAGCTACAATTCCTTGGAATGGAAACTCTGGAGAGATTCCAAATTAATTATATTTTTAGAACATGTTACTTGCATCCAAAACACTTGTAAGGAGAACTTTTAAAGGGATTTGTTTAAAACTATTATGAATGTGATATTTTGGTCAAGATCATCTGGAGAGTTACAGAAACCTGTAAAAATAAGTCAAGATGAACAAAATGTTCAAGTATTTTAACATTTTCTTTGGCTGTAATTTGGAAACTATGTTCTCCCAGGGCTATTCTAGTTGGCTGTAGATACAATGCTTTTGTATTATTTGGTCTTTTCAGGTTACTCTGATCTTTTATTTTCTTATTTCAGGTGGGAACAGAGAAGCAAAAAACGATGTTAAACTGACCACATTATTTACTGCAACTTTGAGCCTAATGAGAAAAAACATAAAATCATGGTGTATATACCCAGCTTGGAATATGTCACTAAGAACAAAAAGTGGAGAATATTCAAGGCTACTTACAGATTATTTTTAACAGGGAAATTGTTTTACAGCATGATGAAAGAAAGACATAAAATAAATAAATAAGTAATGATTGAAAAGATCAGATTAGTCTAAGATCACTGTGATCCATTGTTGAGCATTTATGCAAGGAAACAACAGAAAAAAAATGTGTGGTAAGGCAATATTCTGAATAGATTTAAGTAAAAGAAAGATTTGGTGCAGACTATTTTTGGGGACGTATGTTTCAGAACTATGAAAGAAAAATTAAAAAAATTACAATCTGATAAATCATAAATCACAAGTTGTCTTGGTGACTTTATCTTCATAACTACGTTATGATGTTATCTTTTCAAGGATGTCAACTCAGGACTGTGATGTATATTATTATATGTTTTGATATTTTCAAATAATTCCACAACATAGCTATATAACTGAAGAAACCAGAAAAGCCAGGGAAGTATTCACAAATTGTATAAAAGTACTTGAAGGAAAACAATATAGACTTAGGGGACAAAAGAAATATTACACATGCATATATGTATTTATATATATCATAGAACCACAGAATCCTAGAATGGCTTGGGTTAGAAAGGACCTTACAGATCACCTAGTTCCAACCCCTCCGCCATGACCAGCACTACCACCCACCAGATCAAATTGCCAAGGGTCCCATCCAATCTGATCTAGACACCTCCAAAAGAGCGGCATCCACAACTCCCCTGGGCAACCTGTTCCAGTGCCTTACCACCATCTCAATAAAGAATTTCCTCTTAATTTCCTCATCTTAAGACCATCCCCTTTGTCCTATTACTATGTGTACATGTAAAAAGTCATTCTTCACCTTTTTTCATAAGCCCACTAGAAGTACTGAAAAAAGTCATTGATGTCTCCATGGATCATTCTCTTCTCCAGTCTAAATATCCACAGCTCTCTGTCTTTCTTCATAGGAGAGACGCTCCAGCCCTCGGATCAAATTTGTGGCCTCCATCTGGACCAGCTCTAACAGGTCCATATCTTTCTTGTGCTGGGGGCCCCAGACCTGGATTCATTAGTCCAAGTGAGGCCCCACCTGGCCATCCACTCTTTTCTGCCTCCTTCCCCAAAGCAGCACAAGGGAAGGGGGAATGGGGGATGATGTCAGTCCCTAATATTTTGTTTCTACCTTTATGTCATGATCAACCTCTTCCCCCCTGCTCCAATGTGGGGTCCATCCCATGGGATACAGTCTTTCTCAAACTGATCCTGTGTGATCTTCCAACATGCTGAAGCTCTTCAAAAACTGTTCCAGTACAGGTCTGTACCACAGGGCCATCTGTCAGGAACAAACTGCTCCGACATGGGTCTCCAAGGGCAGCAGCTCATGTCAGATCACCTGCTCCTGAGTGGTTGCCTCTCCATGGACTACAGGTCTGTCCTGGAGTCTGTTTCTGCAAAGGCTCTCCATGGGAGCCTCCTTCAGGTCACATTCACTTGCTTTACCATGGGCTCCTCCATGGAAATCTGCTCCACCATGGTACATCATGGACTGCAGTGAGACAGCCTGCTCCACCATGGGCATCTCCATGGGCCACAGGGGAACTTCTGCTGTGGTGCCTGGAGCACCTCCTCCCCCTCCTTCTTTACAGGTGTTTGCAGGGCTATTTCTCACTCCTTGATCTCCCAGTTGCTGTTGCACAACAGAGGTTTTTTCTTTGTTTATTTCTTTTAGTTTTTCCCTTCTTAAATCTTCTCTCACAGAGGTGCAACCAGCATTACTCATTGGCTCAACTCTAGCCAGCAGTGGGTCCTTTTAGAGACTGCACTGGTTCCTATCTAACATGGGGCAGCTTATGGACTGTTCTCACAGAGGTCACCCCTGCATCCCCCCTTCCTATGAAACCTTTGCCACATAAACCCAATAAAATAGTCCACTCTTCAAGTCTATCTCTCTCCAATTTAGAGATAAGGAAGTGGTATGAGACTATGTCAAAGGTCTTACAGAAGACCAGGTAAATAACATCAGACAGTCTTCCCTTCTAAACTAATGCAGTCATACCATCAAAGAATGCCATGAGATTGGTCAGACACAATTTGCCCTAGGTGAAATAATGCTGACTTTCTTGGATCAACTTTCTTGTTCTGCTGTGCCTCGACATTGCTTCTAGGAGGATCTTCACACACAGAGCACAGAGGTGAGGCTCACCAGTCTGTAGTTCCCTGGGTCTTCCTCAGGTAACATTTTTGTTTTATTTTTTACAGTTTTTTTTTTATTTATTTAGGGATTAAAATAAGTATGTATCTGTTGTATACAATAGGAAAGTCTGAAAATTTTCTACATCACTTCAAGTCCCAAGTTGAAAAAGAAATAATAATAATAATAATAATAATAATAATAATAATAATAATAATAATCTGCTTCATTCCTTAAAATGGCTGCATATATAGTAACATTTGCACTGACCTTATTAAGGTTAATTTTTTGATAACTGAATTTCCTGGTTGTATTACAGGTAATTCAGAATTCAATTAGAATGTCAGAACAGAATGCTATATTATGGAAAACTTTCAAAAATTAAATCAAACTTGCTGTATTTACCTTGCAGGATCATTTCAGATACTTCCTTTAATCAGAATGGAGTTAGAATAATTTTTTCAGCTCATTTCCCTCTTCATGGCTAACTCAGGTTGAGATTGTTCTGTTTTTAATAATAACTAAATGTTTCCAAAGTATTCTAAATTATAATTGCATCAAAGATGTAAACTCTCCAGCAATAGACTTAGATTATACATGGTATCCTCATAAAGGTCC